>NC_068553.1:0-350000 GCF_026212275.2 Microplitis demolitor
AGGGAAAGGGAATATGACGACTTAATCATTTCTCCATGTTGGTCATGTCTCCTAGGGGACGCTGTCTAGTTGGGGACGTGACCAAACTTTATCTTGGACCGCCCCCCTGGGCGGCTGAAGGCCGCCTACAATCTTCCAGCCAAAGGCCAGTTATTGCGGGCGGCAGTAGGCCGACCGCCCCCCGCATGGGGCCTTCGGCCCCATGCCCCGCAGAACACCAGGTCAGATTCCCACGTTTTTCCCGTTCCCGGATTTTACCCGTTTTTACTCGATTTCACCTAAGTTTACACTTTTTTCGAACTCCTTTTTGAAATTTTTTTTTCGACCACTTTTCCTTAAACTAGACAGAAAATAACTAAATCAACTCGGATTTTTATTTAAATTTTGCTCGAAAATCGATCATTTTTTCCAAAAAAAAAAATACCCCCACCCCCAAAATTTATTTTTTTTTTAATAGACAACATTTTTCTCTACTCCCTCCGACACTTTTTTATTACAACTTTGTCAATATCTTCGAAGATAATTTCCGCTCAATTTAACCATAATTTAAATAAAGTTCATATGGCCAAGAAATCGAGGGGGCCGAGGATTAGAATACTCGGCGTAGGGTGGGGCGCGGGGAGGCGGAGGGGGATCTATTACTGACCCCCACGTTTCACACTCACAAAACTCAAAAATTCATTAAAAAAAATTTTGGAAATTTTGGAAATTTTTTCTAAGTTTTTTCAACTTTTTTTAGACATTTTTCCATCATTTTTAACGGAAATTCAACTTTTTTCCTCATAAAAACTTAGAAAAGTACGGCGATGTGAAAGGGAAAGGGAAAGGGAAGGACATTATTTGTCACATTAGCTGTCTTCTAGGAGATGCTGTGTATTTGGGAATGTGACCAACTATTCTTTTCTCCATGTTGACCACGTCTCTTAGGGAACGCCAACTACTAGGGAACGTGACCAAATATTTATCGGACCGGCCCCATGCCCAGCAGAACACTCGGTCAAACTCCCAAAATTTTTCTATTCCGAGTTTTAACCCGTTTTCTCTTGATTTCGCCTAATTTCAGACGTTTTTTGAAGTTTTTTTTTTTTGACCACTTTGATAATATCCCCAGTCTCGAAGATTCCTTGCAGTCACATGTGAACATGGGTGGAGATGATGTTCTATAAAGAGTAGCCCGTACTTTTGCTCCTTTTGGAAATACTCTATCATAACATTAACTTCTTCTGTTCATTACAATGAGAAAGAAAAGGGAAGGGGCATTATTTGACACAATTATAAACAACATGACATTCCCATCTTGAAAACGATCAAATATAGGCTCTACTAACTGTAGAACGTGACTAGTAACCAGACTCGACCAAATACAGGTGCTTTAGCTGATTTAATACTTTGTCCGACAGGACACAATAAATATACAATTATGCTTCCTATATTACATTGTACTACCTAAACTTGATTAATAATTTTCGAGAACCTGGTACTCACAAATATTTACATATAACTATAATAAATTTATAACATTATTGATAATTACATTACTTATTATCCTAATAATTTACAAAATATCATGTAAAAATAAAAAAATATATATCAATTGTTTAAAAGATATAGTCAACAATTAATTTATAAATAAATATCATGTTAAATTTAGTTACAAGATAATACAGTTATTGTCTTGATTATATTATCGAGTAAGCTTGATGCTCCTAATCTAAATGATTCTTTTCGTTATGATATTTCTACACGGTTCATAATTTTTTAAATTATTTATTTTTTTTATCAAAGAGAGTTTAAATTTATTTTTTAGCATCATCCATAACTTTGAAAATTTTTGATGTCATTTTACATAAGATCCGAAAATAACGTGAGAAATGAATAAAGAAAGAAAACTTCAAAGTGCATAACAGCAAGGAACGAAAAACAAAAAGAAAGTGAAATAAGTGAGAGAAGGCTTTCTCCGTTGAGAAGAGATAGCGGGTATTATCAAGGAACTAATTAAACTCGAATATAAGAAATAAAATAAAAGGTGGGGGCTATCGTTCTTGCGATAGACTGCCGCCTTTCACGGTAGGTGGTATATAGCGAGTCGAAGCTAAATAGAAAGAGTATAAAGACGATGGGGATGAAAATAGAATGGTCGGTGGCCTGAGGGGTGAATCGTGAGACTTGCCTCTAAATGTATATATGTATATAAATATATAGATTCAAGAGAGAGGGGAACAGAGACTGGGAAGTAATTAGGCTGCAGGCGAGAGATGTTGCGGATATTGTAGCACGGTAGCTGCTACAACCAACCACCTTTACTTGATGCTACACCAAACCATACTCAAGTCCCAGCTATGGAGTTGTTGTTATCTAACTTAAATGAACCGCGTAATAATATCGTTAGAGGCGCTGCTTCGGTCTTCCGCTACCCCGATTTTCCGCCTCGGTCAATGAGGACGGATGAGAAGAGTAAAACATAGTAGAGGACGTTGTTGCTGGTGATGTTGCCATGAGTATTCCCTTATTAACAAAATCACTATTACAGACTTTTATATATTACCGAAACCATAGTTGTCTATGGGAGTTAAAATTTACGATTTTTACCAAACAATTTAATGAATAAAAAGTACATCTTCTGATGATTAAAACTAATGATTGTAATCTATTTAAAGTTAACTATTTTTTTTTTTATAATTTAAAAGCTTTTTGTTTAGAGTTTTAGACATAATAAATATAACTCCATTAACGAAACTAATTAGTTTACATTGTTAAATATATTCGATTTAGAAAACTTTATAACTAATACGATAATTATATTGTTTCACTTTTAATTTCTTAATGAATATCACAGTATCAATTTTCAATTTTAATCTAATCATATATTATTTATAATAATTACTATTTATTTAGAATATTATCACATATTGTAATTATGATTTTACAGTTTACAAATAATAGTAGCGAACTTATAATTATATATAAAAGTCAATAAATATGGTTATAACTTTAAACCTGCGTTTTTAAGTCACCCATCATTATAAATGAATTTAATAATTGATATATAATATATTGTTATAAGACCGTAATATCGATATTAAAGAGGAGCAATAAAAAAAAGATAATAATAATAATAATAATAATAATAAAAACAAAGCTCTTAGAAATAAATTAAATACTACCATTGCTTATTCCATTCTATTATTGTGACTATCTCGACGTCTGCCATTCTTATTTGCAGACCTACAATATCATTTTATATAATCTCGTGGAATAATTGAAAATTTCTCATATTTTATTCAATTTCTGTTTATTCATTTTTTGTAATTGAATAATTATCGAATATTCTAAGTATACATAGTAGGGTGTCTGTTATTTATCAAATTAGATTTTTTTACTTGGCCATGATATAAATTATTTATTTGTGATCAAAAAATAATTAACAAAAAAAAAAAAGAACCTTTATTCTAATGCCGTTTAACCCTGCCTAAGTAATGATATATTCCCATTTTAGTACAACGAGCATAACTTTATTGCTCGCTTAAAAATAAGTGTACAGCAATGAGTAATACATACTTTCTAAATCTGAAACAGTAAATATCCACTGTTTTACAGCAATAAGTATACCAAGTGGTATGAAATAGTGTATATACACTATTTTTCGGTGGTTTTTACTGTTTCAGATTTAAAGAATATTTTCGTAGGAAATTTACACTATTTTAGAATTAGAGAGTATGTATTACTCATTGCTGTACACTTATTTTTAAGCGAGTAATAAAGTTATGCTCGTTGTACTAAGATGGGAATATATCATTACTTAGGCAGGGTTAAACGGCATCAGAATAAAGGTTTTTTTTTTTTTTTTGTTAATTATTTTTTTGATCACAAATAAATAATTTATATCATGGCCAAGTCAAAAAATATGATTTGGTAAATAACGGACAACCTAATACATAGTTATTTATTTTGTATTATTATAATTTTTTTTAATCAATCAAGCGGTTTGTATTCTTTTGGTAGTATTTTTTCAAAATTATTCTTAAGATTTATACATAATGCATATAAATGGAAAACGCATATTGAAAAAAAAAAAAAAAGGATAAAAAAATAATATTAGCAATAGTTATAACAATAATAATAATAATATATAATGCTACACATTTTGAAAAAAAAAAAAATACTTAAAAAGTAGAGCCAACAAACTTCACCAACACTAACGCCAAGGGTGTCGGGCTACAGTATAAGAGTTCTTTAACATTTAAATGGAAGTGATGAAATGAGGCCAAATGGAAAACCACACACTTCTTTCTTCTCTCTCATAATAATATTTAATCTGATCCATTCCTGAGTTACACCAATTCGCTCTTATCCATAACTCGAGTCCTTCTATTTCTATCGAACCCGTTTGCTAAATCGATCAATTTAATTTTTTTCTTTCAAGCTATTCTTCAAAATTATTACTTACGATACTATATTCATAATTTACATTGTATATTATATATTATTTATAATACTTTATCCTATATGCAGTTGTTATAAATAATGTTTTTTGTTTTGTATCAAAATAATTGTAATTTTTCATGTAAAACTCATTAAGTTAAAATCAGATCTTTGTTAAATATATAAATGAAAATTATTAATTAATAATAATAATCATGATAAGTAATTATTTGCTAAGGCTATTTGAAAAAAATTGTTTTTTTCAATTGGAAAAAAATAAAAAAATAAATCGAAAAAACATCACTCTGAAAAAATTTGAGGGTTTGCAGAAAATGTCAAAGTCTTACATAAAAAAAAAAAAAAAAAAAAAAAAAAAATAATCAAACATGGTAAACATCGAAAATTTTTAATTTTTGCCAAAAATCTACAAAAAAACAATGAAGATAGATTGCAATATTTTTTTTGTATTTTTTTTTTTTTTTTAAAAGTACATTTAAAAACATTAATTTGAAAAGAAAAAAAAAAAAAAAAAAAAAAAAAAAGTTCTAATCAGTCGAATTTTAAAAAAGTTATAGCTATACATTGATGTAAAATACAATTTGTTTTGTTTTAATCCATTTACTATAGTCTACAAAATGAATTAATAAAAATATTCTGGAATATAATTTAAACTTTTAATAATTCACGTTAGTTATTATTATTATTTAAATTTATCCATTTACTAAAATTTAAAATACACAATGTAAAAGTAATTGAATTGAGAGTTTTAAGTATTATAAATAAATATAAAATAAAATAGCTTTATAATTTTTATTAAATACGACAATGACACAAATTACTATGTCCATAATATATATTATTTATAAGTAAGTTTATAGTAACGAAGATAAAGTAAATCTTATCAACAGCAGACCTGCGTATTACTAAGTCCCACGTTATGAATGGTAAATCACGACTAAGCAAATGCAGTAATTTAACATTGGCTAACGAGTCATCTATATGGTAAACAGTTAGAGGTTACTTGATGCTTGATGCTTGTATGGGCTGTATGACTAACGTGTAATATAGCAATACTATACACATCTATCTATATACTATCTATTTATGTAACTAAATAATTAATGATTCCAAAAAAAAATTAATTGAAAAATTAATCTTGTTAAAAAAACAGATAAATATAATTTATACAATTTATAAATAATATTATAAAAATAATAATAATACTTAATACCTTCGAATCGAACAATTCTATATGATATTAGGTTGATTCTTAAATTTACGATGATTATCCTTATTATTTTATTTTTTCTATCTTTGTGGTCTTATTGACATAAAATAGGTAAACTATATAGTCTGAAAACTGAAATTTAATTTTCCGGGAGTATTGTGGACAATTTATAGCTTACAGGCTCAGATATATAATTTTTTGGTTTTCACAATTCTTGTTCTCTTCTGTTCATTTCAGTCATTATTCATAGGGCACAGAATATAAAAAATAATTTTTATTCGTTTTAGTCTCATATGATTTTTTGGTAGTGCTAAAAATAAAAATTCATAAATTAGAAGAAATACAGTAGTAAATATATTTAATAATTAATTAAATTATTAAGTGAATAGTAATGACTTGATGATAGTTGAGTGAATGATTTTTAATGCATATATGAAGTGATGAATGAAAAAAAAAAAAAAAAAAAAAAAAAAATTGAGTGAAGGTACATTGTGGTTTCAATGTATTTGAAATATATTGTTATATATGGAATGGTAAAGTGAGTAATTTCAACAGTGATAGGGTTACCAAAATAATGAAAATAATGTAGACAGTCTAGTTTTTACAAGTAAAGAAAATATGCAGAAGATTATTAACTGACAGCTGAAGTCTGAGATGAGTGGTCACTTTTAAATTAATAAATAATTTATTTAATTAATTATAATGAAACAAAAAAAAAATAAATAAATTACAACTATAGTAATTGTCTATACAAATATCAAAGGCTATTCAAAAATAGTTTAGTCAATTGGCTGAGATTTTTTACAAATTTGCTGTATATATTTACGAGTATCAATATATTTTCAAAGAATATTAATAGTTTTACAAAATATTTTTAACTTCCCGCTAAAAAAATCGATGATTTTCAAAAATTTCGGGAAGTTATTGTTTTCACCCCGATTTTAGAAAATCGAGTTTGCATCAGACCCATATAAAGTTTCGAAATCGGCCTTATATCGGGCCATTACTGAGCCAAGAATGTTGATTAATGGCTCAGCAATGACAATTTTTATTGGCCGATAAACAGCTTATAGCCGGAGTGATATCGTCTGCCCATTAACGGCGCTCGACTATCGGCCGATTAATGGTAGCCAACAATTAGCCAAGCAAATAAATTAAATTTTTAAAAAATTTCATTTTTATTATTTCTTTGAGCTCGCAAACAACGAGAAGTTTTGAAACTGGCCCGCAGGGCTAACCAACGCCCAGATTTGTTTATTTTAATGTATTAAAATTATTATATCTATTTAGTGTATTCAAATCAAAAGTTTTTTAAATTTTACTGGCTGTTTGGATTAGATACGACAATTCTCTTGAATAAACAAAACTCTAATGAAACTTTACTTGTAATGAATCAAATCTTATTACTATTCCAAGTGGGTGAAATGGAAATTAACTTGGTAGGTTAAAGTCGTGAGAAAATTGAGTTGTATAGCTTTTAACTAATTTTTTTTAATTTTATTATTTACACAAACTCGTTGATTGTAAAGAAAAAGAAAAAAAAATATAAATAAAATTATTCATTTATAACACATGGATGTATTACATGCAACACATGTAATTATTAACAATGCGAATAGAAATTGGATACTCAAGAAAAGAATTATATAATGGTATCAAAAGTAAAAAAAAAAAATTTTTTTAAGTGAAAAAATATTTGTAAACATATATATAGGTATGAAGCATTATATACTCATAGGATGACCGTCGAGACATTGAATTATTCTTCGTTAATTAAATACCGTCCAATATTGGGGGACGTCTTAAAAGGATTCCTCATCTAGTTGGAAAGTCTTTCTCCACTAGTACGGTTCAGTTAATCTCATAGAACAATGGGGTTTGATGATAATACTGATGCCATCGTGAAAGATCCTTAATTATTCACAGCTACGAATCGACGTTTTACAATAGAACTTATTTTTTTTTTTTAATTGTTTTATTGTTAATCATTTACTTTCTATAATCTTATTATCAGTTGAGATATAATTATAATTAAACAAATATTTCATCTAGTATAATTGTCTTTAAGTCCAAAAAAATTAATTAAATTAAAATTTATAATAAAAAGTTTACATCAACATTGTCAACTATTCTTATCACGTAGCAATTAATTATAAAGAACTACTGTTTGAAATTTAAAAATTAAATTGAATAAAATTTGAAAAGAAAAAAAAAAAAAAAACTTTATGTGCCTGCTGAGGACAAATTTTTAATAAACTTCGCGATCAATCACAAATTTTTTAGTAGTTAGTACCAATTAAGGAATGGGTGACAAAAATATTGATTTTCTCGACGAAACTGTATTACAAACGTTTTTAATTATTTCCGTGTTCTTTTAAAAATTTTACATTAACGATTGTTTTATGAACTAAAGTGCTCCTTAGTCAATATAGCTCCGTCGCTTTGTCGAACAATTATATGATATTTTAGAACTCTTGTAATGGTCTTAGCTGAATTGTATAGCAAATCTAATGTTTCTTTTGCTTCGAAATAGTTACTTCTTAATAAATAAAAACATTTATTATAACTGCTCATAAATAGCATTAACTTTTGCTTACTGCTTTCAAATCCCTACTGAGAATAAAAAAATATCGAAATCAATTTTTAATATGTAAAAAAAAAAAAAGTGCACAGTGTCAAAAATCGGTACGGACAATAATTTATAGCAAAAAAAAAAAAATGTTTTAATTTTCAATAATAGAAAAAATAATATTAGCAGCGGAGGTCCCACGACCGAACCACCTGAAAAGTTGTGGAATATATTATAGTTTGTTGATACAAATTTTCAGGAATATCAAAATATGCATGATTTTCAGAAAACGACTTTAAAGTTTTAAAACTCAAAAATACCGCAGAAAAATTTTTCTAAAAAATTATTTGTATTTTTTTTCTAAAAGTACATGGAATAACGAAACTTTTTTATTCGTTGAGTTTTTTTATTTAAAATATTTTTAAAAAAATTATAAGCAAAAAAAAAAATATCATGGAAAGAGCGGTTTTTTTTGAAAATTTCATGTCTTTTGAACCATTTTAATAAAAAAAATCTCAAAATTTAGGAGGATGAGTTTTTTTGATGAGTACCAAAAAATATAAAAAAATGACGGAAATTAAAAATTAAAATTCTTAAAACCGTCCGATTTGGCGTGGAATGCCCCATAGTTAAGTTGCAGGAAATTTAAAAGTTCGTAAACTCATATACAATAAATTTTAAAAGATCTGTTTCTTTCAAGACTCTGTGATATTTTTCGTAACTTTACTTATATTGTTTAAAATCTTGGTATTTCTTATTGTGTTATAAATGGAGGTGTCCAAATTGTGCCTGAAAAAAAAAAAAAAAAAAAAAAAAAAAAATAAGTAAATAAAAATAAAACGTATGACTGAAATGTATATATGAGACAGAGACAAAAAAAGATAAAAGAGAAAATATATTAGGTTGGCAACTTTTCTCATGCATCGATATGAATATAAATAACTCAAGTCACCCTATATATACTTGAGTTTCTATACCAATCTGCTTGCGTTAAACTAACTTTTCCGTTATCTTATCCACTGTCATCCATTCTCAAGTCTTTTTGAAGCTTACGATAATATCATTACTTGTCAATGACAGTTAATCGAAGTAAAATTTTTATTCATATTTATTATATCATTAAAGTTATATATCAGTTAAGTAGTTGTTGTCATTTGATAAAATTTATTATTAAAAGCTTAAATGTATAAAAAACACCTATAACGTATGTAGAAGCAAAAAGAAAAGGATAGGGAGCATATATTATTACCAAATAGTAGTAGTAGTAGTAAGAGTAAAGTATGTATTAGAGTTTGATCATAAAAGTATCGTAAGCTCTCGCAAAGCAAACAACGTAGTTACGGTACAATGAAACGCAATTTCCTGAGCGCTCTATACTGCTTCAAGACGTAGCGTAATAGTAACATTTAATTAAAAGCTCTTTAGTTATTCTTGATATTCGTTGCATTAAACAATTGGGCTTGAATTTAGTTGAGATGAGTTGATTTTTTTTTCTTGTTAAAAATTATTTTTATTATCTTGTCATTTTAAATATATCAATTTGTTTAGGCCACGATGTTTATTTAGTTTATTATTATTATTATAAATATAAATTAATAAATTAAGTATGAGATTATTCAATATAAACTTGGCTGTTAAGTAAAAATATTTTTAACTCCACACTATGAAAATTTAGAATTTTCCAAAAGAAAGCAAGTTCTTAGTTTCGGTCCGATTTTCGAAAATCGAGTTTTCATCAGATATCGACGATATTTTAAGGTTCTAGGAAGCTATTCTGACTATTTCGGGATGGACGCCCGTCCGCGCGTGAGTGCGTGTGTCTGTCAACTTTTTTCGTCCGACGACAAGACATCGTTGAAACGAATCAACCGATTTGAACGTTTCTGGTAGCAATCAAAAGGGCTCACCAAGACTTAAAATTTAATAGATTTTTGAATCGATCGGTCATCTAATTTACAAATTATACGAAAACTAAAAATTTAAGAAATTTGTTTTTTTAGATTTTTTTGCATACAACTCATAAATCACTTTCCCAATTCGCCTCAAAATGTAATCAGTTCTAAGTTTTGTGGGCTCTTTCAATTGCCACCAAGACCGCTCGAATCTGTTGATTGGTTCCAAAGATATGATCCGACAAAAATTATGTTTATGCAGTGAAATTTATGTTTCCTGGGCCTAACAGTATTTTGAGCTCAAAGAGCAGACGATAATCACTAAAAATAAAAAATTTTATATAAATAAAATTCAGTACAGAACATAAAAAAAAATTCCTTTTTTTTTTCTTTAAGAATATAAAATTAATCTATTTAATACTATTATAAGTTTAGGTATTATTGTTATATGAAAATTTGAAAATATGAAGTAAAATCTGTTATATCTATAAATGTATGAAAAACTTTGGACATTATCCAAAAGATGGTGCTACAAGTCACGCTTATACTTTTACTTATTTGTAATAGGATTTGATATAAATAAAAATTGCGTTGAAAGAAAGTATATAGACTTGATTTATTATTAAGTAAACAATATATTAGTCAAATCATTTTTATTAATTTTATTATTATTTTTTGTTAAAGGAATCACGGCTTTCCAAGTCTATTTAATTGACTTTTTAGATTGTATTCATCGCATGAGTGATTATATCCCTAATTGAAAAAAAAAAATGATTTGACATAATTTGAAATAATTTAAAACAATTTGAATCGACTAATATATAGATATACACTTAACATGAAGTAAATCATTTTTCTTAATCAAGAATGTAGACGAATGAATTTCGTACGAATTGCAATACCATGCATTAACCGAATAAAGAACCAAAATCTTAAAAATGTTTTTAATAAAACGGTTTCGCCCCAAATATACTTGCTAAACTCATCAGTAAAATTGATGCAAGTATATTCTACTTTAGACCGTTTGAATGATGTTAAAAAGTTATTATTATTATTATTATTATTATTATTATTATTATTATTATTATTATTATTATTATTATTATTATTATTATTATTATTATTATTATTATTATTATTATTATTATTATATTTAAAAACAAATAAAATAATAGTTTAAAAACCGGAATGGGTTTTATTTTATATTATCCAATTAATTTTCAAAAGCTTCTAAAAAAAATTTTTCACAGAGTCGTTATTGGAAAGTTTTTCTTAATAAAGTGTTTGATCAGTCGAGGCGAATGAGCACCATCGTCCAACAGCTCAGAGTTACCTCTTCAAAGCTCTATCTAGACAGTGAATTTTAATCTGGTTATCCAAGTACCAAGTACCTACGTACCAAGTATAGATAGCAAGAAAATTGAACCACCTAATTGAGTATTCATATAAAATTTTTTATTATTTTTTCTCAAACTTATTTTACAAGTTTTATCACACCTTAATTTTTTTTGTCTGTATAATTAAAAAATATTAAAATTCAATAATAAGACTTAAATTAATAAAAATCAAAAAAATTTTTTTAAATATAAGATAGTATAGATTTTTTTTTAATTTTGTCAACATCAATATAATACATAGAAATTTTCGATCGTAACGCACTTTCTGATGCTTCGTATTATGAGTCGTGCAAAACAAATAAAATTTTGTTCCCTCAATTAAAATTTTTTTTTTTTTTTTTTTTTGTTAGACAATAATAATATCTGTTAGTATTTTACTCGAATTTTTTAAATTTATATACAGGAAGTAGTGTAAAAGTAATCTAATATAGAAAAATGCGGGTAGAAACGATTGCCAAGACTAACAAAAGAAATAAATATATACTAACCAAAAATAAATATAACCTATTTAAATATAAAATTAATGAAAATAAAAATACATGGGGATTGCCAAAAATCAGTGCAATGTTAGCAACTATTGTTATTATTATTATTATTTCTGTCAAGTGTCAGCGTGTGAATATAAACATAGTAATACCTATAAATATTAGCCACACTTACTGAGATCATGATTTACAGATATATAAAGTGGAATCTCTCTAACTTTGTATTCCTTAATATAACTTTGAATCCTTCCTCTTTCTTACAAAAAAGTAGGAAAAGTAACTGTTTACTATTGCCGTGTATTACTCTGTACCTCAGGATATTAACGCGTGTCACCGTTTCGGGGGCTGAACAAACGCTGTTTAAAAAAATCTAGCGGGGTAGATGAACTTTTTAACTTCCCCCTAAGAAAATTATAAATTTTCGGAAATTCCGGAATTTATTGTTTTCACTCCGATTTTCGAAAATCGAGTTTTCATCAGATATCGACGACGTTTTGAGGTTCTAGAAAGCTATTCTGACTATTTCCGGATGGACGTCCCTCCGCTCGGCCGCGCGGGTGAGCGTGTGTGTGTGTGTGTGTGTGTGTGTATGTGTGTAAACTCTTCGTAACTTTTTAACTAATAAATCGATTTGGATGGTTAAGGCGTTAATCGAAAGAGCTTCTTGGCCATCAATTTTCCTAAAACTTTCAAATCATTTAATCATGTTAACTCAAAAATATTGGCAAATTACAAAAAAAAAAGCTCTTTAAGCTCGAAAACAGCAACAAGTTTTGGGGCTGGCCTGCAGGGCCAACCAGCGCCCAGATTTTTTTTTAATTTAAAAAAAAAAATATTTTTTTCGTTGGACGCACATTCGGAACTTTAGGTGTTACGTCACTCGCGCAATATAAAAAAAAAAAATAGAAAGATAATGTTAATAAAATAGTATTGAATTAAGAAAAGGATAAAAATAGAAATGTACAAGAAAGGCAAGCATTAATAGACGAATAATAACATAGGTTTTCATGTTTTCACGTGAACAGGTAATCTCGTAATTTGATTTTCTGCATAATAATTATTATTGTCACATACCTTGGAAAAAGACAAATGCTTACGTGACTTGAATTACTAAATTCTCGTACTTAATGTCATTAAAATGTTTAAACATTTTACACCAATTTTGTTACATTTTTAATTAATATTAATTTTATATTTTAAATCAAATTAAAATTTATAAAGTTAAACTTTTAGAAATAGTAAAAAAAAAAAAATGTTGAGAATTAAATGATACAATGTGAAATAAAAATATTTTCAACATATACGATAGTAAAAATATTAAATTACATTTTTAATATTCGTTTCTATTTCTATGTTATCACAGCTGCTGCCTTAAGTCACTAAATGTCGGGTTATTTTTTTATTTCGTATTTTCATATTTTTTTTTTCTTTTTTTTTTTTTTTTTTTTTACATCATAAATTTGAATGGTTTAGTATATCTGTTACGCTATTTAGTTATAATAATAAATTATTTTTACTTGAATTAGTACATGGTTTTTAACTTTCCGCTAAGAAAATTGCAAATTTTTGAAAATTCAGGAAGTTATTAGTTTCGGTCCGATTTTTGAAAATCGAATTTCTAAGAGATCTTGACGTTTTGAGGTTCTAGGAAGCTATCCTGACTAATTTCAAAATGATGTCCGACTGTCTGTATGCATGTAAATATCTATAACTTTTGAACGGATAAACAAATTTTCATCGTCAAGGTGTCATTCGACGCAGCTTGTCAGTATCTAAAAGCTGAAAAAAATTGAGCTTGATCGATAGGCCTTGTTTAGCGATATTCCAACAATAAACTTTTTTCAAAAATGTTTTTTTTGGATAACTTGTACTGTGCTTGATGGATTGATTCCAAAATCAACTGGACTCTGAAGTTTCATAAGCCGCATCGAATACTACCTCAACCATCAAAATCGGTTCGAAAGCTCGGAAGTGTATCCAAAATAGTTTCTCGAGCTTAAGGAGCTCGAAAATGGCGGGAAGTTTTGGGGCTGGCCTGCAGGGTCAACTTACAGACCGATTTTTTTTTTTTAAGCGATTGAGTATTCATAGATAAATAATTTTAATTCAAGCAGTTTACTATTCCCCTCCTAGATGGGGACATAATAAAAAACGAAAAATACAAAAAGATAACGATAAAGAATAAAAATTTCAAATTACCCCTTTCATAAAGACGTTTCACTTGAAAAAAAAAAAAAATAAAATAATTAAATATATTATTCTATGTTAATTAAAAATATCATTCATTCAGTCACATAGACAAAATTTTCATACTAACATCGCAGACAAATATATATATATATACGGCGTAGGATTGCAAGAAAAAAATAATAGAATAAAAAAAAATATAAAAAAGTAAAAAGTTTGCACTAGCATGACAAAACGATTTGTGAACATAAATCATCGTTTTCATTTCTTTATATCTCTTAATATGAAAAGCCTAGCAGATATCACTGCTCGTGTACTACTCTAGAGTCTTGTTTATATATATATATATATATATAGAGAGAGAGAGGTTGTAAAAGCAAGGGGGGTATACGCGAAATGTCTGAAACAACTGCTGTAGTGAGATTGATCACGAGATACCCGTTCTACTGTATCATATAGGCCCAAGTAGTACATGACAAATAGACCAATTTTAAAATATATATATATGCATATAAATCTCGATTTTTAGTTCATTAGTAACAGATTTTATATTGTTTTTCTTTTTCTTTGCTTTATTAAGCAAGCGATGAAAAATTGTAAATATTATTTTTTATAATAAATATATCTTTTTTTTCCTTCATTAAAAATAAATTAAAATAAAAATAAAATTGTCAGAAAAAACGACATCACGTTTAGTTGACAGATTCTATTTCCGAAGTCTAATCGTTTGATTTTTTTTTTAATAAAAAAAAAAACATTTTTTTTTAATCGATGAAAATGATTAAAAACTGTATTAATGTTAATATTAAATATAATCAATTTTATTGAAGAAAATTTGATTGAGATAAACTTGTCGTGTCAATATTTATGATTATGATGTATATATCAATAGACGGTGACGATATAAAATCGATAAGAGCTTGCAGTTGATTTATACTGACATGAATGTGTCTGAATTTTCAACGAAATCATGTTTTCAAATGTGCCATCTTAAGTATTAAATATGTTTACATACAAAAATACATAAATATCTTTTATTCTCTGTTTGTTATTTAAATTATTGCTCTAAATTTCATAAGGTAGGGAGGGGCTAATTGATCATAGGGGCAAGTTGTTCAATCGAAATATCTCGAAAACTAAGCAGCTTAGAAGAAAAGTTTATGTGAAAAGAAAGGGTTACGGAAAGAGAATACATTGCGTGAATATCAATTGCCATCCGGTACTCAGGCTCATTGACAGAAAGCTTTTTTTTTTGCGTCAAAAAAAAAAAAAAAAAAAAAAAAACAGGTCTTCAGAATTATTTTCCTATACTCGTATGAAAACACTTTTTCGTGATCACTTAAATATTCAAAGATAACTTAATCATTGCTCTTTCGATTATATATGGTCATTTATTTTTAACTCTTATCATTTTTTTATAACTTAACTTCTACTTTGTTGCCTCATTTGGGGCTAGTTGAGCAAGGTGCGTTAAATGCATTAAATGCGTTCCGAGCGTTGGTGTAACCTGCTATGTATGTTTGCATACATGCAATTGTTAAAGTGACAAAAATGATTTAATAATTTTTAATTGTAGCATAATATATTTACTTTTTATTATTTTATTATTCGTTTTTTTTTTTTTTTTTTTTTTTTTTTTTTTTTTTTTTTTTTCACGTCTCCAAAGTCAAGACGTATGTATATACATAAATATCATTAAGAATTTTGCACGTTTTATAGATACTCCCAAAGCAGTTTTATTTTTCTTGAACAAGACAAGAGTAGGCGCGTGAGGTCGTTAATACTTAGATGGCCGACGACTGGTGTCTCGGGGTCGAGAAGATTGGACCCTCACCAGCCCTTAGAAGCTCTTAATTAATGGGCCGCGAGGCACTCGGAGTAGTCTTCATGTACAACGGCAACGACTAGGAAGACTACGGCGACACTAGAGTAAAGGAGGGTTTATGCCGTAGACTTGTAATCTCGTCATGTCGTAAGTTATTCTAAATGCACTGGTGGGACCAACGAGATATCTCGCTCACTTGCTCGTTTGTACATTCCCTCTACTTGGTCTGTTGTAGTTTCTTATCCTAGCAACTAACAACTATAACTATAACTATACTAGTTTTGACCTCCACATACAGCTGACATCTCTACGACTCTATCCTACTATAGCTCAGCTTTTAACATCTGCTGCTACTGCTACTGCTACTGCTACTACGCCATATAGTTTTCGTCTATATTTTAAACACTATTTACTGACTACACTATCCATATTTTTTATTACATATGTATATGTATTAAAAGCTTTATTTAATTTATTGGCTATGAAATTAATTAAAAAAATTTTAAGCTAAATATGTGGTATGGTACATTAAAAGTAAGATATAAGGTATAAATATAAATTGTCTATATCTGATCAGATTTTATGACAATTTAATAATAAATTTGATTGATAAAATCAAGAATAAAAATTTATCTTATTTATGGAATTGGGTGTAAATTAAGTTGGGTTTTATATATACATATATACATACATATATTATATAAACTGTAGTAGAGAAGGAAAAAGCTGTCAGTAGAGATGAAATCACCTGATGGTGTGAGACGTGTAAAGTGAATGAGTGAATGAGTAAGTCAAGAAAGAAAAAGAGAGAGAGAGAGAGAGAGAGCCGAAGGGACGTACATTTGAACCGAATGTCGAAGTCGAACTGCGTCGAACTCGAACGCCTGGTTTATATTTATATACATAGTTATATACATATAGCCATAGCTTATTTGAGGTAGTAAAGCTATAAAGCGAGAATAACCGAGTACGGTTAGAAGTAGAATAGTATAGGTAGTACGTGGTACACGAGGGGATGCAAGATCCAAGATGCCAAGAGGGGGCTTATCTCCGCGCACCGAGATTGACTTCCTTTCTACCTATTCATCCGCTCAAATGAGTTCCTTTGATAACTGTTGTGTGATGGTGAGATGTTGGTGATGCTGATACACTTGTGGTTGTAGTGATGCTAGTGATGGTTGCTTCTTTACTTCCTGCAGGCTTAACAGTTTCCAGCCCACTTGCACCGATACACACGTCAAGGGAAAAAATATTTTCTTCTTCGTAACCTGTCGGTTCGTGATGGTCGTCTTCGACGTCGTCATCTTGGTCGTCGTTGTCACTTTTTTTTTTTTACTAAGCCAACCTATTGGTGTTATATATAGCAGTATCTGGTGCGTCGCCCCCGCTACTACCACCGGTCGACGACGACGACGATGATGATGATGTAGTATCTCTTGTCCTCGGAAATATTATATACTTTTATGTATATATATATATATATATATATATATATATATATATATATATATATATATATATATATATATATATATATATATATATATATAAAGTACATAATGTATATAGTAGAGAAAGCATCTGAAAAGACTCAAGCGGCACGATTTAACTTTTCGTTCGGGCTAGCCATAAAAGTGATTCACTAGATTGTAAGCACAGCCAATTTTAGTATCGTTTTTATTTCATTTTGTTTAGTTATAGACTACACATTGTATCTACTTATATATTATTTTATTTTTTGAAGTATATATATATATATATACTTCAGCCCAAGATTTAAATATTTAAACGGCGCTTAAGAATTTTGAATATTAACTGATAATATGTAACTAATAGTTTGAATTACTTTTTGCACTTTGTTATAACCCAATTATTGTTATTTCACTAAAATTTAACTTTTGCATAACCAAAAAAATACAGGACAGTCTTGAACAATAAAATTTGCTAAGTTTTTAATAAGCGAAAAAATCTAAGAATTGAAATAAAGAATAAAAAAGGATGTAAATAATTTATTTATTTCTATTTTCGAGTTATATTTTCATTGATTGTGATGCAAATTGATAGTGAAAAAATTGAGAAGCTTCATTATCCATATTCAAGGGTCGCTCGAAAACCTTCAAAAGACAGTACTAGGAAACATTTAAACTTCCTGAGCGGGGTTTAAATATTTTAATTTTGGGCTTAAATTTTCAGCGTAGACATGATTTCACAAATAAAAACTATTGCTGCCACGATAAAGAAAAAAATTTTAAATAAAAAATTCAAATTTCGATCATTTTTGATACTTTCATAATTCGTGAGCGACCTCTTAAAAATTTTTTATCGAGCTGATTTTTAAAGTGGTTTCTTAAAACATCATAAAATAAAAAATTTTCAGAAGAGACTCGCAAAAAAACAAAATTAATCGGTTTTTTTGGGCCACCCCAATATATATATATATATATATTATATATAGAAATTTAATTTCCTTAATGCCTTTGTAATCTTCGAAATTGACACTTTATAAATTTTTTAAGCATTATTCATGAGAAATAACAATTAATTTATATAGTATAAGTAAATAATTGAATAGCATAAAATAAATGAAATAAAATTGGTATGATGGGAATAATAAATATTATCAAAAAATAATATAAAAGTAGCATATTAGTTGATGATGGTCTATAGTATAATTTAACAAGCACCTCGACGACCGCTCTCTGCTTGGCAAACTTTTTCTTTAATATATTCTTACATGCGCCTGTGGATTAGATTAAAACGGGGAATGCATAAACCTTTCGAAGTAACCAGCTTTCCTACCTTTATAAGAAATGCTTAATAGTCGAGACGGTAATTTGATACGTATATATATATATATATATATATATATATATATATGTATATAGTTGTATTTTCATTATTTGGAATTATGTGTTTCAAGTGAAGAAAAATAGAATATATAGAAAATAATATTTATATCGATTAACAAAAATTTTAATGTGTTATTGCACTGAATAAAAGATTATTGGACATAGTGTAAAATGTTAATTATAACACTAAAGTTATATATATATATATATATATATATATATATATATATATAATAAAAAGAATATCATGCACGTTTGTATACATCATACAAACAGTTACGATTCAAAGCCCCCAACTTCATATTCCTAAAATTACATTTACAATTCATGAAACGTCAGTAGTATGATGTGTAGAAGATGTTATATCCCATATGTATCTAACAAGTACATATATATATATATATATATATATATATATATTAGCTAACTGCTTATACAATGTGTATACTTGATATGTGAATGGGTTCTAAAATAAATTAAAAATAATAAACAAAAGCGTAACGTTGAAAAAAATAAATTCGATAAATTAAGAAACAAAATTCAAATCTTGTTTAGCAAAAAGTTTTAAAACTTAAATTAATACTTACATATATACTATCACCATGAAGCAATAAATTGATGGAAATATTCATTGGCTATAAACTTTAACTCAATAAAGTTTAAAATCTCATTTATGTTTTATAGTATGATATTTATTATTCATCTTTGTCGTCATTAATTGCATATTATAAATAAATTTAACTAAAATCAATATTTATTGTTTTTTATAACTTTAGTATTATTATGTTATGAAATCTAAAGTTTTAAAGATAATATTTAGGTTTATTAAGTTTGAATAAATTATTAAACTCCAATAAAAGGCCGTAGAAATGTTCAAGTAACAGTGAAGATTTTTTTTTGTTTGATTTTTGTTGAAAAAAAAAAAAAAAAAAAAAAATAAAAATAAAAATAAAAAATAATAAAAATTATTAAAATTGGCAAAGTACCTTATTTTATGAAAAACTAAATGAACTGTAAATTTTACTCTCATTAATTTAATTTCGCAACGCCGCATAAAAACAAATGATATAGAAGTATGTTTACAGTAACTCTGTTTAGTAAAAATGTGAGTTAATGCAGTTATTAGTCATTATATCTGGTGTTTTTTTCTGATTCAAGTCAATTCAAATGGTGTCGTTTCAATCTCAAAAAAGTAAGTTGATTATTATTTATACTGTTTTCAATCGTATCAGATATTCAAGTTTATTTTCATTTCTGATCCTATATTTATATAAAAAATTGTGTCCTTTTTAGTGTGGTATCATGCAGTTGATGGTGTCGATCAAGCCAGGATAAATAACATAAACTTATACATATTTTAAATTTATATATACATTTATTCATAAATTAAGAAATTCAAAATATTTATTCAAAAAACAATTTACTTTCTTTAATAATTTTTCTTTTTGAATTAAGATAATATATTTTTAACTTAAGACTTTAACCTATTTGGGTCGAAAAAATAACTTTTTCAATCAAAATGATCAAAATTAAGAGACTATTTACTTCAATCAAGATACATTCCATTTTCTTAAATATTATCTTGACTCAAGGTAAACTTTTGTTCAATGTAGAAATTTAATGCTTATATTTTAACAAAATTTATTAAAGTTAAATAATTAAGAAAAAAAATTTAATTTTAATTAAGAATTATTATTTTTATGTTTAATAGGATTGAATAGTGTATAATTTGTTAACTGTATACGGTTTAGTGTACGGGTAATAAGACACAAGGGAGAAAAGCGTCCCCCGCCGACAAAATTTAAACTAGTACTTGGCGCTTTAACAACAACCCCACGTACACGTTCATAAAATCGTTAGTTAGACACAATAATTAAACTTTAAACTATTATAAAATAAAATTCCTTATATGCATGTATATATAGAAAAATAATTTTTATAAAAAAAAAAACTGCGATAGTAGATATATTAGTTGGTGTTTATTTTAGAATTGCAATAGATATGGTAGTTGAAACTGAATAATCGGCTTAGGAAATCGAGAAAGTTTATAATCGAGATAGAGTTAGTCCTCTCGTCGATTCACATATAAGAGAAGTGTAGTATATATATACATATATATAGACATGCAACATTACGTTACGGGACGATGGGTTAGATATTCTCGTAGTATGCATATATATATACATGTATATATATATATATATATGTTTCAATATATCCACTAGTAGCTTTGGGTACGCGGTTACCGGTTTGACAGTTCGCACAGTTCGAAATCCAATAAAAAGCTAATTGAATCTGTGACGCCACCTGACTTGACTAATGAAATTTCAAAGTACCAATTTCACGTTACTCTATACTGTATAGTCTAGTGTATATCAGTATCTAGGGTACACCTCTTCAACATCCAAACGCCGGCGGTAGCATTTAATTTTAAATATTTTACAGTATTCAATAAAATTCACTTAAAACTATTTCATTTACAATAAGACTCGGGCTTGTTCTACATTTTAATTGCTATATATACTCATGCCATAAATTAAAGGAACACAAAAATTTTATAAATTTTTTAGTGATTTTTGCAAGACTGTAACTTGGTGAAAAATAATTGTATCGGGATTTGAAAAAAAGCGTGTTATAGCTTGAAATCTCTAGTTTCGGTGCATTTTCATCAAAATTTTTTTAGAGCAGCTATTGCACAAACATAAGAAAACATTTTTTTTAATTCTTACGATCACGGTCGCTCTTAGACAATAAACGAATCGATATTGATGGTTGAGGTGGCATTCGACGCGGCTTATAAAATTTTAGAGCTAATTAGATTTTGAAATTAATCCATCGAGCACATTAAAAGCTATCTAAACAAAATATTTTTGAAAAAATTTATTTTTGAAATATCTTCGAACGCATTTCATCGATCAAGCTTAATTTTTTACAGCTTTTAGATATTAACAAGCCGCGTTGAATGACACCTTGAGGATCAAAATCTGTTCATCTATTTAAAAGTTACAGATATTTACATATATATGCATACTTACACTCGGACATTATTGTGAAATTAGTCAGAATAGCTTCCTAGAACCTCAAAACGTCAAGATCTGATAGAAATTCGGTTTTCGAAAATCGGACCGAAGCCAATAACTTGCCGAAATTTGAAAATTTTAAATTTCCTTAGCGGGAAGAAAAAAGAAATGATATTAATAATGATTTCAAATTAAATTTATATTTAAAAAATTTACTATATCATCATAATCAGTATCTTGACTGTAATATATAGGTGAATTCTTTGACGATAAGATTGAATGAAAAGAGATATTAACGTAGAGTTTTCATCGAGTTTACATTCATACTATATTCCTCGATGCTTCACTTGATCGTACAAACTCTTCATGATGGTTTTAGCTATAGAAGAAGAAGAAGAAGAAAAATAAAATAAAATAATAATAATAATAATTATAAGAAAGAAAAAAAAATTTAGTACTAAAGTAAGAAAAAAGACTAGCACAACTTGTTTTTTCAGTGGTCTCACTCACTACTTTAATTTAATTACGATAAAAACCTAATATCTCAACGGAATTCTTTCAAAGAACCAAGATACACATAAGAAAACTTGAGACCGCAAGAAAATTTACTTAAAAAGATTAACTTTAAGTCTGTGATTTTATCTATGTATATTTATTCAGCCTGCTCTTTCAATAATTTATATAATAAAAAACTCTGATAGGATAAAATATTAAAATAAATTAAGTTATATTTTTAATTTTTATTTTATGCATCACAATATTATTTATAAATTTTTTATTCTCTACCATTGTATTAGGAATAATGAGTGTTAAGAAAAAAAAAAAAAAATAAATAAATAAAAAAAAAAACAAATAAAAAAATTTTAATAATAAAAATAATATATAGTCTAATAAGATTAATTTAGCAAGATAACGGAGAAAGTTAAAAAATATTTTTGAAAGTAAAAAAGTGTAAGATACAACACGTGAATTGTTAGAGGTGAAAAGAGGTGTAAAGAAAGGATGCAATTACACTTAAGAAAGTTTCCTTAGTCTCGGCAATTTAAGAAGGACATTTGTTACCTAAAATTAACCCATAGGATACGTGTGAAAAATACAAACGTGCTAGTTTTTTTCTTTAGGCATTATTTTATTTTATTTTATTATTTTTATTTTTTTCTTCCCGCAAAAACTCTTTAGAAACTTTTAAAAAATTATTTATTGTTTTGATAAAGTTACTCAGCAGACGATTTAAGGAATTTTTAATGTTATTACAATTTTTTTTTTCTCTCCATTTTAAATAGTTTTGAATATGTATTATTAGATCAGTAAATGTTTGGGTCTGTAATTAAATAAAACAGCTAATAGAAAAACAACAATACATTGTAATATATATATATATATATAAAATATATAGGTAAGATTTAAATCACCAGTAAATGAAATTAATCTATCTAAGCCAATCTGTCGCGTCGGCGAGTTACGCTCGTCTGCTTTGGAATTATGTGCATGTATGTGATGCGTGCGACAGATAATATATTCGCTGTCGTATCCCTAAAGTTATCCCCTACGACACAATAATCTAACACGTTCTCCACGATCAAGAGTACCAAGTTATTATTATTCATTACATTCGTTCATTGGTATAGGTGCTACAAAAAAATTTTAATTAAATTACACAAAATTTTTTCAAAAACTTTGATACTTTCCTAGTAGAAATTTATTTAAAAATTTAATGACTTGAAAGTTTTTTATCACAATTTTTTCCCAAGTTTTTTTACTGCTAGTAAATTTTAAAGCCACATTTTGAGTTATAATTTTTTCAGTGATTCCATTTTTTAATGTGTATATTAGTTATTTATTATAAAATTATTTACATATTAACGTACACAATTGTTGACTTATTTCCACTCCTTTTTAATATTTATTTAAGCAATTTTTAACATAGGTTAAACAGAACAAAATTAACACATAAACACTAGTACAAAAAACATATAAGTGTGATCAATGTGCACGCCTTAGTTATATATGGCGGGATTTCTAGTTTTTAGCCAGAATCCTTGATCTCTATTTTATAGCTTAAAGGCCTAAATAATAATAATGACCAAAATATTTAGTATTTTGTTGGTATTAGTTTCTTTCGGACTTTTCTTATGCAACATAGCAATTTTTCCAATATTAAATCCCTATAATATGTAGGTAAAATTTCTATAAAATATAGTTATATTATCATTTTTTCCTAGTAAAATTTTCCATGTTGATAACGCAAAACTTGCTATGTCAACAAAGGAATTTCCCATATTTTACTCTGCGTGTACCATTACTTATCTTTTGAAAGTAAATATATTTATATAAATTAACTATAAAAATTAAAACCATTATTTTTGCCATTACCATAAATATAATTTTAAAAAATTTAATTTAAGTAAAATGAACTTGTATTTAACAACAACAATCATATTGATAATAATAATAAAATGAGTATGGTTTTATTTTTTGGCTACATTAATATGGCAGTAACACCGTTACCATTATTCAATGGATTATCCCCTTCGCTTTTGGATATAGTGCCGTGCTACTCGTGTGTTGATCCCTAATCCTCGTATGAAATTGTTATCAGGAACACTGTAAGACTGATATATAGGACCAGTAGATGGCCAACATCGTACTACTACTACTACTACTACAATACGAAGAGTATTCGTATTGTATGAATATACAAGGGTTGTTGCTATAGTAGTGTATAGCAAAAAAATTTATGAAATTATTTTTGCTATCTCAATGATTATATATATATATATATATATATAGTTAATTGACTAACATATCAGACCACCCAAATTTTACTTTATTATAATTAACAGTTATAAAATCATTAAGTTCTAATATTCATATATTAATTAATATAGTGAATGCTCATTAATTCTATGTGGTACGATTGTAGCATTGACAAAAAATGAATATGCACTTGAAATTAGTGAAAAATCACTAATATAACTTGTATAACATAAATACAACTGTTAGATAATTATGACAAAACAAAAAAAAATTGTGTATATATAGTTTATTTACAGTGAATTTAGATTTATACAACATAAACGATAATTTTCACAATCAAAAATTGGCAATTTCACTAACGAAGGGATTGGAATTCGCAATTTTAAGCTTTCCACTGACGTTTGCTTATAAACATGCAAATCGTTTAGCTTCGACTGAATAATATACCTTTATGTATTTTATGATTGAATTTTTTTTTTTTACCATACAGTAAATCGGCTTAAATTCTATTTCTATTTTAAAAAATAATCATTTTATTTATTTGAATTATTTAAGTCGATATATTATACATAATTAGGTAAACAAAAAAGTTTTGTAACATTATCTGTTTTATTGAATTCAAATGTATTTAACGTGAAAATATATCGGAACATGTTTATGTTTTAGCATGGAATTTTGACTAAATAATGATTAACAGAATATGAGTCTGGTCTTGTCTATATAATAATATATTATTCAATTTAATAGCAAGATCATATAATATACATATATACATATATATTATATATATATATATATATATATATATATATATATATATAAGCAAGCTACTAAGCTCTTTTGAGAGTAGTTAACTTTCAAGTAGTATAATATACCATCGACTCACATTGTAATTTGAGTGCTAAGTAATTAAAGCAATCCATCAGTATTTAATGCTGGACTGAGTTTGTATTTACTCGTTTAATTCATTCAACTCAAATCAAGCACATTTAAATTCACCAAATTGATTTATGCTAATTTAAGATAAATTTTCATTATATTTTTTATTGTAGTATTTACAATTATTTTAAAAAATAGTATTATACACATTCAGTATATTTATTTGTAAAATTATACAATTGTAGGTTTCAAGTAAAAAAAAAAAAAAAAAAAAAAAAAATAAAAAAAAAAAAATAACAATAACAATTAAAAATAAAAAAAATAAAATTATGTAAAGAACGATAGCTATGAAACTTGTTATAAAACAGCAAATTATTTTTCCAATTTACGAGAAAGGCGCTTAGGTATTTCGAGATAAGAGGGCTGATTATATCGAGTGCATTAAAACTCGAAAGTCCGTCGAGCGTTAGATTCACCCTCTCGCTCGTCGTCAACTTTTAATGGAATCTTTTCCCGCTTCTCGCGGACAATTGAGCTGTGCCTGGGGATGAAAAAAATAAAGAAATATGAAATAAAGAAATAAAGTACGAAAAAAAAATCATAATAATAATAAAATAAAAAAAAATACAATAAGATAAAAAGTGAAAGTGAGAAGATTATTCGCTAACGACTTGTAATTATTGGAAAAAAAAAAAAAAAAGTTTTTCATGGATAGTTTATAGAACTCTTCAATAATTTTTATTCAAAAGTCAAGTAATTAATAGAAAAAAAAACACTTATCAAATCTTTTTCTTGGAATAACAATGAATGAATTCAAAGGGCATCATTAGATTAATTTTTTTCTTTCCTCAGTATCGAAATTCTTCCTTGGTTTCCGTCATTTACCATCGATATATATTTTAGTTCATTCTTCACAGCTCCATAAAAATATATAATATAAAATGTATCTGTCAAGACATAGAACCCAATACAATTGTTAAGAAACGATAATGATGATGCCATAAATTATTGTAGCAATGAATATCATGATGAAAACAAAAATATCAAAAATTAATTTATAGTATAATAATAAAATTGTTGCTAAATAAAAATTATAATAACTATAAAAATAATTATTGTAATGGTTATTTATTGGAATGATTAAAATGAAATTTTATATTATTTATTATTAAAAACATTTAAAAATTTTCGTGATCCTGGTAGTGTCTATAATTTATAATAAAAACAAATAACTTACAAGCCTTAATTGTTTTTCGTATTGTCTTTTGCATTAGATATTTTACATCAAGACTAAAGGTACGATGGTTATTGTACTTGAATTGTCTGAACGGTTGGGTTAATTGGAAGCCTTGGTATGCAGTTGTAGCCGTCGTAGCCGTCGTACCCGTCGTAGCCCTCGTAGAAGTACTAGCAAGCAATACCAGTAGCAGTAACAAAATAATACTGTCTTTTTCATTCTTTACCAAAGCCAATATGGTCTTTCCTATCTGCAGACGAGCCAGTAATATAACTTGTATATATATGTATATACACATACACACATCTTTAGAGTAACATGAATTCCGCTCGGAACTTTATGGAAAGCTACGACCTCGAAGTAATACCTTAATGCCGTGGAAAAGGTGACTTGGAGTGTATTTGAGAACGCACATTATGGAACAATGATTGTGTGCTGGTACAAAGGCTTTTGAGGACATGATTCGGCTTGACATCACCGCCCAACTAGTGTATAGCATTAGTCGGGTTTCCACTATTAAATTGCTCCTTCTAATACTATATACACCACCAATCTTTTGTTTTATCATCTAATATATTTTATGATTATATGAATGAAAATGTGTATGTATTTTTAGAACGGTGATTCGTATAATTATTATTATCATTATTTATATTAATGAGGATGACTACAATGTGAAGCAACAAAACTGAATGAGCATACATATATATATATATATATATATATATAAATGTATATTTATAAATATTAGTGTAATTCTCCAGTGTCTTATTCATCGTTTAACATCCGGTCCTCGTAGTAACAATATATTGGCAATTGCACTACGCTTCAAGACCCGAGTTTTCACCTCATGCTCGTGTTTCAACCTTTTCCGCTGGATGCATAGCAATATGTGTACCACAAAATATACGCATGCGTACTATGAATATTGTTACGCATTGCGGTCGTAGTAATATAAAGAAGAAGAAAGAAGAAAGAAGAAGAAGAAGTAAAAGAAAAGGGTGATGAAGAAGAAGAAAACGAGTTGCATTTTATCGTTTTATTTTCTAAGGATATTATACATAAGCTCACTGTAACTTGTTCTTCTATAATTCTGCTACTCACTTTCTATCTTTTACCACTAAAAGATTCTTTTTCTTATTATTTTTTATTACTTAGTCTTTTTTTTCCTTTTTTTTTTTTTTTTTTTTTTTTTTTCTGACTTTTTATAAAAACGTCTTACAAAACGATCGAGGTCGCCACCTCTGCGTTAAGAGTCACTTGATGGTCTAGACACCATTTTTTTACCTGAATTAAAAGCTTATACATTTATTTAAAATGCAATTACCTTAAAAATAAAACAAATAAAAAAAGACAATTACGTTTATTATTATTGCATATAATGGACTAAAATTAATGAAAATAAAAAATAAAATTTACTGTAGATTAAATAAATTTTATACATTTTACTCCTAATTGTTGATACTGATAATTCAAAATATCAAACAATTTAGGTATGATAAAAAAATTATAAATTATTAAAAAAAAGTGTCAAGCATAGTAAAATATTTTGATTTTTATCCAATAAGATGAATATATATATGTATATATTAAAACGACTCGCGCGCTTGGAATTTGCAAATTTATGGTAATGTTAAATCACAGATCCCGGTGAATGAATTTCATTTAAAGTTTTCCACATTGTAGTATACTAGATTCAACGAAAATTTAAATAAGAACCCGAAAAGAAATAATAAAATTGACGTCAATTGAGAGCGCAAAAATGAAAAATTCGCCATTGATATTTTAAATTTATTTTATTACTATTATTATTATTATTATTATTATTATTATTATTATTATTGTTATTATTATTATATAAAATTTAAAAATTCCATTTTGTTTCACTTTATCAATTTTTCTATTTATTGAAAAATGTATCGAAATTACAATAATGCCATTCAATTAACTTGCATATACATATTCCATTTTGAACTTTGCTTATGGAATCTTAGTTCATACTAGGCCTTATTTCGATTCAGGGGATCAAAATCTACATTCAAACCAATTTTTAGCCCGCTAGAGCAATAATTAGATTTTCTATGGTCACAGAAATTAAAGGATATAGTAAAAATGATAAATTTTCAAGCGATTTTCAGCATGCTGTAACTCGGAGGAAAATGGTCGTTTAGAAAAAATAAAAAAAGCAAATTGTAGCTTAGAGTTTCTAGTTTTAAGATGTAACCAGTGAATGAAGAAAAAATTTTTTCAATTTCGATAATTTATTCAAAGAATTTGATACAATATACATTAATGATGATAATATTATTTTTTTACGCTATTAAATATAAAAATAATTTTTAGTATGTATAAAAAAAATCTTTTCATAGATGTTGTAACGAACTTAAAAAAAAAAAAAAGAAATTCTTTTATTCCAATTTATTAAGGTGAATTTGAAAGCCTTATTGGATTGGTGGAATATTGTATACATTTTAAAAAGATGTATCTATTAATATATATATATATATTTATAACAAAGTATTTGAAGGTACTTGCACTAGCTAGCAGTAGCAACTCTTGACATTTCTATTGGTATAAAAAAATTCAAAGTATGTACCGTACATAAATATATATATATATATATATATATATATATATATATATATATATATATATATAGTTGAATTGGGCATCATCGAGGTTTTGATACGGCTCGTTCGAGTAGTATTCGTCGCTTCGTGCCTGCTTCAGGTCCTATAACTACAGTGAATGCATTCCCGTTGAAATGTAAATCCCAGTGGGATATGTTTCGCCCCGAGAGTGTTACTATATACCATCATCACCCTGCTGGTATCATATTTTTATCTATAACGATCCAAAAAACTTTTATCGAATATAGTAATATATAAGAACGTTTGTTATAATATATTCAACTCTACACCAATTAATTAATTAATTATTATTATTATTATTATTATTATTATTATTTTTAAAGTATAATAATGATAAATTATTACGTATAACGTATACGCATGCCATCAATAAATACAAAAAAGAAAGATTTATTATATATTTATATTTTTAAACTGTAAAAATTTTGGCTGTCGTGTACGTAAATTCAGTGTATATAGGAAATGCATACCTTCATACTGATTTACACTGAAACGCGCGGACTTGTTTTGAATATTTAACGACGCAAGCACCAGAGTCTGATCCGGATTACGGGAAAGTGATAAGTTACCTGCTGAAGCTTTTTCTTTGCTACTTGTACTTTTTTATTCATTTTATTTTTATATCTGTTTCACTTGTCATTGTTTTTTCAATTATTATTATTTAATAAAACAATAATAGTGATGGACGAAATTAATTTTCAATAAAAATAGATGTGTAAAAAATAATAAAAATTATAGTGATTAATGTGTTTGATTATATATATATATATAAGTGGGCGATGTTATTCAGCACGAGTGATTTTTTTTTTTTTTTTTTTAAGTAGTAAAACACAAAGAGTTGTTGATGTACGAATAAGCGACCAAAGCACCATTAGAACGCGAGTTGATCAGCTTTCTGACGCGTGAAACACTTTGCGACGCTGATCTATTACGTTACGTTTTAGCCTTCAGTGGCACCACAGCTTGAGCCTCGTTCACTTCCCATTTTCCACTCTCTTCTCCGATTGCCTTAAATTACAAACACGTCGCGTTTCAATAGTTTTTGTCTCATCCGATTACACCAATTAATCTTCATTTTTATTTTATTTTGCTTTTGTTTTTTATTTAATTATTATTTTATAGTAACAAACCCTATACTACCACGAAAAAAACTATTATAGTCAATAGAAAGTAGTGTATCTACTTTCAGTTCAGTAGATTATACAACAGTATAACGTGATTTCTACGCGTACTTTAATACAACTACAACTCCAACTCCAACTACAATAATAACAACAACTACTAGTAGTACCCATCAACAGGCATTGTTGCATTGTTCAACTGTTGATTGGAATTTAAATTTTATTCATAGGCTCGTTTATATCCGACCAGTTATATATTCAAATTGAGCGGTTGCGCATTCGGGACTCGCGCGACTAATACTCATCTTGTGTATATATGCGTATATATGTGCTTTTGGACAGATAAAAATTAACATCGTGATGATATATATTTAATTATTCTTTAATTTTTCTTTAATTTTCTACCTGACAACGAGTCTTTCGATGAATTTGTATGTTGATATTAATAATAATAATAATAATATAATTTTTAATTATTAAACTTGAATTTATTTAAATTCGAGTAGGAGTAAAACGAATATGTATATGTATCTGTGTATATATATGTATATATATATATATATATATATATATATATATATATATCATGAATTCATGACATAATTATCATCAGTAGTATAGCCAGTAAAGAGCTATACCTACTATCTAACGCCAACACTGAATAAGAGCTATAGCAAACGTATGTCAGTACCGCATCAAGTATCACTCTATTTACCCGTCAAATATTTGTGCTTTTACCGTACAGTTACGTATCCTCTTCTCTTCTTCAGCAGCCCCTGTTCAGTAAAGTTTAAACCCTACACCAGTAGCAAATGCTATTTACTACTGATTCCTCTCTCATTCTCTTTCTCTTTCTTTCTATATATATATACTCTCATCGTACTCGAGCCACTTTGTATACGGTGAACATTGCCGGCTGCGATTTCCCTAACGAAAACTTACCGAAAATTTGCAATTCCTAAAGAGCTAGAAGAGAATGTCTCATCGGGCTAGAAAGCTGTTGGTGTCTACGCTAAGATATGTATATATCTAAAGCTTTAGTCAGGAAATACCATGTCATTGGTAGTCAAAACAGAATCAAGTACAAAATCCGGATCAACGAAAACTCGATTCCAAATTTGTACAACTCTTATTCACTTTCTTGTTATATTATTTTTATTTATTTATTTTGTTTCTTTGTTATTTTTACATTTCATTATAAAAGATTGTATGAAGTAAAAAATACATTCATGTAAACATAATGATTTAATAATATTAATATTATTAAAATAGTAAATAAATATTTAAAAATAATAATAGAATTTTTCATTGCAATTTTTAATTTAAAATCAGTCACGAAATTTGAAACGGCTGGCTCAAGTTCAAAAAACGCTGTGGTGATGTGATTGGTGTGCATGTGCCGAAAATAAAGTTTCTGTATATATATATATATATATATATATATATATATATATATATATATATGAAATTTAGGTGGAAGAGAGTTTAAGAAGATTGCCCGTAGGCCGATCACGAATGAGACGCACGAGCGACTAACACATCGACTTGGACCCTGTTAGTTTTATCTTTTGCTGCAACTGCTACTGGTAGCTAGATATCTGGGGATACTTTTGACCGACTAGACCTTAGTCGTATTTTTCCTCTGACCCATTCCATATCCTTCATGAGAATCCTAATATCTACGTTTGACGTCATGCCAAATGTTTACTCTTACTCGTCTGGAATAAGACTGGAAAAGACACACCGCAGTGCTGTGTTGCAACTGCTAAAAAAATAAGCTACATGTCAAACTGTGAACTTATATATAAATTTTATTTTTTTATTTTTCAGAATCTATATACGATTTTAATTTTACAACTGATGATATACATAATCAGAACAGATAATCATTAATAAAAAAAAGTGTGTGTCCAATTAAAATTTTATGATATGCAAATGACAAGATAATAATAATCAGACATAAAATGGTGGTGAATGAAAGCTAAGGATTTTAGTTGACTAGTTTACTAGTTGACTCGAGTATAGAGGAGAAGATATATAAAATATATTATTTGGTAGATGTATTTGTACGTGTTATATTAAGCAGTAATGAGATGTATATGGAACAGCAGTAGAAGTACCAGCAGTACGAGACGACAAATGTAAAGGGTGTAAGAGGAGAGTTGGGAGGGTTGGCTGATTGGCGTCGGCGGCGTTAACTGGGAAAGCTAAGCTAGATTCAGATTTAGTACTGCTGCCACCGCTACGTCGTCATCCGTGTGACAACTTATAATTTGATAGAGCCCCGTTTTCTCGCGAGTGTACGACCATACTACTACTCCTCCTCCTTCTACTACTACTACTACTACTACTACTGAAAAGGAGGAAGTGCCTCGGACGGTTGAAGAGATTATTCCTTGGATGCTGTCAGTCAAAGATAGATGGGCAGTGATGACTGGATATGTCCATGATGTCCTGGTGAAAAAAAAGAAAGAAGAGAAATCAAAATTTTCAAATCCCATCTCTCGTTGGTGTTTTTTTTTTTTTTTTTTTTTTTTTTTTTTTTTTTTTTGCTACTGTATGTCAACTATGACTGAAGTATTTTTTAATATTTTCTTTGAGTTTTGTTAACTATGAAGCTTTGATTTCAGATTTTGTATATGTAATATATGTATATAGATATATATTTGATAAAGATGCGATGAGAGTCGTTGGATGGATGGATGGATGGATTGGTGGTGTATGGGCCAATTGACGAAAGAGGAGAGAAATCGCTCGCTCAGCAGATTGGTATCAATGGAGACAAATTGAGTTGGTCGGTTAATATAGATCGATCAAGCTCACCAGCCATGACGGAAAGTTACAGTACCGTGGAATCCTCGATGTCGCGCTACCAAAACGCTCTCAACATTATTTTCCACAAATCTTCCATCTTCGTCGGTCCTAATCATCTATTTACTTATACCCTTAAATTTATCGTTCTGTATTCAACAGGATGGCAATAGTTATATCAATAGGAATTATATATTCGATAACATGTAAAGATAAAACTAATTATAAATTAATTAATATACCACATAATAATCATTGAAAATTTCTAATAATAAATCTATAACATTAAATTATGTTATATATATATATATATATATATATATATATATATATATGATTCTTTTATGAAAAATAACAAACTTTTTCTTGGCATTTATTCTATATAACCCATGTAAAATATATTATTATCACCTTGGGAACGATAGTCAGTGCCAAATTTTAGTGCATAGTACATAGTTGCAGTAATAGCAAAGTGGTGGCAATGGCAGTAGTAGAGTACAGTACTTGAGAACGCAATGAGAACGATGAGAACGATGAGGGTGTGCTAAAAATGACATGCGTATCGTATAACGTTTTATTTAACTTTATTATCAATATATGCAAGCAACTTTTGAATAGTTTATAAAAACTTTTAAAGCCCATGTCACGACTGATTTACCCATAATTAAATCTTGATGTTTATTTTAATCATGATTATTCATAGAATTGTTAAATATACAATTCAAATTATTAATATAGAAATTATTGCATACATACATACGTGTATAATAAAACCAATAAATTTTTTCTTAACGTTTTTTAATTTATATTTAAGAAAAATGTATTGAATTGTCATTAAAAAAAATATTTATAACGAGTATATTTAAGAATTTAACATTTTTTTTTTAAATAAAATTTTTAGGTCCCTCATACTTTTCTCTCTTCTATAACACTATAACTATAGTAATTAATTCACTTTATCCTTTTATAACTGCGCTACTATAAAAAATACCAAACAGTCACTAGGTTTTTTTATTTTTTATCTACAGTACAACTCGAAAAAGTAAATTTTAAAAATCCATCGTTTATTACAATAATACCAATACTGATATGTATATATATATATGATTTAAAACAAACAAATACGAGTTAACAGGCGTATATATTAGAATGAGAGTTTAGTGGGCGATCTCTTGTTTAAATTCCCCAATAAAGAACCTTTTAAACGATATATACGCTAACACGTGCTGGACAGTAATCACAGCCACAGTTACACTACGAGTTTTGTGTACCAATCTGTGGCATATAGTTTTCTGAAAATATACTACATAATCCTGTTTCTTTCTTTTTATACTTTTTTTTTTTTTTTTTTTTTTTTTTGCATATAAACAAACTGATGATTATTCTATTATTGTTGGTATCGTGATTCCAGATACTCACTGGTTACTTGTTTTGTTTTACTTAATACAATCTTACAGATTAAACTCTGCACAGAGATAATTTTATGGTAATGCATTACCATGATTATCATCGAGTTATACATTGTAATACAATTTTTAAATTGAATTCGATAGCTATAAATATCATTTAAATTATTAAATAAACAATCTGAATTGTAGTATCTATAATTTTTAATAGTTACAATTAGCATTTTCAATAGTAATCGTCACCACCATCAATTACTGTTATCATTATCATTGATAAAATTATTTATTACTCCCACTGAAAAATTTTAATACTATTTCAATAAATAATTAAAATTAAATATTGAGTATTTTAGATAGTATAATTAAATTCTCTCCGTGTGACACTCACAGCCAATGGATTATTTTATTGTTGAATATATTTATTATGCTGTTATAGAATATTACTAAGCCGTTGGTTATATAGCAGTGAAAAATAAAAAAATAAAAAGTATGGAGTTGAATTTACCAAAGCAGCTAGCAGTAGCAGAAGCAGCACATAGTACGCGTTAGCTAGCCAATGTATTGCCTGCAAAAATGAATTTTTACGATATTTACTTTAAACTTTGTGCACCACTAATTTTTCGTAACATGAGAAAAAGGATGAAAAAAGTTTTTCACCAGCATTAAATGGATAAAAAAAAATCTCATAGCAAGATTTTATCTGTCTGGATTTTATTACACCAGTGAAATCACAACTATCGCTTTTTTTTATTATTAATTAATGCCTAATCAATAAGGATGTTAAAAAAAAGGTGTATTCTACAATTTTATATAAATGTCCAGTGTATAAAATAATATGATGTAATCATTCGACTTAATTATTATTATTATTATTATTATTATTATTATTATTATTATTATTATTATATAATAACTTTACACTCCAATTTTATCATAAACTTACCACTTGAATTTTATTATTATTATCATAAATTCATCAATCATTACTAATTACCGTGTCACCTTAGATTACCTTAATTATTCCCATTGACACAATCGATATCTCTAATCGGTAGCAGTATCAGTATGTACAACTATACACAACTATATACAACACACATACGTACTCATATACATATATATATATATATATATATATATATATATACACATATAATATGATTGGACAGTAATTGTGCGGAAATATTCCGCCTCCTGTATCCTTATAGGAATTATCTATTATCATTTTACCAACACATTTTCTTATATATATACAATATACTAGTACTAATATAAGCTAAACTAAACTAAACTATATATCTTAATAGGAATAACAGTTTAGGAATAGATTGTGGATCGTGAATTGGGAATAATGATAGGAATACTATATAGTAGTATGTCTAAATGACCAATGGTAGTGTCTGATGTGAATACTGCATAGACATTACACTCATGTTCGTGTAATTATCATACGTGTCTAATATCGAACTGCCATCACATTTAAATCTCACTATAATTATATTTGACATCTATCAGTAAACAATAATAATTTATTAGTATCAACATTATTCACATTAATTATATGTCATTTAATTATTATTTAAACTTATATTTATAAAAATACATTGATGATATCGATTGATTTGTAATTACTCTGTAGGATTATAATTATTACTGCATATATTGGCTATACGTATACGTGTGTACATAAAACTCTATTCACATAACGAGAGTCTATAGAATTTCATTGACTGGTAGAGGGTTTTATAAATTGATGATGAGTGATATTTCGTATAGAATATGAAAGAAAAAAGAAAATAGCAACTACTACTTGTGTATATTTTAACCCATACGCTCTTTCTGGTTCTGAATAATCTATTTCACTGATTTTTTTTTTTTTTTTAATGTTTCAACCGATGCCTTTCAGTCGTTATAATAATAATAATAATCGAAATACGTCTATCCAAATACGATAATATAAGATTGTATATATTTTGATACGGATTTTTTAAATTTTAAAGCTTAATTAATTATTATAAAAATTTAACATAAAGAAATGTTAAACTTGTAAATTGATAATCGATAAATTAAAATTATATGTCTTTTATTAATTTGAAAAAATAACAAATAATAATAATAAAATAAATATTAGAATTTCATTAAACTTTTCCAGTTTTAATATTTAGCTTTAGAGTTACCGTCGATCTTTTCACTTACACTCACTCGTTTTTACTGGGGTTTTGTCTCGCCGGCGCTTGGAAACCACTAACGAACCACATTTACATCTGAAAGGTGTGCCAATTACCAAGGGGTACGTTTTATCTCAACGTAGTTACTCTATAGTCTCACACATATCGTACCATTACCGATATATGCATGACTGCCTTATATAGTCATTTCTTTTTTTCGTATTCACTATTTTTTTATTTTTTGCTTCACACTAGTCGACAACTTTCTCACAATCGTTACATTTTTATTTCTGTTTATATATTTATTTTATTATTATTATCATTTTTTTTTTTTTTTTTTTTTTTTTTTTTTTTTTTTGTAGCACTTGTGTCACAAAGGTCTTCGAAACAAGTCTCTTACGCTTTGACAAATTTCAACGAGCCACACTTGTTAGTTCAACATATATAAAAATATATATATTTATTTATTTTTACTGAACGTTTTAAATTATTTTATTTCAGATTATTATTATTATTATAAATGATTTTTTTGTTTTAATTTTATTTTATGCCACTAATTAAATTTTCCCACGTTACAGGTCGCTGGGTCGAAAATTACGCGGTCGGATGATTGTTCATGTGAAGCGAAACTGAAGGGTTCAACCAAATATTTTTTAATTTTTTTATTAAAATCAAAAGAGTAAAAGTTATGATTTTATTAAACCATTTATAGAATTTTTAAAATAATTAAAAGTGTTGTATTGCGTGAAATTTTATTATTTCAAATTACAAGTCATTTTATATATATATATATATATTTTTTTATTAAATTTTAAATTTATTTGATTAAGATGAAGATATTTATAAAGAATAATAATTTTTCGTTTTTAATTTTATAACTTTGTTCATTTGATAAATCCAAGGTATGTAATCTCTGACGCACCCGAATGTTTCTTAATATAAAAGTTTGAATAAGTAAAAAAATTATTTTTTCTTTAAATCTATTTGTTCTTTTTATATATATAATATTATATAATTTAAAGTAGTGTGTAATAATGATAATAATAATAAATGTAAAGTCGTTTGCGAATATAATACAGACATTTGTAAAGGATTTGAATATGAGTCAGCTCTGGCAATTTAGCTATTTTTGTTAGATGCGGATGCAGCCTGAGGGAAATGCTTTGAACTTTGCCGTGTCGGTAATTTTCACACGTTAGCGAACATGGGTGAGAGAATTCATCGAGCTAAAAATATATATATATATAACCGTTTCTGTGTTTCCCCTATTCACGAACAGCTCGAAAAATTAACATTTATTGTAAATAATTCATTTAAAAAAATTTTTATTCTTTAACACGGTAGTTGCAGTATTTTTATTATTATTATTATTTTTATTTTTAATAATGAAAGAAAAAAAATTTTTCGAATCCAAGAACATTCACAGAAACATATGTCTACTATTTTAAACCTCAGATTTTAGTAAAATATGAACTAAAACTATACAGTAATTGATATATTTGTACATGATAGCACATATGTCGAAACTATTATTTCTATACTTTTATGTACATAGGAATGATTTTTATGTTGACATAGTAAAAATTCCAGTAATAACATAGGAGTTTTTCCTATATTAACATGGTTATTTTTACAATGTCAGTATAAGAATAATTACTATGTTAACAATGGAATAATTTCTATCTGAACAAAAGGATTTTCACTATCTATCAGAAAATTTTTCCTATATTAACATAATGAAATTTCTTATGTCAACATAGGAAAGACACCCATGTTTTTTTCTCCATGTAGTATAGAATATTGGATGGTTATCCAGCTGATAAGGAGCTACTGTATTATCCAGGGTATTGAGAAAATGAGTTTCATGACATGAACGGCAATGCAAATAAAAGTGCGGTGTGTGCTAGTATAGATGAGACTACTCTGAGTATTGCTGGTATGGTGGTCCGACTGGTATTCAATGGTAGGTGGTATTATTGCAGGGATATGTCGATGATGGTAAGAACTACCGTATTTCCAATCCAAAATCTAGTTTCACATTGCAGCAGTTTCTGCTTGTGAAAGTACTCGACACTCATCCGATTTTATTTTCTCGCCTTTTTGGTTACGTTATTAGAATCTGTTGAATTGAATGGGAATCCCATGTGTATATAAACGATTTTGTGGTCATCTCTGTTTATTTATTATTATGCTTGAAATAATTTTGTTTATTTTTAAATACTTGATATAATAAAAAGGTATAAAAAAAAATCTAGAATTCAATGATGTGTCCATTATTATTCAGGATAGAATATGTTATACGTAGCAACATTTTACCATAATAATAATAATAATAATAATAATAATAATAATAATAATAATAATAATAATAATAATAATAATAATAATAATAATAATAATAATAATAATAAAATGAATAAAAAAAAACCAATAGGTCTGTGAATCATCAACATAGTGTATAGTGTGAACGTCGACTCACCAAAATGCTACAGTAGTTCTGCTGGACTGGTAACAACAATAGCATGCATTAACCTTTGTGCACTTGTAACTGCAATTGAGAGATAGTACCAGTTTTCGACTCTAACTCTCTTTTTCTTTATATCCATAGGGTTATATGAAAGTATCAGAGAAAGAGAGAGAGAATGAAATGATGGTGGTAATGTAGGTGATAAAGGGAGATGGCAATGAATGAGCTGAAATAGTATAGAGAGTAGAGAGCAGACCAGAGTAGAGTAATAACGGGGTGGTAAGAGGAATGAGAGTGAGTAAAAGAGAGTTAGGAATGGATGGTATTTACCAACTAAACTGCGTAATCTCAACGAATACATTCATCTAAGTATTCCAAGTGGCTATTCTCAGTTGTGAATGAACCAATTATCATCATTTAAAATTGTTCATGTCAATGATTATATATACATACATACAGTATATCTATTATGTTACTAGTTGTCGTCTATTGAAACTATACAGTTTAATCAACATTTACATATTACATATATATAAAGATTTATATAATTTAATACAACTATTGCGATGATGATAGTAATAACTGACGGTATATGTGTATTGTTCTACATAGATGTATAATATATGATTCATCTAAGTCGAAGAGTTTCTGCTCTGCTGATGATTGTAGTGGTGGACAGCACTGATGTGGTTTTCATTTTCATTTTCATAACATATATATATATATATATATATATATATATATATATATTTATATATATATACAGTAGACTCTGGTCGTAAGTTACATCGGACGTTCAACTCTCTCTCACGTCCATTTCATCTTTTCCTCTAAGTAAGAGTATAGACAGAAACATAACTTGTAACCAGAGTGTACTGTATAAGTATATATATATATATATATATATATATATATATATATATATATATATATATAAACATATATTTCAGAGTAGTTGTCCTTGATTGTTAAAATTTCTCGAGATATTTTGTCTATCTAATCCTGAAAGCAGACGGTTCAACCACTTCCGGTTAAGTATTTTAGAGAATAAAGTTCAACTTTACTGACTGGTCAACCGACCAACCGACCGGATTTACGTACCAGTAAATAGTTACACGATTATTATTTTGTTTATATTATTTTAAATATTTATCTCAATATATTTTTTTAACTGAATAATTAAAATGAATATAATCTCGTAACTTTATCAAAAGGATAAAAAGTTAATACTAATTTTAAATATTTATTGTAGCAAAAGTCGATTGGTCTCGCACGATATCATTATGAAACTTGTATACAATACTAAGTACTTTGTATATATGTATATTTGTATATATATAACAAGGTAATTACCTACTGTAGTATAATATAAGTAACGTTAGCCCCATCCCTGTCAGCTGATTGGCTCAAGGGCTCTGTGTAGTATAGACTGAGAAGAGCGTTGAAAGGAAAAGCCCCGAAGTTGGTTGGTTAACGAGGGTTGCTTCGAGGTACTTGACATCTCAGAGTCGTAAATGAGCCGTTGGATTTTTATTTTTTCCATTTTATACAAAAATATTATTAAAAGTTTATTATAAATTTATGTATAATTTAATATCAATATTAAACTTTAAATGAAAACGCGATAAAAATTGAATTTTGTAAAGAACAAGGCTGATTAATAAATTACAGTTATCGCGCGAAAGGAAGATTTTCTATGCACTGTAAAAAAATTTACTAGACGAATAAATGACTATTGTAAGTGAAAAAAATAAAAAGAAGACAAACTTTATTTTCAATTGAATGTGCAACGTTTGATAAATTTTTTTTCCATCATTTTTTGTCTTATATGTATCCATTTCATTTTCTTTTTCAGAGCTTTCATTCTTACATCAAGCTTCATTCGATATTCTTAGTATATAAGATAGCTTCTACTTCTATTCTGCTTTTGCTGCTACCGCTACTAGTGAGGTTCTACGACAACTGATATTGCGCGCCTCCAATATCCAATTGTTTGCATTGATTCTTAAACGCTTGAAAAATTTCGTAAAGTTACTCTTTTTTTCTTTCATATTATTATTGCCGTTGCTGCTGCCTACAGGGTTTCAAACTATTTACAACTAAATATAATCAATTTTTATCAAATATTTTTTTATTATACAATCTGTGATTAAATTTAAATAATCAAAGTATAAATACTTGAAATAAATATAACCTAGTTGGTGTAATATTTGACTTAACTATTTTATTATTATTATTATTATTATTATTATTATTATTATTATTATTATTATTATTATTATTATTATTATTATTATTATTATTATTATTATTATTATTATTATTATTATTATTATTATTATTATTATTATTATTATTATTATTATTATTATTATTATTATTATTATTATTATTATTATTATTATTATTATTATTATTATTATTATTATTATTATTGTTTTTATTATTAGTGTATAATGTATAGTGAAATATATTCAAATGATTTATAAAACAAATAAAAATAAAAGTAGTACAAAAAAAAAAAAACATTTTTATTTGAATATAGAGACAGTTGGTATATATAGATTTAAAGCACTAAGGGATTTTCTATATAAGTGTGTTAAGGTAGAAATGAAATATAGCACTAGTACGCAAAATACACTACTATAGTAATGGGGAGATAGATGAAAGAGGTTCTATCCTCGATAATTCAAGTGATCCATCACGGACAGACATCACCTCTTCACCTCTTCAATGTAGAATATCAGAATACGCTTTTACGACATAAACAACCCTTACGAATCTCATGATGTCATGATATATACACAACTATTCGCACCTGTTACTACTGTATTATCCTAAATCTCACGAGTACATATATATTAGTATTGCGTTATATAAATTCCACGCGGAAAGAAAGAGTTTAGAGAAAAAAAAAAAAAAAAAAAAAAAAAGAGATACATAAAAATCGATAAATTTAGTGAATGTCAAAAAAATTTTAACAATGAATGATGTAAAAGAAAAATTTTTTTTTTATCAGCCACTAAATTCACACATAAATATTCAACCAAAGAGGATTCGTATATAGCTTTAACTTTAGCTTACAGTATGAATGAATAGCGCTTGAGTAGGGGGTGAATCACGCCCTACTCGAGCAAGTATCACGCAAGAGCATCCATGAATAATCTTCATGAATAAGTAGTGGAAAATCCACTAAAAGGGTGTTTAATGACCTGTAACCATCCAGGATAAGTGACAGTTTTACTTATACTACTCATCTTTCCCTTGTACATTACAACAATAATAATAATAATAATAAAGATGATGGTCAATCATTATAAACTTTTAATTCTTCATTATTTATGGAAAATATAACAATAGTTTAATTCAAAATAATTATTTAATTTTTATTATAAATTTAAACTGATGCAATAAATAGAATTGAATTGAGAGAAAAAAAAATTTCGCTAATCGACCACAGAATGAAACCTAAAAAAAAACCAAAATTTTTTTAAATAGAGAAAAAGGGTTAAATGGGTTGAGTGTGCACTGAATAGCATTTGGTTTTAATGTACACTAGATCGTTCCTGAATAATTAATGATTTCAGGTCATGTTCGCAAAAGTATTCCATTATGGACTCTATATGTTTATTACTTTAAAACGACCGCAATGTTAATGGCAAATTCACGTTTCTCATCGGTTATTTTATTCAATGTGAAATGTTAATTACATACTTTTATATTTTTTCTTTTTTTTTTTATAATAAATATTTAATATTACTATTATAGTAAACAAATATTGGCTAGATAATAATAACTGGAAAAATTGGGAAAATGTAGATAAAGATTATTAGTTTTAAAGCCTATCAATCTGCAATAAAACCATTTTTTCATAACATAAATCTTCAATATTACTGTAGTAATATATATATATATAAATATACATGAAATTAGGTTAAAATAAAATATTGGCGAAACGTTACGCACCATAAAACGGTATTACGGTTGTTTGAAGTCTATCATTTACATATACATAGTCACTATGATACTTTTATATGAGCTATGAAAATTACACTTTTTGACTTTTCTCTTTTTAAATAGATTTTAAATAATCTCGTAAAAATCGTCGGCATTAATTTTCAAGTAAATGTAATCTGAGGGCTTTTTTTTTCTCAAAGTCTATAATGAAAATAAAAAAAAAAAAAAATAATAGAAAGAAGTAATAATAAGAGATAGGAAATAAGTGGGCAAATTTCCAAGGGCATTGCCAGATTAAACGAGGTTAGTTTCACTGTCTGGGAGTGACGCTGAGCTGGCGATTGAGAGTCATAGAGTTATAGGAATGTCCCCAAGCCTCGTTAGCACTCAGCTTTCTACCCTAATACCCACACCTATATCGTAGTGTCGACATTTACCCTCAACTTATCTATAGTATATATACACATAGATAGTACATATATTGTATTGTCATATATTCATATATAGTCATATAATAGTTAATAGTGGTAGTAGTAAAAGCAGAAGCAGAAGCAGAAGTAGAAGCAACTTTAATACTATTTGCCTTCTACTCTCTTCCCCCCACTCCTTTATTTTACTCTTATTCAGACACTTGAACAACCTATAGCAGCAGCAGCAGTAGAAGCAGCAGTAGTAGCAGTAGGCACTCGATTTTACGATGACGGAAACTGGACCTGAACAATCGGTACGGTAATTCTTACCAATCAACCGATTGTATAAAGCTTAAACTATTGTGTTGAATAGAACAGTACTATATATTTTATTCTTTTCACTGGACAGAGCAACTACAAGAGCAGTAGATACCACCGCCACGCCACCACCACCACCACCACCACCATCAGCAGTAACAGCATCTATATATGGTATACCACTCTAATATAATGTCTCTACTAAAGAACACTCATTTTGTTTTTAGTGCGGTCAATCGACTGGCAATCGCTTTGTATTGTCCACATCAAGGAGTGACTAAAAGATATATAAGTGGAAATAATAATAGTAACAATAATAATAATAATAATAATAATAATAATAATAATAAAATTTTTAAGTGATAAAATCATTGGCAAGTTGATTGATACTTTGTTTTTTATGTACATACTAAATATAAATGTAACCTATTTTATAATTATTATTTATTTATTTATTTTTTTTTAGACAAGGTCATTGAATAACAATTTCCTTTTTATATAATGGTGTTATCTATAAATAATAATATATAAAATCTATTAGATTGAAAGAATATTTTTTGAAACATATTACGTGGATAGTATACATAATAAACTTTGAATAGATTCATAAGTAAATATACACCATACTGAGTACAATATGGACAATCAAGTTTGTTCACGGTACGTTTAATACTGTATGTATATTTCTTCGATTTTACTCCAATGGTTATTTTAAATTTTTAAATTCACAGAAAGTTTCAACTATTATTGTATTTATATTTATTTTTTAAAATCAAGATCGACCGAACGTGACTTAAACGCTTGAGTTGTTACCGTATCTACTGATCCAATAAATAAATAAATAAATAAATAATATATTATTAATAATACAAAGTAAGTTACAAAGCCTATTGAGAAGTAGTAAAATACATCTTTAGTCAGACTAAACATTCATGACATTCAATTTTATAAATTTAATCAGAAAGTGAGGAAAAAATCTATTGTTATTTTTTTTTTTTTTTTTTATTAAAAAGAAAATTGTGTAGGCTATACATACACCTTTCTTATAATAATTTTGTTTTTTTTTTTTTTTTTATTTTAGTTAATGAATCCTTTGCTTTATTCACGCCCACTTCGGTATATACCTCAGTTTGTATAAGGAACTAGATTTTGAGCTTATATTAGTGGTATACGTATATGTAAGAGAATAAAGAATAAGAAAATAAACAAAAAAAAAAAAAAAAAAATAATAATAATAATAATAATAATAAAAAATAAAAATAGAGAATGTATAAAAAAGATAGATATAGAAACAAGTCTTGGACCAACATTCTCATGGGGTCGAGGAAACAAGAACAAGTGGGAGGATAAGAACTCGAGGGGCCGATCTCAAACGTTTGAGAATAAAAATAAAAATAAAAATAAAATATAGGGATGAGAAAAAAAAAATTCTAGTGCTTTATTGCCATTTCCGCACACAAAACTCACCAAACAAGAAGGCAAAACTTTATACTTTGAAATTGGGTAGATTGTATGAATATATATGTATCTAAATACATGTCTCTTATATATTTATTATTGTTATTTCGTTAACATAACCTATAGTCTTCCTTTGTTTTTTTCTTTTTTTTAATTCTTCAACACTTTCATTACAAGAAAATAAAATTATTACTGCTTAAAACAATAACTCTTATTGTAAATAAAAAAAAAGTAAATAATAAAATGTACAAATATAATTTAATAAATAAAATGAAATATATCTGAATAATTAAAATTGAGTGGACAATATTTTTTCCATGATCAGCGTGAATTGGTGGGAATCGTTGGTAGTAGCAAGACCAGCAGGAACTGTAAAATATATAAACGTTTGACGTGGAAATTTGCGCAGGCGACATCTGGGCAGGCGATACATTAGCGTGTCAAAAATCGCACGCGCCCGCAATTATAATTGATGGAGCCTTTGGTAATTAATAGAAGCGGTTCAAGCGAGCAGTGTGAATGGTTTGAGACCGTATTTTATATATATAGAAGAAGAGAAATGGTGGTAGTTATAAAGGATGTATAGGTGATGGAGAGTGTGTGTGGGTATGTGAGAGAATAAAGAGTGGTATGGGGTACAATAAAGTGAGGTGGTTTGATCGCAGGGGTTACTACAGCTAGCGGGTAAAGAAGAGTGGAGGGGAGGGGGGGAGGGTGAAAATATTAGGTGAAAAAGGGATGAGAGGGAGAGGTAGAGGGAGTTAAATTCAGCAGCCACGGGCTGTGGACCGATTTAAAACTACTGGCTCAACCCATACAGTGGAGTAGTACTCTACGCTTTAAGCTAATTGATACGTGTCCATTAATTATTACGTCATTTCCGGTGAACCGTGTTGCGGCGCCAACTACTGCACGTGCCCCTGACAAGAGCTTGCTTGCAATGCTCTCTGCCTGCCTGGACTTTTCACCAGTTACCTGCGTTGTTCCATTATATTTTATATAGGTATAGTAGTTTAAATGATAGTAGTAAAACCATCAGAGTTAAATGCCGTTTATCCACCGATTCAAATTTAATTTATAAAATTTATATATTGTTGCTGTTAAGTTATATATATTTAAATCGTTATTATCATTATATATTATATTTTAAAATTTAATTATAATTGAAATGAAGAAAATAAAAAATAAATAAAATAAAATAAATTTTATGAATAGAGTATAAAAGCCAATGGCATAAATTTCGTGTGCTTAAAGTCCATCGAGATGGATCCATTAGGACATTCTACCTGCCAGCATTTACATTTGAATTTACATTTGCCTGCACACATACACTTTTATCTCTATTGCTCTATTTATATATATATATATATATATATATATCCAATGAATAAGCTATATATAGAAATAAATGCGCAAGTGTAGATAGCAGTAGTAGTAGTAGTAGTTGTACATATATATGTAAAACATTTTAGAAGATGTATCTCACACTTAGTGAAGAGAAGACCCGCGAATAAGGCATCAGTTGGGATTCTCTAATCAAGCTACCGTCCATCTGCATACGAATGCTCAATGAATATAGTTAAAAGTCGACGTAGTTGTCTGTCTATGTCGACAGCTACTATAGCTTGTGATAATGGCCATACGATGTCGACTTATCATCTCAGACTTTCAATATATGTATATATATACATTAGACCAATTCAAAAAAATTGACTATTTTTTTTTATCAAGGGTTTACACTCAAAAGTTTCAGTGGGATAAAAGACGACGTCAGTTAAAATTTGAGCCCTTAATATTAATATTAAGTAATCCCTCTAATTACGATTATCTATTTCCCATTTAAATAACATGGGAAAAAAAAATTTAAGTTTTTAATTTTATATCTCCGTAATGACGTATTGCTGAAATATTAATTGTAGGAAGTTTAACGCTCTACAAAAAAGGACTCTTGTGATCTTTCGATAAAAAGTCTGCTCAAAAGTTATTTTAACTTCAAGTCAAATTTATAGTAAATTTCGATATCTTTTTACTTCCCTAGCGAAACTATTAGACTTATCACAAAATGTCATAGGACATTTTTTGTGGATAATTTTATTTTCTACAAATTTTCTTCAATCAAGTATTTTAAAATTTAGCATTGCTTTCTAGTTATTACGTTTTTAATATAAAAATCATAAAATCAATCCGAACATTATTTTTTTTAAGTACTTATATACGTTGTCACAGCTACTTGAGTATATCTAGTATCATTGACAATGAAAACTTTTTGATTCTCAATATGCAAAAGCTATAACTTTTTGGATTTTTTATGAAGTTATTAATTCTGCTTAAAACTTGTCTATACCTAAATAATTAAACTATATCTGAATATAATTAAATTGAGTTTATTGTGAATAAGTATTATTATTATTATTATTATTATTATTATTATTATTATTATTATTATTAAGTAATAGCAGTAGCAGTTGCAATAGCAGCAGGGTCTATAAGCTGAGAGGCTTATGAGATTTTCTCTTTCATTTAATTTTTCGCAGATCAGACACGATGAGAACTTGTTCATGTATCTTTCAATCTTGCTCCCTTTTTATTCTTATATTTTATTCCGACGTTACTTGGTAGTTTGTTGGAGCGCAAGATCGAATAAAAATCTCGTCTCGTGTTTCGCAGCAAGTACAAAATTAATTTTTTCCTCATAGCCTACTACTCATCGTATTATAACTACACTGAAATTAAATTAATACTAGCAAATTTTAATATTTAATATTCAATAATAATAATAATAATAATAATAATAATAATTTTTTGAAGTAGTTATTAGCGTTATTATAATTAGATCAATTGGAAATATGTTATTATTGTTATAAACTAAAAGACATTGGTTGAGAGACAATAGGGTAATAGATAAGCGTTCTCAATATATAGATATTATATCAGTTTGAAGCTAATGGTAATTACAGAAAATGCCTGCGGCATTATTTGAATGCAACAGTAACAGTAGCACTAGTACTAACACCAGCACTACTAGGTTATAGTTTGATATGGTAAATACTCATTATTACCTCCAGGGATTCGATAGATGTAATTAAGATGTCTTTGAGAATACACACATCTGTACAATAATTTTATCATAATATCATAATATAGTTAAATTTATTTTAAAAATAAAAAAAAATTTTATTCAGCATTAATATATTTATCAATGCCTTTCGATAAAACTATACATCATTCAAGGGTGGTTGCAATGACGACGATGGTGGTGGTAGAAGTAGGAATAGTAGGTGTAGTAGGAGTAGTAGTATATAGTAGTGTAGTATTTCGTTTAACAATTTCAAAAGCAGTGATGCAGTAATGCGTGTAACTTAGTTACTAAACCGATTGAACTGAGCGCAAGCTCGCAAGTTTTCAGTATCGGTTCAATTACGTACCGTTCAAGAGTACCAAAAGCTGGTACTGCTGGTCCTGGTGCTGATGCTGATGCTGGTACTAGTGGATATGAGCAGCTTAAGGATGAGTATAAATTTGCTAACTAAGAACTCTGTCCACTATACATATAATCTTTATTATTAATTAAATTTTGCATACAACAGCACTCTTATACTTGTTTTATTTTTTTTTAATTAGTTGAATTATATTTTCATCTATATAAATAATGAATGGAATCAATAGTAATTCTAGTATTAAATTTTATATTGAAAACCTAAAAGTACCAATCAACCAAAAAGCTGTATTATCAATCCTTTTATAATGTCCAAGTCTTTGTGATAGTTGAACGAAGAAAGAAAGAAAGAAAGAAAAAAAACTATACATGATATTGAGTGGTATTGACGGAAAATGTATACATCTATATATATATTCAACAGTGGATAGCTATTACAATTAGTCGTCATTATAGTAGAGCGAATAACACAGAGAAAGGTCCATCGAGCGTCGATCACAAAAAAAAAAAAAAAAAAAAAAAAAAAAAAAAAAAAAAAAAATGAGAGAGCAAGTTTTGAAATTGCAGGACCAACCATTCAACTCTCTTCAGTTAAACTCTCCTCTACAATTTCTCATCGGTACTCACTATTCAGTTCATACGGATTGCCACCCTATTACTATATTGATTAAAGTTATTCTACTCACAAAGTTAGCTGCCTCAAACTGAAATACCTCTTATATTCTTTAAATCGACTCATCATCATTATTAAATATAATAGTTTATTATTATATACAGAATATATTACGAAATGACATACAGATATTTTATAAAAAAAAAGAAACATGACAATATATATTTAACAAATCTAAATCCAATACAGTATTAGTACACTAACTATACCGATAGAAAAATGAGTAAACGTATCTATTTTATATTTTATTCGTATGAAATTGACGCGATTACAGGATACGTCTGTCAGATATGTATGTTGTACGGATCGTACCTACAGTGTACTATAGACTTTAGATTGCAGAATCAGAATCAGAATCAGAATCAGAATCAGAATCAGTCTACTGCTACGAGCGTTTAACCTCTACAATCGTGGACATTCATATCCAACAATCGAAATATGACGTGTGCATATACACCAGAGACTGCCCTACTGTTAATACTGGTCACACTATTGTACTGCTATGAGATAGATGTAGCTGATGTCGGTTCCCATAAACGAGGACATTCGACATTGGTATTCACGGGAGTAGTACAGGTACAGGTATTGTGTAGATTTACACAAAAAATTGTAAACTTTTTTTCTATCAAAATACCTAAAAAGTTATCTACAGATTTATAACAGACTGCCGGAAAATGATTAGTTTTAAATTCAGAGAGAATACTAGGGGTTATGACTGTCTCAATGCTTTCTTTTTAGGGTACAGTAAATTTTAATAAATTTCATGAAAATCTGAAAAATATAGAAAAAGATTGGAAAATCCAAAAAGTTGACGTCTTAAAAGCTCATGTGAAAATATGGGATTTTTAACTTGCCGCTAAGAAAGAACAAAAATTTAAAAAAAAAAAAAAAAAAAAAAAAAAAAAAAAAAAAAAACGGTGAGTTATTGGTCTCTCCGTGACGAATCACGACTGATTTCAATTAAATCAGGTGTTAAGTTGGTTGTGATAACAGGGGAAAACAGGTCCGAAAGTCCTTCAAAAAATCTATAAATCAATCCTCTTGAGATTTTATTCCGCAAAAATACTGAATAAACCTATAACCTATATCATGTTCTTAACTTTGAGGTATATATCTAAAATATTTATTTTATTTTGATAATCAATAATTATTATAATTTATAAATTTTTGTTATTATTACGGTGTTATTATACAACAGTACAACAATTTACATAATGAAATTATGGTCTTAACCACACAATACATAACTCACCCTTTATTTAAATACAAGTGAAACAAGGGAATAGCATTATCCCAATGTTTCTATCAGAATTGAAGCCAGTGACAAGTAAATTGATGTGATGATTGACTCTCTGTAGCAGCAGTAGTAGTTGTAATAGTATGTAGTAATAGTATCAGAAACAGAAGCAGAAGCAGAAGCAGATTGTAACATCCTCACCTTTGATAAATCAAAGACAATTAAATAACTATATGGTGACTGTATACATCCCCAATAAGACTCTTGACGTTTACTCATGCGTTTCTATGGAATTTCAAACTGAGGTGACCTAGGAGAATTCAAACTGTTTCACCAGCATCATCATCATCATCATCATCATCATTATTGTCCTCTGATGTAGTTCAATTCTCTCTTTCACCGTCCACTTTACAGCTATTTCTATTACCTCTACTACAATGCCAGCATTGTCAGCCATTTTCTTGTGATCTATGCAACAATTGTGGCTATATTTGTTATATATACATATAACATCTCTCACAGATATATTCTAACTATAAAAATTAAACTTAAAATCAACTCATTTTATCAGCTTTTCGATTCGTTTCCGTTTAGACTCAATATTTATTTATTATTATAAGTACTAAATTTATAACAAGTTAATAATTTCAAGTATATAAAAACAAATAAGACATTGATAAAAAAAGGATATTGAAAGTGACTAGAGTGTGTGTGTGTGTGTGTGTGTGTGTGTGTGTGTGTGTGTGTGTAAGCTCTACTGGCTGGCTACGTCTACTGCACTCGATAGATAAAACAGAGTAGGACCTACAAGTAGGAGGTTAAATGCATCCGCCGGAGCAGAAATGTCCGAGAGCCTCTTAAATCAGGAGTAATCATTTCCGGCCATTCGCACTACCATCGTTTGGGGCTGCCCACAGGATCAGACGACTACAGACCTCGTCCAGTCTACTCCTCTCTACTTGACACCACTCTCCTACTCTCCTACTTAAACCTTTTTTTTTTCTTCATTTTTTTTTTCCTCTCTAGACAATTATTTTATTATAAATTTTATCTTTTTATTTATACTATTTAAAAAAATATATTCGGCATTAGAAATAATAAATCTTAGATATTTTTTTTTATAGACATAATAATAATAATAATAAGAAAAATTTTATTAGAAGAAAGGATCAGAGCATCGTTATAATGTATAATAAAAATGATGATGAAAGAGCAAACTTTGAAGGTGTCATCATGAGACTTAATAACCTGGTAACTCGTTTACGGCTCGTTATTACCATTATCCAGAGCGTGTAATTATCTGGATTACTAGGTAGGTGGACCTCAAGCATACCGTCAACATGATCCCAACGACTGGTATTAAAACACTGTAGTCTTGGTAAACCGGCCGTTGATTATGTTTTAGACTTAATGAGATACTTTATTCACCCAGCTATTTGTTATATATTTGCTAACCGTTTTTTATTATCATTCATTATTATTATAATCTTAATTAACAATTTAAATTTATCAATTATTAGATTTTAATTAAAACAATAAATCTGTTGAAACTATTATTGATATAGACTTTTTCGTGGTTCTTGCACTCGTTTCACATGATATATGATTTATGGTGATCAAGCGTCCCTAACGACGAACGACGAACCAACTGTATTATATACATATATATTCTATATACACTAGCTATTACACATGATAGACTGCATGCCGTTTGGGATACACCCAACACCCAATAGCAGTAATAGTAATAGTAGTAGTAGTAGTAGTAGTAGTAGTAGTAGTAGTAGTAGTAGTAGTAGTAGTTGTGTAATAGCAATACAAGTATAGCAGGAACTAAGGGTGCCAGTCTAGCTGATTCAGCTTCATTCACTCAGGCGAAACACCCTTCTCACTCTTTTTACTCTTTTTACTCTTTTTACTCATTAACTTTAATTCCCTTGATGATCCCTTCTCTTCCCTTCCCTTTATTCATCGTTTTCTTGTTTACCACGATGACCAATCTGAACAATACTAAACAAATTTTTACCAATATTCAACAGTTATTCCAGACATTTTATCATACATTTCAACTAAAAATAGTTGACAAGATTTTTAAGTTAAGCTGTGGCATTAATTATTGGTTTTAAAATAAATTAAGTAACTTAAATAAATGGTAGAATTAAGCTATATATTTGTGGTCCATGGTGTTGCTTTATTTCTTTATTCCAGAAACATTTGTAGTGAATGAAAAAAAAAAAAAAAAAAAAAAAAAAAAAAAAAATGGTAAAATTGGTAGAGAGAGAGAATTAGACCAGTGACGGAGTTACGTTTGTCGCTGTTAACGAAGCAGATTAGTCAGACTGACGGAAAGCTGTAATTCCCTAGGCAAATGACGTCGATCGTACAACTAACACATTGCACATTGCGAGACAATTATTCAACGGTGTCCGGTTTAAACCCTAACATTATGCTTTTTTTTTTAATTATTTTTTTTCCACCTCATTGTAAATAGTATTACATTGACATTATATATATATATATATACCTTTGATAATAAATATAGTATTCAACAATTTTATACATTTATTTATTATTAAAATCGTATGGTATATTTCTTATGTATAAAAATGAAAAGTGACTTTTTAACTCTTGTATCAATTTGTTTGGGCGTTTAGTTGTTTTATTATTATGATTATATTTTTTTATCTCAATCAATTCCATTAAAATATCATTGATTGGAATATTTTGTAAAGATAAAAAAAAAAAAAAAAAATGGAAATAGATATAAAAAAATGTAACATTTTTTATTGGCACGGCTGACTGGTAACGGACGGTCGAGGTCAAACGTGCGTCCGTCGGTTCGATAACGTTTTCCAGTGATTCGTGCTGCTGCTGCTGGGGTCGCGGTTGGCTGCAGAATTGCCTGGTTAATTTCACACTCCCATGATTATATAGACGAAATGGGAAGCATTTATATTCGCAGACGCGTATATAGAGTCAAGGGTGTCTGATTGCACCCGATGTTTCAAGTAAAAAAAAAAAAAAATTATTAAAAAAAAAAAAATGCAATTTTATTTTTTTTCATTTTTTGTCATCTTGTCTACAGTGTATATAATCGAACGCTATATAATGTGTCTTCTTTTCTGGGAAATCGAAATGCTCGATCATACGCGAGATTGGCTCATTCTTTACTTTCTTCCAAGACTCTATTTTCATAAGATCAAGAGCGGAAAGACTTACGGTTCAACTACATATTCTGTTATAACATTCTCGATGGATATATTAAAGTCAGAAAAAAAAATAATAGTGTTTTATAAACAATTTTATTGTAAACCGATAAAAAAAAAAGTTAAATAACACATTGAAATGATTTTAAATTTTAATTACAATAATATTTTTTTTTTATTATTCCTCTATTAAATACAGAGTTAAAAATTAACCACTTAATCACTAACTGAAACTTTTGAATACTGTATTGTATAATTAATTAAATTAAGGTACTTTTAAAACGATAAAATATTTCAATAACCGCATATTTTAACAGAAACTTGATTTTATAAACTTAAAAAATTACCATTAATTTCTTAATTAATTTACTTATCCAAATGGAGCCAAGTCAAGTCCGATAAGTTATTCATGAGTTCTCAAGAAAAGCTTTGACTTACGCTAAAGATTTGTCCAACCGTTAGACTTGCGTTCATTTCTACTTAATTCTTATTCTCTTTTACTTATTTCATTTTTATATATCTATATACTTGTATAAACTTTACTATTTTTTAACAAAAATAAAAAAAAATTTCTTTTTACCATAAAGTTTGTCCTGTAAGTATAAGTAATGAAGGGAAAGTATATGTATATATATCTATATAAAAGTATCGGTGAAATGTTTAAGTAGATGAGTAACGTCAAGAAGAGCGCGTTGTTGAAAACCAATGGTAATATTAATAAGTGGACGAGAGAAGTTACATCAACTACGAATGAATTTTAGAGAAAGAAAGATAGTTATATATATATATATATATATATATATATATTTATCTATGTGTATATATAACTAACTGAGGGAGGAAAGAAGGAACGGATGGATGAATAAAATATGTTAGAGAAAGATAACATTAAACCACATCAGAAAGCTTTAAAACCAGCGAGAGCTGTTAGCATAATTACAATACCTCGCTTTGATTATCCGACTTTCTGCTTACTTCAAACTCATACTTTTTTACATACTTTTTATTTAAAACTCGTATTACAGCCATATAAATGGATATCCCCTACTCAGATGAGCTTTTGACTAGTCTATTTGGCTTTCATATTTATTACACGATCTGATTGGAAAAATCTATTAGCGCATGTAATATACCTACTTTTTAATTATTCAGATGGACATATATTAATAAAAAGACTCGTATGTAGTATATATTTATATTGTTATCTCATTTTCAAATTTATGCTATGAAAACTAAAAATTTAAAAAAAAAAAAAAAAAAAAAAAAAACAATTTACATTATTTTTCTTAGATATTTCATAATATAATAATGTACTATAAGTTAAAAAAATTACACTAAATTCTCATCTTCAAAAACAATATCTATCAATTAATCACAGATAAATTTTTTTTTTCTTTCTTTAAATTTATCTGTAACTAATAAATCTGTCAGTTAAATTTAAAGTTTCAAATAAAACTTTTATCTGCTAAGAATTAATCTTTAATCAAAAGCTGTCTCTCAATAAATCATGATAATTATAAAATTAGTATCCAAAGTTTTAAAATTAATCATTATATCTTAAGAAATACAAAAGATACTTTTATCAAAAGTGAATCTAAATTTTAGAAAAAGTTTTAAATATTAAATTTTATTAAGCAAAAGTGAAAAATTGCAATAATAAAAAAATGTGATAAGTTGTTTTGAGATATATGACGTTTTTATTCAACCCTCCTTGAAAATATATATGTATATAAATAAGTGATGAAAAATTAATTCACGAGGGTTACTGTAAAATGAATATCCGAGCGACAGGAATGATACATATATTTAAATATACGCAAATATACATATATACACCATTAAATTCAAGAATTATATCTCAATTTATAAGACTAAATTTTATTATTATAAAATTATATGAATAATTAAAAGTTAATATAATTAATAATTTAAAATATATCAGTACAAGTATATGAATATTAATAATGTGCATGAATAATAATAAATTTTAAATTATTCGTAAATCAGAGTTAGTTAAGTTTATTATTGTCATAAAATTTGAATTGATAATCAATGGTAAATTTTATCGTCGTTTATCCTCTTTATACTTAAAACTTTAGGGTAACTTTTTAAAAAGTCAACTTTCTGTAAATGGCCCTCAAGTGACATTGTTCAGTATCCAGCATTACTGGAGTAAACCCACAATGATCCATTCCTCCTATCATATCCCCATTACATTACATTACATTACATTGCCTAAACTTTCTTTTAAAACGTTATTTATATTTATATATATAACACACTGTACTTGGTATAAATATATACGTCTGTCTAGACTATAAAACTATTTCTTTTTATTTTTTTTTTTTTTTCTATTTTTCTCACTAAAGTAATATAAGTATATTTAAGTAGCTGAATAATGATATTAAAGTCAGAAAGAAAGAAAGAAAGAAAGAGAAAGAGTAAGCAGGATTTTAGATGAAAACTTTAGCCAAGTGTAAGAATCCATGCGTAAGGAAATTCACAAAATACCAGGATCCAATTCAGCTGTTAGTGAATTCTATCTGCATTTCATCCTTATATTCGGTTCGTGGATTTACCTCAAGATTTTGGGAGTAAAGCGAGAACGCATTTAGTATACATCGACTCGTTAACTCACAAGTATTCCTTAGATCTTTAAAGTTTCTCTAACCGAACACAATTTAAAACCTAGTCGCATTACTATTAATAAATATTACACATCCACTAATATTATTATTAATAATAATCAATATAATGTATCATTTATTTATTTCAACTTGGTCAAATTAAAATAACATGAAAACAAAAAAAAAAACAAATTTATTACAACAAAGATATTCACTTAAAAAAATAATATTATAAAAACAAATACGTCTTATAATTAACTTTAAATATATATATTTTCCTCATTGATCACGATTCAGTTTTTAAAAATATTTATGTAAATGTAAAACGTCAACACAATAATAATAATAATAATAATAGTAATCATGTAAACAAGTTAAGTTATATATTAAATATAAGCGAGTTAGTTTTTAAATAACTGAATTATAAAGTAAAAAAAAATGATGGTACGTTACTTAATAATTTGGTTTATTCTCAGTGCAATACTATGTAAGTTAAATAATCATATGTTTTATAAATTTGAATAGTAACTTTAAATTTTGAAATTTACAGATGTTAATGCAGCTAAGTGTCCAAAACATGAAGAAATGCATAACTGCGGAAGTCTTTGTGAGCCAAGTTGCGAAAATCAAAATCCAGATTGCGGTCAAGGACCCGGTGTTCCTCCCGTAATATTAATTTTTTTATATAGTTGTAATAATAATAATAATAATAATAATATTCATTCATTCATTATTTTTAGTCTTGCGGTCCAGGACCAATGAGAAATTGTCGCTGTGAAGATGGTTTCTTTAGAAATGGTAAAGGTAAATGTGTTAAAGCTAAAAAATGTTAATTATTTTAAATTTACGTGGAAATATAAAAATTAACTTTTAATTTCAAGTAATAATATAATGTATGTTGGATAAATATTAAATAATAAATAAAATTAATTGTTTTATTAAATAAACATTTGTCATAAATTAATAAAAAAAAAAAATAGAATATAAATTATAATAATTACAATAGCTAAGTGATGGGTTTATCTTTATGAATAAATAATATTAGCTAATTTATTTAGCTGATATCCAATTGTATCATTTTATTTATTTATCGTCATTATTCTTTTCATTCATCCAAATGCGGAAGTTGATGGTTATTATAACATTATTGATGAGAGATGAGAGATGAAACTGACTGGTGAGCTGTGAGTATATAAGTATCGTAATAATAAAGTAATACTGTAGTTAAACTAGAACTTTTATAAAAACTCAATCTACTTGCTGTTGTTGTTGTTGCAATAATGAGACTTAATACTTATATTTTATTATTTGTATACTGTCTATTCGTTGTCACAGTTGATAATCTAGCAAGTGGTGCTAAAATTTTTGGAGGTGCTGGTATTGATCCGCAAGCTGTAAGTTTTTATTTATTTTAACTTTAAATAATTTTTAATTCAATTCAATAAACAAACTTTTAATTTAATTTAATTTTTAATTAAATATATCGGGTATTGTAGTGTTACTTTTATTTCCTATTAAAAAGACATTGAGATAATCAATTAAATAAAAAAAAAAAAAAGTAAAAATAAAAGTCTCTATGTAAAAAGTTAAATTTAAAACTCGTTTTTTTTTCTTCTCTTATTGTTATTCAAATGAAATATTTATTTTGCAGGCTGGAATACAAGCTGGAATAGTTTTTCCAAAAATACCTGGCATCAATACTCCATTTTTGGGTTTCAGTCTTTTTCCATCCCGATCAAGCGCATCATCAAATAACACGAATCAAGATTCATTTTCATTTCTAAATGATTTTAATAGCCGAGGATCAAGCAGTCGAAATGGTAATCGCAGCAATTCATCGTCATTTGGACAAGGACTATCGTCACTGCTTCCAAATATCAGTAGATTGATACCAGAACTTGATATACCAGAAAATAGTTCATTTACGGTGCCATCAATTACCGGACCACCTTCACTTGGATCCTTACCTAATATTCCAGGATTAGCCGATGCTATTTCAAAAGCACGTAATCATGTACAAATAGCTATTAACGCGACAAGTGATTTTGCTGATGGAATTGACACGGCATTGCGACAAGCACTTGAGAGTAATAATCCAACTGCTGCTGTACGCACATTAGTAAATACTATTTTAAATGCTTATCTCACGGTCGCACAAAATTGTCCAATGATTGTTATTGGTGTTCGCGTGCTACAAGAAGGTATCAGGTTAGCTATTGAGGTTGCTAAATCCGCTCGCAATATTGTTTTCGGATCTTCATAATTATTATTATTATTATTATTATTATTTATCTTTATATAATAAAATTGTTATGTCCAAGGTTATTATAATAAATTATATTTACAATATTTAACCCAATGACTTTATTTTTTTTATACTACTCATATATCATAAAGATAAAAAAAAAAAAAAAAAAAATCAATCATATAAAAAGTTGAGGATATGAAAATTTAACGACAGATGCATAAAAGATGAGCTCACACCATTAGTTTTTTTGATAATGCAGATCCTAAAAAAAATTTACAACTCTTGTAAAATCGAGGTGTTGATATATATATATATTTAAAAATTTTTATTTTTAACATGACACAATATATATTTGAGTTGTAAAATAAATTTTCATTGTAAATAAGTGTCGCTGTGGTATAGTTGTAAAGGGTCTGCTACAGCTGTCGTGGATGATGATGATAATATTCCACATGCGTGATGTCTACTCGTACTCACATTTACATACATAAACTTATCTTTTTTTTTTTTTTTTTACGCTAAAGTAAAATTCAAGTGTGTGTATGTGCACATATAAGTACCACGTAAAATATTATTTTTTTTAAACGAAAAAAATCAACGTACTGGATACGTGCATAACTAAAATTAAGTTATAATGAATCCCATAAAATATTATTTGCCACTTCAACTGTCTTGTAAAAAATAAAAATGACAGAATAATTTAAATATTTTAATTTTTATTTATGAATAAGTAAATAGAGAATATTTTTATAAAAATGATTATTTAACATAATGATATCCACCGCTGACAGTTATATTAACAGCATTTATAAATGGATTTTCAATAATACATTGCACGACATGTGCTATTTCTTCCGGTTGACCAATTCGTTTGGGAAATAAATTTAATTCCAGCATCGCTTGATTTATTTTTTCAATTGGTCCCATAGTACCTGATATTTATTATATTTTGAATATAAATAAATAAATAAAATAATTAATATTAAAAAAAAAGTACTAACGTGCCATTGGTGTATCAACATAACCAGGTGATAGAGTAACAACTCGTATACCTTTGCTGGCAACAGCTCTGGCTAAGGGCAAAGTCATTCCAACAACAGCAGCCTTACTAACACAGTAAGCAAACAAATCCTCCCTACCATCAGTTGCCATAACGCTACCAATATTAATTATTACACCACGTTGGTTATTCGCGTCAGGTAAATTTTCTATCATCACATTTATAACCAAACGCGTGATATTAAATGTCCCAAGGGCATTTACATCCATCACCCTTTTGTAATTCTCCAATGGCAATGGTGTGTTGCCATCGAAATCATATGGGACACCCCATTCAACAATACCTGCACAGTTTATCAATACATTTATGCCACTAAAAATTTTTTCTTCTTTTATTTTATCCAAAGCTTGTTTTATTTCATTTTCTGATGTCACCTTAAAACAAAAACTTTAAATTATTTTAAAAATAATTATAAATTTATACAATAAAACTTACATCTGCTTTAATAAACAAAACATTATTTCCCAATGTTTTAGCTAAAATTTCACCTTTTTCTTCATTAATATCTATCACAATAACTTTACCATTGTTGTTTATTATACGTTCAACAATTGATTTACCCACTCCAGAACTACCACCTGTTACAACAGCAACAACTTCCTAAATAATTATTATAAATAAATAAATATAATCATTTAAAATTTTTTAAAAAATGATTTATAAATATAATTACCTTCATTTTTTTATCCATTTTAATTTAAATAATAGACGACTAATACTCGAGTGGAAGAGTAAATAGAAACTGATTAATTATTAAATACTCGAGTAGTTTATCATGAATGAGTTATATAACGATAAATATATATATATATATAATGAAACGTATATTTGTTTGATAACCAAGTAAATAAAACTGAGGTTTTATTTTTTTTGTAACTAGATATCTAATAGGAGTGAATGTATATTTTAATTACGTCATTTGTTGTGAATATAAAAGTTAAAAACTATAGTTTAATTAATTATTATTTTAATTAGAAGATAAAAATTAAAGCAAGTTAATTGTATTAAATGTAGGTGACATGGAACACGCATGTCATTGTAATCTAATTTTGTGCGATTAACAGTGACGTGCGCAATAATGCTTGTAAATTGGGGGAATTATGTTGCTGGGTGTCTCTGACCCTAGAGTTTATATATATATATATATATACATTTAGCAATTGAAAGCGATTAACATACGTACCTGGACAGTAGTAAATTCGGATCTAAAATTTACATTACTACTTGTCAAATATATATATATATATATACATTTGAACGTTTAATCCCTTGAGAATATTTATATTGATTGCAATTACAATTAATTATGCATCAATTTAAATTTATATTTTTATATCAAAACTTTAAAATTAAAAAGTAAAAAAAATAAAAATATTATCTTTAGAGATGACAGTAACTGATGTGGTTTCTCTAGTTTTGTGCGTTAAAATAGGACCACTAAAAAGGGTTACTTAGAATTTACAATAGTAATAGTAGTAGTAGAGAGTAGAACTATATATATATATGAATATAGAGTTGGAAAGACACAACTCAACTGAAGGGACTTGATAGTAAACCGCAATCGGGTATGCAATTTACGTAGTGTCCGACCTCTGTACTGGTCACCACAAAAAACTTTTATTATCATCTTCTATCTTTTATTTTATTCTATCCTCACATTGTTCACATGTCACTGTAATTTTTTTTATTTCATTTTCTTGTGATTCTTAATATTCTAAATGAATTTTATTATTTAATTAGGAAAATTTTAAATAAAATATATAAGACTTTAATTGGTATCATCATTAAAAATAGTTGATACAGTTTTTTTTTAGGATGCTATTGTTGGTTTTGTGAATTTAACCAGCAGAGATGTCAAAACCAATAGTATCCTTTTATATACATTTTCACAACAAAGCCATCATATAAAAGTAAGTGACGGGTGTATCTTTCATTTATATATATATATATATATATATATATATATATATATATATAATAATGATAATAATGATAATAATAATAATAATGTCAACAAGTTCATTGTTACGGGCAGTTTACTCGATTGGAAGTTTATTTGTGCTCATTAAAGTTTTCAACTCATTATAAACTAACAAATATCAAACTAAAATAAAAATTTTATTTATTTTTATAATAAACAAGTTATTAATATTAAATATGATTGTTGTAATTTCGTAAATTTGGCATGTATCGAATGTCCCAGATGCTAAAAATAAATATAAGATTGTGATATTATAAATATATAATTGTAATATCTAATATATAATAGACTAATGAAAAATTAATGGAACAAGGTTAAAGTAAAACAAACAGGATTTAAATATTTAATAAATACATTAAAATTTATCTAATTTGTAAAGATAAAAATTTTAATCAAATGTAGTCACATTAAAAATATATTAATAGATAAATATATATGGATAAGCTATCAATTGATAAATATTTCTCTGACGCTTACGTGAGTTTTAAATAAATACAGATGCTGTTGATTATCATGTTAATAAAAATAATTAATATAATTATCATGATAAATTGTTTATTTAATAAAATTTTTTATAAAAATCATTGTAATTTAGATAATTGAACTGATAGAGGTGAAAAAATTAAATTAAATTGCGAATTTAAAAATTACAAAGATTCGTATAATAAAATGAATAAAGATTTTAAAATGAGAATAAAAGCTTTATTGTTATAATAAAACTACAGTAGAACTCTTGGGTTGTTGTAATTATTATTTTAATTGCACTACATGTTTAATATAATATTTATAATACGATAATTAAATTCTTTAACAATATAAATATTTAATTATTTTATTTAAATTTAAATTAAACAAAAAAAAAAAAAAATTTATTTAATAATAAATTTGGTGGATAAGATTGTAGTTGATTCTACTAGACTGTAAGAGTAATGTACCATAATTTACCGTGAAAGACTTTGTTGTGTACCGTGACACTAAAGATACCGATGCTCGTTTACTTGATATTCATCTTAAACAAATCTTTACATTTTTATAAACTTTTAATTTATTTTACTATTAATGATATTTAATCTTTATGACGTAAATTTCTTTACAATAAAATAAATAAAATTAAAATTGAATAATGATAACTATTTATTCGATTTTATTAAAAGCCATTGAGTTATTCAGACTTTTAGAAAACGTCATAAGAATAAGAAAAAAATTAAAAAAAAATAATAGAAAAAACTGAAATAATATTTATTCAGTGGCATTTAAATGATACGTGACAAATATAAAAAAAAAAATTCTTATAGTTGTAGAAAAATTCGTTATTAAACAAGTGTTTCATATATAATAGGATTCAGTATATTATTGATGATGATAATGACAAAAACGCGTTAGTACTTACGATTAATTTTAAAATATTAAAATTATCATTGAGAAACTTTTCATAGATAATATTATCACATATTTTAATATAATTATAACGGTATTGTTTCATTATTATTAGATATATATATATATATTTTTTTTTTTCTATATTCTTTACTTCCATTTAAGTATTTATTCATGACAATTATTTGTCAATTAATAATTAAACAAATAAGCGATTATTATTTAAATATAAAGTGGTAAAAAATGTCAAGTGTAATAAATTATTTAATATTTTTAATAATTATTAAAGAAAGTTATTCACAATTACAAAAAAATTTAGTGCATATTCAGGCAAAGGATCCAGATATGCATCGAAAAGGTTTGAAAAAATGAATATATATTAAAATAAATAAAATAAAATAAAATAAAATTTGAATATGTATAGATGTTACATTTGGAGGATTCACATTTTTACGAGGTCAATTATTTGATGAACAGCATTTAAATAATAAAGGAGTATGTACTGGAAGATGTTCAGATTATGAAAATACCCATTATCATTATAATGATAGATATAATAAATCAATAACTCAACAATTATTTAAATGTTCTGGGCGTATTGTTAAATGTCGAAATGTTAATAATTTTGATATTTCTGTTGTTGTGGTAATTTTATTTTATTTAAATAATCTTATTTTTATAAATATTTTTATATAATTATTTTATTTATTTTACAGTATGCTGATAATAATATGTATAGATATAAAGTTAATAAAGAAAGAAATGATTATCAAATACGAAAAGCTGAAAATTATCATGACCATTATAATTCTCAGAAGCATCATGATTTATATACAAACTATGATGTTAAATCTGATTATAATAATTGTGCAACATGCAAATGTTATTGCGATGATACAACTAATAAAAAAATAATACGTTCTTTTTGTTTGGACGCTGTTAAATCTCGAACTGAAGACGGATAGTAATTATACATTTTTTTTTTTTTTTTTTTGTTTTTTATTATTGTTTTTTTATAATTAATTATTTGTAATTTTATTAGTGTGATAACAGGTTTACGATTTCGAATAAGAGCTAGAATCGTACATTTAGAAATACAACAAGGTAAATTGGTCAATGGTGTTGTTGATAGAAATACTGTTCATTGGTTTGCTAAAAATTGGTGCTCACTTACTGGAGCAATGAATTATGACAACCGTTCTTTTCAATTGGATGATATTATTTTACCACACAATCAAGTTTTAACAGGTTAAAATTAATTACATGTATATATGTATTTAAAAATAAATAATTATTTTTTATAAAAAATTTTTATTTTTAGGTCTCATGATAAATAGATACGATCCTAAAACGAAAATTCATGGATATAGACTTGGAAGATTTTCATTAGGAGTTATTGCAACAGTTTTAGATAATAAAGGAAATCTTGACGTCAACAACTGGTTTACATATCACAGAATACAAGGATTTCGGTAAATATATTTTAAAATAAATTAAAAATTTGTCATTAAATAATAAAAATATTATTCGTGACAATTATTATAAATTTTTGTTGGTTATAGAAAAGCTTTATTAATATCTGATTCAAATATTTCTTTAATATCACCTTTTGGCAGTGATGAACTAAGTACACCAAATAGACACTATATTAAATTTCATCCGAGCGACTGGAAGTACGATTTCGCTCAACATATTATACCGTTTTTGGATTTACAAGATGTCGTTACTGAGCCACCATCCCCAGTATCTGGTGCTGGAATTTATTATAAAAGTAAAAAAGGTTACGGTGGTTTTATAGCGCCTAAAATAGTTGTCAGAACAAATCATCGATATAACTAAAAAACAAAATAATTATTAAATTTATTGTAATTATTTAAATGAATTATATTCATCAAAGTTTATTATACTGTTTGGCGCTCATTTGGTCACCTAATAAATAAATTTTTACTAATATGGATATTTACTTGTGTGTTTTTTAAAAATATTATAAAGAACTAACTAGTAATTTTAAATTTAACAACAGATGGTTGTCATCTTTTGGTTGGTACAAGAATCTCACACGGGAATTGGGATTTTTTTAATTTAAAGGGAGTTGGTTATACTAGCTCTCGACTTAATTCTATTCTAAAATGACAGATTCATTGTTACAACACGTCAATGTAATATGAGAGGGTCAATTTAAAATTCCCCCTTTTCAGTTGTTAAAATAAAAAATCATCCCCTGAGTAATGGGCAAGTTTATTGTAATGTTTGTTGTTAAATACCCAGATGCTCTTATATCTACAATACCACAATACAATAATATTACATAGTTTTTGCCTGTTATTATTACATAAAAATTAACATTATTTTATAAAATAAAGAAAAAAAAGTTTGATAATGTATATAATGCAAATGAAAAGGATAAGAGAGACGACAATGGATGTAGATTCTGTAATGGTTATTGGAAACGCGATGCTGAGAATTGACCTCATAGGCCGCTTATCTTAAAACTGTTTCAGCGTAACCGAGGTTCGAGCTTTGAGTTTAGAATTTCCTGATTCATCCTAAAGCTATGTATCGAACTCAACTTATTTTGATTATCACTTTGAATAATCCGGCTATTTCACCATCAAATTGCTTTACGTAATCTTAATTTATATTATTAAATAATTAAACAATCTATTGGTTTCATATTCATGATATTTATTTTTTTTTTTTTAAATAGACATAAACAACAACATAATTGTTTTAATTATAATTTCATCCGAATCATTAAAACATGTATTAGTAACATAAAGTAGAAACATTAGAGATTCCTCAAGTTACGACCATGTTGCATCTAACTTTTTAAAGTTTCACACAACTATTGTCTTTTTCAGTAAAATTTTCAGGACATATACATCCTTCTTCAGTACATACGGAATTTTTAACACTACAGTGTTCATCTTTTCGACACGGATCACGAAGATCTACAATATTAATTTTAATTATAAATTTTATATAAGTTAAGAGCACGTTGTGTTTTTATAAAAACTCACTTTTAGCAGAATATGAAGTTATATTGGCTTCATTTTCCGGAGAAAAGAAATTAATTGTCGATTGACAAGCTCCAAGTAAACAGGCGATTTCAACACCTTCAACAGCTTCACAGTCCTTAATATCAAAATAGAATGGACCATCACGTTTGACACAACTGTTGTCTTTTTCAGTAAAATTTTCAGGACATATACATCCTTCCTCAGTACATACTGAATTTTTAATCAAACTCCAGTGCTCATCACTTGCACAAAAATCACGTAACTCTAAAAAGTTATTCGTACAGTTTGAAATTATCCACAATATATATAATATATTAAAAGAAAAAGAAAATTGTTAATTTTGAAAATTTATTTAATAAAAACTTACCATTAGCATAATGGCCCTTAGCTTGCTCAGTTGTAACATTGGCATCAACATTATCCAAAGGAATGGCCAATGACAATTAATTAATAAAAAGTAATAAATTTAAAACAATAATAAATGTTTTTTCCATTTTAATCATTAACTAAATAATTATAAGTTTTCAAAATATGTACTTATTTGCTTCTCTTTTAAAATCCTAGTAGCTAAAATAATAAAAAATTGCTCTTTTGTATACCATCAAAAATATTAATTTATTTTCATTTGACCAATTACAAGTCACATAGATTTTACGTCATTGAAAAATTTCCGTTGAAGAAAATTTTGCTTTATTGATAATGACGTCAATATATTAAATAATACGATAATAATGTCAGTTATTTTTTACCACAAGTTATTTTTTATAGCAGGTATATTAAATTTTATAGAATTCGCTAAAAATATGACATAAATTGTAAGTCGCAATATTTTTAACAAAGTATGTTACAAACATTTAACTAAATTTTAGAAAAGTCGTTAAAATATTTCAACTGTATATTATTATATCAACTGACATATTTATCTTTTTATAAATAATTGGCTTTGAAATGTTTTTTTCTTAATAGAGTCAATATTATTTATGCTTATTTTCACAATATTCTGTTGCTATATTTTATAACTTTCCAACTATTTGTAAATATGTTTAAATAAATAATAATATTAATTGATACCACTTTTAATTGAATAACAATTTAATTGGATAACGTCTTAATTATTATAATAATTAAATATATCAAATAAAGAGATAAGCTTATATCTTTAAGGCGGACAAATTTGACGTTATAATATAATGACTGGTTTATGATAACTGTTAATTTATATTTATTTCAAAATTTTTGGCACCAGCTTTTTCTCTGACATTAATTTGTGAAAAAAAAAAAAAAAAAAAAATGCCATAAAATTAACAAAAGTTGGTAATTTCATAACACTAGTATATTAAAGTGTTGGCAAGGAAAATATTTGACTTTATTGTAATTTTTTTATTTTAATTATTGTTGTAGTTAAAAAAAAGAAAAAAAATTAATTAAAAAGTTTAAAAAAATAAATGTTATTTATAAAATTAGTAAATTTGGAGTGAGTTTATTGTCTTGGATATTTAGCGTATTCCCTCAGGAGATAGTCCAGGAGTGGTGGTATCTACTCGTACAGGTCGAATAGAAATGAAGAGAAAATTGGTGAAGATTGGAGCGGTTGGGTGTCGTGGTGTAATTTTATGAGATAGGCGAGAACCAGTACCGCCAGTACATATACAGACTAGTCGAGTATTACTTGATACAACACCCCTTTATATATATATATATATATACAACATCAGACGTACTTACGTCTCTCGAGACTTGGAATAATATCGTAATACCGGATTTGTTACTAGATATTTCTATCTCACACCTCTGCTGGATATATTTCTGCTGACTATCGATACTTTTCATTAACATTTTATTTTTAAAAATTACAATTAATTAATGATGAAAAAAAAAAAAAAAAAAAAAAAAAAAAATCTTAAAACAAGTGACAGAATTGTTAGTATACTTGGAACCTTATCACAAATAAGATACATTTTATCTTAAAACGCGCATAGAGAGAAGCAACTCTGTACAGTATAAATAAATAAAACTGATGAAAAAATAAAATAAAAAAAGAAGATGGCCTGCTTGCGATTAGATGACTTGTCAAGCTACGGGAAAATTGCATTTTACAAACTTGTTTCGAGGAAAGAATTGGAGAAAATTGTAGAATAGAGTGGTAGTGGCCAGGTGGGAAAAAAGGGTCTACCCATTCTAAAGAACCCGCAGCAGGCACGGAACACAAGTATCCTATAATACAAGAGTTAGAATGAGATGGATAAAAAAAAAAAAAATAAAATAAAAAAAAAAAAAATAAAAAAAAATAACCATAGGTAGATAGAAATTGTAGCGGTAGTAGTAGTAGTAGTAGTAAGAGAAAGAGAAAGAGAATTAGAATGAGAATGAGAGAACAGTACCAGAAAGCTTCAAGCTCCAAAGTCGTCTTTACTACGCGCCACGTCTAAAACATATCCCAACCACCCTTCGTCGTCGACGACGACTACGACGAAAACATTTTCCAACGTCTTCTTCTATATTTTCTTTTTTCCTTTTTCCTTTTTCCTTTTCCCTCTCTTTTACTAGCACAAGTTGCATTCAACCTATTCCTATATTCCTATTTCTTCTTATACAAAGAGACACACAAATTGCCTTGGAACTTAGTTTCACAAGATATAAAGGACTTTAGGATTACATTATACGAATTTGATGATTGATTTGAAATTATTACATAGTCAGGATGTGGAAGAGGAATATTGGCATACATATACATATATAAATAAATCCTTGAGTTTCAGACGTCTAAATTTAACGGGGATTATCCAAAACAAAATAAACATAAACTTTTTAAATTTATTAATCAATTAAATACCTAAATCTATCTATATCTATATCTATATATACATCAAAATAACTCCTTTGATGTTATTCATTAGTGGAAACTGTAACATATAGTAGCAATACTACACAAGATTGTAATATCTATCAAAGCGTGGGATGATTGCTATTTACATTACCAGATTATTGGTTTACCAGCAACTCATGTACAATCATCAGTTACCACTGTGGTTAAATTTATAATAATTTATTTAAATAATTTAAACTTTCTACTGTTAAATTTATAATATTAAATTAGATCTTTATTGGTTGAGATTATTCTGAAATTGGCACCGGTTGTCGTAGCAAGCAATTGATTGCGATCAACCTGCTGAAGCCAATTTCTATTATTAAAGTAATAATGAGCTCCTCTCACACATCTACATTTGTTGGAAAATCAATATATATTTATTTTAATTAAAAGAATGAATAGTAGTGGTTTGTTTTTTCATTTAAACAGTACAAAGATAAAAAAGATCAATAGAAAAAGAAATAAAAATGTATTGTATTATTGAGATGATGAAAAGTACGTGAAAACGGTTTATCTGAAGCTTTACTTTCAAGACAATCAACACGTCGTTGGAATGAGAACAAGACGATTGTTGTATGTAAGTCCAGTCGGATGGACTTTGTTGCCTTTTGGGGGATTATCCTTTGACCAGGACAAGACAATAGTCTCAACAAAAATAGAATAAAATAAAAGTTAAAACAAAGATAATAGCACATTCTATATATATATATATATATATATATATATATGTCAATAGATAGTAAGTAGTCTTTGGAAAACTAGTGAACGTGTCTTTTGTCCTTTCTCGTTATCGGTCGAACCAACCAATCCACCTGATTTTCAGATCCTTTGTAACATCAGACCCAACAACTAAACCAGTCTACCAATAATTGAAATAAATTTATTTTAATTATTATATATAAATATATATATATATATCTTTTTATTTATTTCCCTAACGACACGTGTATTACCAATTACTCAACTGTAAATGATCCATTCTTTTTTACATATTTAATAAATCCCATATTGTTTATCAAAGCTTCTTACAATAATTCAGGATTTTACCAAAAGACTAATGAACCGAATGTTATCGTGACACACGTACGAAGGGTCAGTATATATAAAAAAAAAAGGTTTTATAAAACGAAAGCGTTCAAGCATATGATAAAAAGTAAAAAAAATCATAGTGTATGCACCCTTATAATTTTTTTTAGTCAAATCTTTCCAGGTTTTAGGCCGATAGATTTGAAATAAGGGGATTTATGTTCACTATGAAATAGGATAAATGTTTAGGGAAAAAAACTAAGTAAAGGGCTTTATCTAACTAATAAAATCTAAAATCACACTGACCCTTACTTACACTTACTGCAATATAAATAGTAAGCTTTTTCGTTTGGTATAGAGGAGGATATGAGATGAGGAGAAAAATCGTACCGAATCAACTGGAATATCTTTATTATATTGATGTTAGAAAACCATTGACCCTTGTGATTCAGTTAAACTAAATTTATATATCTGTGTTTGGCTAAAAATTTATTTTTTATTAAAAATATTCATTGACCGACAGCTGGCTTCTATTTAAATTAAATATTATCGTGGATCAAATAAATTCTCATAATCAACTCCTTTGAGTTTAACTAATTTGAGGACAATGTGCGGATAATTTTACGAGATTCAGAATACGACACTATTTTTTTTTTTTTTTTTTTTTTTTTTTTTTTTTATTAATATATTCCTGTCTTTCGTACTCTGCCTTAGGGTCTTACTAACTACTGAAAAAAATCTCTGAAGGCCATTGAATGAGAAAAAAAAAAGTAAAGAAACGTAAAAAAAATTTTATCACTCGAGATCATGAGATGACGCTAATCTAACGCCTTCATTCCTGAGTACGCCCCTCTGGTTCATCCGATTTAACTTTTTGTAACGAGACTTTCTTTCCTTCTCATTTCTTAATGTCTATTCTAGTGGAGTTTACTGGAGTCTACAGTAGTATATGTTCTTCAGGCGGTTGTGCACTTACTGGGTTACTCATTCACCCTCAATTTTCTCTCCCTACTCATCCATTCTCTCTTACGTTATAAAAACTCATCTCACTAATTATCCGATAAACGTAAAAAATAGTACAATATATTTATTTAAAAAAATAAAAAATTTAAACGAATTTTATAACAAAAATTTTCATTATTTTTTGACATTAACTACAAGTATGTGCGCCTACATGCAATCTAATTTAACAGTTCAATTTTTGGAACTGCATCCGATGGTGAGAATGTAATTTCTTTATATGAAATGATAGTAATTTTATAAAAAGTAGAAATTTTTTTTATTACTATTATTTCTATTGGATTTTATTTTTATTGAAATAGGTGGTAACGAAAAAAATAATTAACCTGTTGCTGACAATGTAATTTTTTTTAACGAGATTTAATTTAATATTTTCATTATTTTATATAATCCAATTTGAATAATCAGACTGCTGCGCCTATTTTTTAACTTTTTTATTTTATTAATACAGAATTTCATTTGTTTTTATTGAATTATAAAAATAAAAATATTGAGGTAAATAAAAACAAAAAAGAACGAAAAAAAAAAAAAAAAAAAAAAAAAAAAATTGCATGAAATTCAGTAGATAAAAATATATAACAATAACAATAATGAAAATGTATTTGGTAGAAAATAAAAAATGAAAAATAAATAAAAAGTAATATGATAAATAGGGGTTAAATTGCATGTGATTATATCGGATTTTGTCCGGGTAAAAATGTCAAAATAGAACGAATTGGTCCCGGAGTACATTGTAACAACTAACACAGTGAGCTTATAGTCCGCGACGGCTCCAATAATATAAATTCTCTTGGTTATCGCGTTTAAATTTATTGGGGAATATTATCGAGTTGCGATTATCGCGATAACATCATGACCGCAACACATGACTCCCAAACTCACACAACACATATCGTCCTTCATACATACATATATCTTATTTCAGTGTATCAAATTATATATATATATATATATGTATATTTACTTTTGTACACTAAACAAACTACATTTTAAATATTTTATAAAATTTATTTTTTTAGCAGAATTACAATTTTCTGTAGTTATAATATAAAAATATATTATAATAAAAAATCATTACGACTAATTATACAGTATTGTTGAGTAAAAGGTAAAATAATGTAATTGCGCATAAAATTATAATGTTACATGCCACTGAAAAGTGAGCGTAAATGTTTTAAACTTTTATTAGCTCTCGTTAAACCAATGAGTAAACTCATCGTCTGATGTTAGGCAAATAGCAATAGCTGTTATACTTTAGGCTACATTTCTTTATAGCTTGTTTAAGTGTACAATCATACAACAACAACAACAACAACAATAATAATACACTTGTAATAATATCCTTTTTTTTTTTTTTTTTTTTTTTTTCGTAAATATATATAAATTATTATTTTAATATAATTGGGAATATTTATTGACATGTGGAGAATGTCATTTCCTAGTGGTGTCATTAAATTGGACTCTATTGAGCTATTGTAATTATTAGCATTGCGACATACGAGCCCGTTGGTTCTCTATATAGTGCCACAATAATATTATATGCATACAGATGGGATTTATATATATAGATTGTTATAGAGTTTCCATTACATTGGGCTTGATGTTAAACGCGCAGTCGCATCAAACGATCTGGAAATAATCGAAATTGCATATCGAAGGCTCAGCCAGTCTGGCCTATTGCCACGAGAAACCTTTGTCCCTTAATTCTTGATAAATTGGATAGTTTATACGACTTTAAGAGGCTATAAACTTTGATTAATGTTCAATCTATTATATATTTTTATTAATTTTATGGTTATATTTAATAATGTAGCGCGCACCTCTAGTGAAGCCGTCATTAACTAAACTGTTTGAATATAAACTTAAGAAAAAAAATAAGAATGAAAAACTGTAACGAAATAATAAATGACAAATAAGCTTCGTTATAATAAAAAAATAGTACATATTTTCAGCATAATCATCATATTTATTATTATTTTTTAAATAATTTATTTAATGATGTTACAGTGTTTGGGGACTAATGACCTGTCACCTATTTTATTATATTATAAAATTTAAGATTTAAAATAAAACATGAGGAGATATAATGAGGAAACGAAAATAATAAATTTGACCTTTGAAGAATTTTATTATTTATAATATTTTTGTCATCCAATTATTTTTTTAATAAAATTGTTGAATTTTGAGATTACTTTAATAAAAAAAATGTCAAAGAACAGGTAAAATTAATTATGTGAAATATACGAGTGTAAAGAGAATTAAAGAGACTTAAGATACCCAACAATTTGTATCTGTCTCAGTAGAATGAGATTTCTTGGGCGTGAAAGAAGAAAAATAAAAAATTAAAAAAAATAAAACAAGAATAAAATAACGAGGTTGAGCAGAAGAAAAGAAAAAGATTAACAAAAACTCTTGGTAGAATCAAGTGGAAAAGGAATCGCCTCAAAGATGATGAGAATTGGATGATAAATTAATCTTAGCTTTGATTGCTGTTGCAAACAAACTCAAATGACCTGATAAATTATTAAATATATAAACAATTATTTTAGTGCAATAAATTTATTATTTATTTTTCATAAAAAGTTTTATAGTTATAAACTTAAGAACCATTGAAAGAAATAATAAAAGTGTACATTGGGTGTCTAAAATCCCAAAGAGAAAAGACATACAGGTCAGGATCACTCGTTCTTTCACATCCATTTGTCTCGTTATAGTTTATCAATAAAAAGAAACCAGTCACTGTTTGCCGATCTCTTTTTATTTATTTTTTTTCTATTTCTTTGGAACGTACAAGAGCAAAGTAGAAACGGCATCGTTGTCTAGAGTCTGCTCTAAAAAGAACTGATGACACTTAAAAACCACTTGAAAACTTTTTTTTTTGTTTTTATTATTTTTTTTTTTTTAGATTTCTACAAGTCCTATCGTCGTTCTAGTCTCAGTCTTTGGTCTTTCTCTGTAGTGATGCTGAGAATCTCAGAATTTATTGGAAAATAATGGAGCGAGCGAGTATAAGAACTCTGAAGACGCTAGCGATACGTAACAAAAAGGGATCTATATACATATATATATATATATATATATATAAAGAGAGAGTTAAAGAAAGAGAAGAAAGAGAGAAAATAGATAAAAGACGTGACGAGATGAAGAAACAAAGAAAATTGATATTGTAAAAAAATATATAAAACTACAAGGGGAAATAGTAAATTCAAGATAACGTACAAGAGCGTGAAAATCTTTTAAGCCCATAAATTGTTTTTTTATTTTTATTTTTTTTTTTTTTTTTTTTTTTTCTACAAGTATTTAGAGTACACACTTTTTTAGTATATAATATTATATACGCTTTTAGAGGCTATAACTTTTGCTAGGATTACAGTATTGATAAAAAAATTATTTTAAAGCTTAAAATGTCTACTTTGTAAGTCTGCTGTGTCTACACTTTTGCAACATAAATATTTTTTAATAATTATTATTTACTAGCTTAATTAAAAAAAAAAAAAAAAAGAAAAAAAAATTTGATGGTAAATTCTATTTCGTAGATAAAAAGTCGTATGATAACACAGTTAGTAGTAGAAATCAGTGAAAAGTAAACCATAAAAAGTTGGGATGTAAATCGAAAGATGGCGCCAGCTATTTGATGCAAACAATAATTTCAGTGGTTCTAATTTATCATTGTATTTTAATTTTAAAACATGATAATTTCATATTAATTTAATTATCATAAGTCATTTATTATATCTGCCAAGAGAATTTGGAATCAATTGCCTAATTATTATACTAAAAATTCTACTTTTGCATAAATTCGTCCCTCCTCTTATGAATTAATATTAAATGGAATGATTATTATTATAATTAATAATTGTATGATATTATAATATTATATAAATCAATAATGTAATTACTTCTATATTGTATACTATGCTATTATTATGTTATGTTGTATTAAGGGATAGCCGCAAGAAGTTTCGACTCCATGGCCAATTAAATAATAAATAATAATAATAATAATTTTACTTAAACTAAAAAACGGAAATATTAATTTTAACTAAACTTGTAAATGATAAAACTGGAATAATTCCATTTAAATCAATGAAATAAAGTTGAAAAATAATAAAAATATTTAAATTGTTAAATTGCCGCAAGTTTATTCCGAGCATGCTGGTTCTCTAAAATAATATATGACTTGTTGTAATTGCGCTGCGATAAATTAATAAAATTTCGCACGCATGTGCCGCACAGGATATATAGGTCCATTGTTCAGAAACAAACGTGACTAACAAAAGAAGATAACAAAATAAGACTATTAAGAAAAGAATAAGAAAAATTCATTGAATAAGTAAACGAGTATTTAAAAAATTTAACATATAGACACTCTACTGTCTCATTGTTATTTTAAAATCCAATTAAAATAAAATAAATTAAAGGATTATTTTTAAAAAATAAAATATAAAGTCTGAGTCTGTAAAATTATTAAAGATATTTTAATGGTGTGTAAGGTATTGTGTGGGTGAAACACCTGCTGTAAAGAACAAGTCGAAGCTTCTGGCACGCCAAGAATGATGATGAGAATAAAAATAAAAAGATTATATTGTGGATGAGCCTTATTCTCTTTGGAGAATCGTCTGAGCTGAGCTGAAAGAGTGATTTAATGCCAACAAACTTTATTGCTCAGATACTCTTTAAATTTACGTCTATATATGTGTGTGTGTGTTTGTTGAGTTAACATTTTTTCTTTTTTTATATATAAAAATAATAAAAATAATTAAATAGAAAATAAAATGAATTTTTACAAATAAATTATTGTAGCGGGCTAGGAAATAATCGTAAAATAAAAAAAAAAAAAAAAATATCATTAGGCAGGACAGGAAGGTAATATAGTTAACAAATTAAATGGTGGGGTAACAATAAAAATAATCGGGCCGGATAATTTAACGGGCGTACTCGAGTATTAGTTACTGTCCCATTAACTTTACCTTGTAAAGCTCAAGCCCATATCTATACCGCCAGCAGTACTATCACTACTATTACTAGTATCACCATCATACTGTACAGTAACACCATAACCACCGGGATATTATGCACAGCTAACTACACTACACTCTATACCAACCATATAAATCCCATTGAACGTTAAATTGCTTAAATAAATTAACTCATTACATTTTAGTGATACCAGTACACGTGCCGGCATATGTCACACATAACAATTATTTTTATTATTATTTTTACCTAAAAATATTGATTATCGTTTTGACAAATCATTAGATAATTGTTAGTAAGCCATTACAATTACGACAATTAATCAGTGACAAATTAACGATCCATCAGTACAAATCTTATTATCAATCAAATTATAATTATTGCTATTTATTTTAAAAAAACAGTAAAATAATTAAAATTATAATAATAATAAAAGTCAATAACTCATTTGAGATGAATATAATTGATATGAAATTGTATCGGAAATTAATCTGGTGGTACGCGGATCTTTATACGTTTAATTACCCCAATAATCACTCGGTTGTTATGCAATCAGGTGGTTTATGATTGTTTCACCAGTTTAACTCTAAAATGATCTGTTATATGTATATATATATAAGTAAATTTTTCTCTCACATATTTAATAATAGCATTATGCTGTAATGGAGGTAAAATTATTTAGACAGATTCCAATGTCTGTTAAATTTTTATCGATGTTAAAAATAATTACAATGCATACCGTAAATGCTGAATAATTGAAATTTATTTTTAAATAAAGGAAAAATAAATTTTTGTAATTATTAAAGTGGTAGTTTAGATAACTGTTTGAATAAAAAAAATAATAGTTATTTAGTATAAGGAATTAAATAAACCGGAATATGACGGGTCATCATCATAATCGGCTTTTATACGATAACTTTAAGTGGTTAGTGTTATCACTGGAGATCTCGCACGATTTTCCCACTCACTACCCTCTTTTATATATCCTATACACACTATAAACTCGCTTAAACTCACATAAAACGACAACCAACACATACAACACACACACACACACACACAAAGCACATAAAAAAGCACACACATTAGGTCATGGGGCAGCGTGACTTTCCCATTCCACGAGCATCACGACATTATCCACTTTTTCAACAAACAAAAAATATTTAAAAAACATTCCTTTGAATAGGTATAATATGACATTTATGAATTCAGTAAATATGCAAAAGAAAAATAAATAAAATAAAAATGATTAATTGGTTTACGTATGGGATAATTCTGATGAACACGGAGAAATCTAAATATCGGATAAAGGATTTGTATTATCAAAAAGCGATATCTGTTGTGAGCACTGTAGCCACTCTGGCAATATATATAGAAAATATATAGGGTTATCACGGTGTGTATATCACCGTAACAGAATGAATTTAATGCGCATATAGATTGAGTTAATTTATAATAAGCGGATTTGGATGATTGAAATGAATATATACGGTTTTCCAAGTTAATTATTGTATATATATTTTCAATGAATTTAATTGTATTTCAAAGTTTATTTATTACTGTTAAATTATGATTATATATTATTAATTAGTCTTTCAATCCTAAATTATTACGATGGTCATTTTTTTTACAATTTCGAATACTAGAATTTATATACTTTGCGCGCGTGTCTTTTATATATAATTATTTTAATGAATAATTTATATAATTTTTATAATGTAAGTTAAATCACAATATTCCACGCGTTTAACGCTTTTAATACATTTATTTAAATATATATGATGTGTGTATGTATTTAAAAGCGTTAAAAATGAGATTTCACATAAATTTCATGGCTTTTTTATTACAAGAATTTAATTTTTGTAAAGAAAGTTAATCTTTATAAAAATAACAATGCCTACAACTATTAAGTAATTATTAAACCAAAACATCTGTGATAAATTTATAAAATATTTTAATTTTAATAATAAAATAAAATGATATTTAACGAGTAGTATATAAAGGAGTTTTGTAACATCTGGTGTTATAAACAACGACAACACAAGTTCGACGAGAGGTTCGCGTGCTGTAAATTAGTTGTGAGACCATAAGCTTTTCAGCATCTTGACTCTTTTCATTCATCAGTTAAATTCGCGGTTATATTTTTTTCGACAAACATCGAGGATCTCAAGAGCCACCACCAGCATTTATTCAAAGAAAAAAATAACCTGACGATTAACCCGATCGCATCCCATATGTTGTAGTTGTGTACTTCAGACTACCCGAAATTTATGTATAACCTAATTGTTGTATTTAAAATTATCAATATTCTGTATAGTAATTTAATTATTGGTTTTTAATATACAATAAACTTCTCACACAAATGTTTTATTGTAATTAACAAAAAAATAAATAAATAAGAAAAAGTTTGTCCAACATTAAATCGATATTCCGATAATTGTATAATTTAAATTTTAAAATGACAACGAATTAAAGAACAGATGGATAAAAAAAAAACATTAACGAGATTTCTTATTAAAATATTACTTAATAATTAAAATAATTAAGGCAATTTGTGTGAAAGTTTTTTTTTTTTTTTTTTTTTTTTTTCATTATGAATAATTTACAAAAATTTAAATTATCAATTGTGATTTCTCTTCCGATAACGTGTTTAAAGTATTAATAAAACTTGTTGCTTTGTGCAGCTGTCGCAGCTGAGATTTTAATTTTATTAATTTTTTACCTTCTTCCTATACCAGGATTACGAAATTTCACTCTAATTGTTTATCGATTTAAAAAACTAAAAAAAAATATTATTTTAATAAATTCACTGTACATTCGGCTTTTATAGATTTTTTTTATTAAAAAAATTGTTTATACATTTTCAGTGGCTTCATTTATGTTTTCTATTGTTTGAAGATCAACCTTTTATAACAATACTCGTATCTCTCTATATATGAAATATATGTAAGCTCATTGAAGTATTGTTTTAAAAGTTTCAAAGGTTTAAATGTTGGGTAAATTTTAAAATCTAAAAAATATGTTGTACATGAATTTTATTTGAAATTCCATTCACTTCTACATGCGGCTATTTTTTTTTTAACATGAATATTGGCGAAGAATTTATTTTACAACCAGAGTTGAAAAAATAATTAAGTAGTATTATTACCTAAAATAATTTTCCAGTGATTTTTGCAGTAAAAATAATTTTAAAATATATGAGAATTAAATTTATAAAGAAAATTCATACAAAAGTAAAATATGTAAACATTTAGTTTTTTTTTTTTTTTTTTTTTTTTATTCTCAGCAGACTCATTTGTCTACCGGCGTCATATTATATTATATCTGTACTTATAGAATTTTCATTTACGTTAAAAGTACACAGAGGTTATTCACATTACTCGTCAGCAGTACCGAGTAATTTGAATAAAAAATATTTTTATTCAAATATATTATATTAATATAACCTCAAAAATATATACGTTCGTTATTTTTACTGAATAAAAAATATATATATGTAAATAAGAAATAGGAAGTAAAGTTTAAGTAAAATCAGTATTTACTTTTCGAGGTAAGAAATGAAGTGAGAATGAAAAAGAAGAAGAAAAAAAAAATAAAATAAAATAATAAAGGGGGTTAGAGGAGTGTCTGCAAAAAAGTATATAAGTAGATATCGAGTAGCAGTAAGATACTCTTTCAATCCAATCGGGTCTTATTTCACGCGACGTAGACTCATATTTCACTCTTGGATGTAGTAGGAGGGCAATTGAATTCTTTTATATAAAATTACCTAGAGCAAGTCCGCTGTTGGTGCCGTTCACGCTGTTACTGCCAGTGTATATACGACAGAGGTGCCGTAAACGAATTTTGAATGCGATAATCCTCTGTGATTCATTTTCTCGGCTCAGCTTTCCCATCTCTGTTGTACTTTCTCCAACTTCCATTATAAGCCTTTCATATTTTTAATCATCATATAATTTATAACTTTTATCCTGCTTATAAATAAATTAATATTTCCATTAAATTTAAATTAAAAAAAAAAAAAAAAGAAAAAAAAAATTAAATTTTTTTTGGATTACATTGTTCGGAAATTTAAGCAAACCGGATATTAAATGTCGAAAAACGTTAAAAAATTTATATATATTTGGTTGTGTATTGTGTATTGTGTCGAGTCTCGACGATCGACGATCGACGATCGACCACATGTGAAAAATTCAGTTAAAGGTAAAGAATTTCACCATGACTATATTACTATGGCACGAATCGAATGTAATGACCTCTGAGACTTGATTCAAATCCTCCTCTGTACTGCTGGTGGATATTAACATGAGAATGCTTGTCATACATGAAAATAAATAATGCATCATCGATTTAAAATATACTCTTCAGGAAGTTGTATTCTCGTGCTACTCGACAACTCCAATCACTAGAAGAAAAAAAAAAATAAATACATATAAAAAATGATAATTTATTTAAATATTTAGAACTAGTTTGTAATATCTAATGCATTGCATATGGTCATTCGGCATCGATGTACGGTGCACACTGGTAAGCTATAGTTGATTTTACGCAAAAATGAACCTAAAAGAGCAAGAATACTGAGAGTTGGTAATGCAAAAGCCCAATGAATGCATTCAACCACTCGATTCCACCGCCAACTTGCCATCTCATTTAAAAAAAAAATAAATAAATAAATAATAAATAAATATATATTTATCATTCCGACTAACTTTCACTGTTCGTATAAATTTATCTTTGTCTATCCTTTAGCATTTATATTTATTTATTTGCTCTTGCAGTCTGATTTAAAGCTTTTTTATTTGTTTATTTCTTCGTCCGCTTGCTCGCGTGCCCACAACCGGAACACGAGCGTACTCTCATCCCCCTCAAGAGAGAGATCTCAACATGCCGCTATACCTTTCCTTTTTTTTAAACCTCCCTCACTCTCACTCTTATTCATCTCTTATTTTTTATTTTTTTTTTTACGTTCATTGTACAGAAATCCAATGATAATGCAAATATATCATTCGTAATAAATTTTTTATTCTATACATAATTAAATTGGTATATTAATTAAAAATTATTTAAAACCAACCTTTAATTATTATTTGTAAGCGACGTACTCTAGCGGTGGCGTCATTAATTAACAATTACAAATGGACGAAAAATTTAAACATGTTATAAATATATTTAATAATAATATTCGCATAAAGTGTGAAAAGTTTTAAAAAAAAAAAAAAAAAAAAAAGAAAAAAAAAACATTTACTGCGGCTTATGTAAATTTGGATAATTAATTTTGTGAATCCTATTAGTCGGTTGCCGCGCGTGTGTGTACGTCGCTAAGTAAATGGGTGCTATTTCTATATAGGTTCATAGCTTCATAGCTTCATAGCTTTATGCTTAAAGCTTTAAAATTTTTTTCAACAAAAGTTTAAATTTTTATAAACTTGACAATAATTTATTTATATATATTAGATTTTCTATTATTGATATAAATAATAATAATAAATGTAAAAACTTAGTATTCGACTGTCGTCACTCACATGATTCACAATGCACCGGTCATCGGATACAATAAATCTATCTATTTATCTATTTCTTCTTTTCAATTGTCATTTTAATATTTTTTGTTATTTTTTTTTATATCTATGTATTGAAAAACCGTTAGAATATAAAGGATGCAAAAGCAGAACTCTCTTTCTATTTCCTGAGCATCTATCGAGTAAGAAATCGGTCTCGAGATTGAGCTTGACCGGTCACCGGAAAGATGATTTTTAACCTTTTTCTTTTTTGGGTTTTGGCCTACGGCAAATTGAAAAATTTACGTTGTCAAGAGACAAAGAGACTCAATCTTTTATATTTTATAAAAATATCTATTGTTGAATAAATTTAATATTAAATAAAATAAATTAATTATAGAAATATTTAATTAAAAATAATAATACTAAAAAATAAAAAGATATTGTCAATAAAGTGAGTGCAAGAGCAAATAAGTTTCATCTCAGACGTCTAAAACAAGAATACTCGAGAAATAGGACGTTAAAATACGAAAAGGCATCACCCTTTATACCACCACCCCCATCTTGATCCCCATTCCCCATTCCCACATCTCATCTCATCTCATCTCTTTTCTTCCTTAGTCCTATCCCTATCCCTATCCCTAACAATTTTCCCTCTTTACTCACAACTGAGTGTGCTGATGCTGATGCTGGTGCTGGTGCTGGTGATGGTACTGGTACTGGTACTGGTGCTGGTACTGGTACTAGAGCTAGTGATGGTGCTCTGGATTTTCACCCTTTGCGCGTCTGTTGTATGCGCGGGTGGCGCATGCCCATCTCAACTACCCGACAATCCCGACAATCACCAACGAGCAAGTGAGAAAGAATATCAACGTCATCGGTGAACTTACTGTCTACTTCTACTTCCTAGTCAGTGCGTTTGGCGAACGGTTCGCGTACGGACGTGTTCCGGTACAACCTCATCTAATTTAACGATTGGATTTTTCCACCCACCAAATATAAATAATATTTATTTATTTTATTTTTTTTTCTGCTTCAGTGACCATCACCACCATCACCACCACGTCATTTTATTTTAGAAATAACCAATTACCAATAAAATTTCCATCTTTCTCCCTAAAATAGATATTCTCATGTTAATGTCATAATTATTGGTAAATCCACTTGATATAAATAAATTTCTCTACCATGGCCTAACAAATATATTTAAAAATATAAATATAAGTTACAATAATTATACCACGATCTAAGGCAACACTAGCTGTATTGTTACGCCAGTGTCGCCACGTGCTCTATTTTATTCTCAGACAATAAAATTCAATTCCATATAAATATCACATGTAATTTAATTATTTAATAAACTATATATTTTACTATTATTACTATCATGATTTTTATTATTATTATTATTTGTGTGCTGTGAATTCTCACTGTGCCGAAAAAAAAAAAAAAAAAGCAAAACGATTTATTTTTTTTTTCGCCAGTGTGGTGCGTATTTAATTATTTAAATTATTAATATTAATTTAGATGAGTGCGTGTGTTGGTGAAGTGCTTAAATTAAAAGATAACAAAAACTCTCCGGCTGACCAGCTCAATTTTTTAATCAAAATTCATTGGTAAGATTTTAATAATTATTATTTTAACAAAATATTAGTAATTTAATTATCTAGATAAAATATTTAGCGTAATTAAAATTTATATTTAAATCTAAATAAGGTATAAATTGATGGTTAATTTTGAAAATTAATTGTTGGCATATTGGGTTCCATGGACCGGAAAAAAAAAAAAAAATATATAAAAAAAGATAAAAATGATATTTTTAAGTACATGAATGACATATTAAATGTGAAAAGTAAAATTGCGGGTGGTCTGTAAGAAAAAAAAAATAAGTGGAGTTGAAAAAAAACGATGTTGAGAAAGAGAAAAGAGAAAAAAGAAAAAGAAAGAGGTGATAGTTGAGTGAGCGGAGAATCCAAAGAGGCGGGACTTTACTACGAAAATGTGTCTTGACTCGTGAATCCCAACTACGTCCGACGTGTCTGGCAACCCTGTAATTGTTTGAATAATTGGAATTAGAATAAGCGTAATTATAATAAATTGCACGTCGGCGAAGTGAATTTTAATAATGTAAACCATTGTTCTAAATATTCTTTTGTTATCTTGATTAATAATTTTTTGACAATACTTTATATTTTTTTTTTTATTTTTTTAATACAAAATCGTTGTAATAAGTATTCATTATTTTAATACCCAGCTAACGTAATAGCTCGAAAAATTTGAATATAAAAAAAAAAAATTACCTTCACTTGGGTTCGAACACACGATTTTTTTTTTATTACAAAATCTAAAAGTGATAATTTCCACTGATTGTATCTCGAAAACTATTAAAAAAATTATCATAATTAATAGCTCATTAAACTCAGCATTTAATCCTCTGTTACTTTTATTATTAATATTAAATAGTTGGGGTAGGATGGGCCAGAGAAGAAATTTATTTATTAAAAAAATGTAATAATAATTTGGATATGTCATGTCTAAATAAAATATATTCAATTGTTTCTCGATCACCCATAAAAAATCGTATAATGGAATATATGAACGAAAATGATTTATTCATTTTTCACTGTATTTCCGCATTTTCCCAGTCAAATCACTCACTGGTGCATTGATGAATGATTGGCTGTCATATATCGTTGAATTAAAACGAATCTAACTCAAAACCTTAACCTGTTATAAACAAATCAAAAATTAAATTATTTTATACAACAACAAATCAATTATTATTTATTCGTATAAAACAAAATAAAAAAAAAAAGAATAATAATTAATATGTCAATAATATAACACTTGAATAAATAATTAATTAAAAAAATATTGATTGGTATTTCTTGTTTTAGACACACGAAACCCTTTCAACCTATATTGCTAACAATTACCTGTCAATCATTTAACTGGATAGAGTGCCTTCACTATTAACTACTCTAAACTATTTTAAAACTTTATTTATACACGCCATTATTTTAATTTTACTATATATTGTTAACACTATATTTCAAAATAATAATAATAATAATGATCGCTTGTTTAAATTAATATTTACATATTGAGTGAATTCTTAAATAAATGAACTCTTGAAAAGTGAGGATAAAAATAAATATATATGTATCATTGATCCAAGTTGGTCTAAAGTTATAAATCATATCAGTATGTAACAGCACATTTATAAATTCTCTACCACTCCCTATGAATTGTATTATAACGTGCTGTGAGGTAATATATTATTGGTTGTAAATTGTAATGCTATATAGTATATAGATTACTATCATTTGCTATTACTTATTATTAAATCCATTAGTTTTATAAATAAAAATTATAATTAATTATTAACGAGTCGATTAAATAATTTATATTTTATCAAAATACTTAATTTTTTAAATCTTCCGTGTAAAGAAATAAAATTTATTTAAAAAAAAAAAAACGCCCTCTAGTGAAGGCGTCATTAACTAACCATTAAAAATGTCAGTATTTAAAGAAATAAAAGTGAGTTATAAATTGTAGTGAAAGACATAATTTCAAATTTTCGTATAAGGTAATAAAATGATGTAAATGGGCTATGTATATATATATATATATTTATAGATATAGATAGATCAGAATTTTGGTCAGGCAGGTGGTACGATATAGTCTAATATATCACACAGATAGCCATGCTAATTCAACTGCAGGCCTGAAGGCTTTACAGTCGTATGTATATATACAACAGTAGTTTACAGTTTAGAGTTAACAGTTTAGGTTTATGCAATGTCCTAGTTCAAATTACCACAAGATTAATTCTTGTTGTTAGTTTGTAGTTTTAATAATAACATATATGTATATATAGTTTAAAACAATAAAAAAAAATATATATATAGAAATAAATGAATGAGTTGTTTTGATAATTAGTATTAAATAAAAAAATTAAACAAGGCCTGAAATAGGTAAGTTATCTCGACACCTGTCTCATCATCAGCATTTGAAAGTTAGTCAGTGCGATGATGAGAGTTATCTACGCAAGGTTGCAGTACTATACTGCAGTATATGGTTATATACACCAGTCTCAATTAACGTCGCTTCGCAGTTCGTTAGACCCTTTAAAACTGGTTGTTCTGCTGCGCTAAACGTTTTCGCGCACTACATAACACCACCAACCATTTTATAAAGGCTAAATTATAAACTAAAAGGTCTCGTAATAACCAGTTTTTTTCACTATATTTATAAACTTTTAATAAAAATAATTATAATTATACTCTAGAACTCAATTATTTATTTTTTGAATTAATTATAAAAAGTTTATTCATTTTCAATCAATAGTTTGTACAAAGTTTGTTTTAAAAATAAAAAATTCATATATTTCTTCAATTAACGACCGAAAAAAAAAAAAAAAAAAAAAAAAAAAAAAAATGATAAGTAATACTTGAAGTTAATTAGCTTAGAGTTTGTTCTGATAATTACTGAGGAGAGTAAAATCAGAACTCTAAATATAAGAAGAATGAATTGTAAAGGAAAAGAGGAAAGAGAAAAAAGTATTTCTATTGACGAAATAACCGTCAGAAAATGAGAAAGGGTAAAACTTAACTTTTCCGCCCCATTATTATTGGTTTGGTTGTGTAAGTTACTGGTTTAGTGGTGTGGATATATGTAGCAAAGTTTATCGAGTTTTAGGATCCTCGAGTACTCGTTACCGTCGTATCCATCGGTCGATTTTCTCGTAATTACAATTCGAACAAAGTTATGTCGTAGTAATAGTAATACTCGGGAGCTCCAAGTGAATCGGGAGAACTAAGAGAGGAAGATGAACAAGGAGTAGGAAAGGGTAGTAGGGAGGATTGACAATTGGTACTAGTACAGACCCAAGAGATGTGTCAAGTATTTAATCAGAGTCTGGTCGAGCCTGCGTGAGACAATAGATGGGCATCTCCGAAAGCATCTCCGAAAGCATCTCCAAAAGCTTCAAGGTTTTAACTAAAACCCTAGACAGTCAAACAGTTAGGTTGCGATGACTGGGGCTAGGGCTAGGGGTGCAGCAATTATCTCGACCTCATTTTCAAACTCAATTGTCACCATCCTCAAAATTTTCAAATTTACTCTTCTGTTGGTACTTCGAAGACTATCACATTCATGTCTTTCTTCTTCTTCATCTTCTTCTTCTCCTTCTTCAGTTCCTACGCTCCGTCTACTGAGAGAGACAAGTCTCATTTTCCTATTTAACAAACTTTTTTTATTTAAACTCTTGATAACAATAAGTAAATCAAGTAAAATGTGTACCGTCGAAATGATTGAAAAACTTTTACAAAAAAAAAAAAAAATCAACTTAATTCCAGACATGGAATTAGTAAATTTTTTTTTTTTTTTTTTTTTTTTTTTTTATTTATATATTTCCTAGCTTAATGCAGTACATAGATATATGTAGGTACTTCCGTTGCCCTAAAGCACTTGGCGACAGAATATTTCTGTGTGTGCTGATGCATAATAGGCAAAAAAATGAATAAAAAAAAAAGTAGGTAAAAAATGCGAAATAAAAATATAAAACGTAAATATACGGTTGAGACTCACACGGCGTTGGGAATTTCTTTCTTTTGTCGATTTTGCTTCCACACAAGTCGGCTAGACAGCAGACGACGGCGTAATTCACTCGTGTATTGGTGAACATTTCTTTTTCCCTCAGTTCTCTTTTCGTATACATGTATATATATTTTAAAAGTACGCAGTCTTTAACGTCGTAATCTCGTCAACAACAAAAAATAATGTAAAATAAAATTATTCCCTGTGAAATAAAATAATGAAAAATTGAAATAAACCTCAACATAATAATAATAATAATAACAACCATCATTATCATTATTATTTAAAATAGTGAAGCATAAATATAAATATGAATATTAAATCAAAGCATATGGATGTAAAGTGATGGATGACAAAAATAGACTGGGGAATACAATTTTGACATGGGCATCTAAAATCTTGCATGATTGTCTGTCAATTATTTATGATTGGCGTCAATTTGTTCAATGCAAGTTAAATCCCAATGGGAATTTTAGTATTACAGACCACTCTGCCACACTGTCTGCATATACTCTGTTATTACATTCTTTTTTCTTTTTTTTTTTACAATATAATTTATAGAATCGATATATTTTAAATAACTTTGTGGTAACTAAAAACTTAAACCCGAAACAATAGCTCAATTAGTTGATGACGCTTTCACCAGAGGGCGCGACTTAAAAAATATTTAGGTTAGAATTTAATAGAAAATATAGTTAAATTGTAGCACGTTGGTACCCGTTGGGTTCATTAATTATTTTGCTGAAGAAATAAGCGTTTAGTTGAAAGCCAGGATGAGTAGGGACCGTAATGAGGATCGCCCACCGTCTGAAAACTCTAAGACAGCAAGGAGTTTCTTCCTTTTGCTAAAGCAACAGCATCACCTACTTCATCTCATCTCTCTTATTCATTCTACAAATCGTGACACTTTAATGTCTTATATATATTTTATTTTATTTATTTCTCTCTAATTATTATCTCGCAATCTCCAGAAGCATCACGCTGTTAACTATTTTCCACCTTCATTGAATCCTGCATCCAACTACACCTAAATTTTACTATTTAAGACCGATTTAACAGAGTGTAGGTTGCTACCGTTTAAAAGGTGCGAGCTGGTACTTGTGAATTGCGAGCAGAAACTCTGTTGTGAACAAAACACTCAACTGTAAACTGATTATTAATGGCTTTATTTTCCATTAATTATACACCCAACATTATATTTATATATAAGATATACATGAGACACGTGCCACAATCTTAAGCGTGTCGACTATTCGCGCTAATAAACATCTTCCTTGCTTCATACATAAATTTTTCCACGTAGCAACTTTTGATATTATTAAAACGTTAATTATGTGTAATTCTCTAAGAGTTCAAGAAGACTATGATAACAATAATGACTAAATCTGTAAAATAATCTTTGGCATGAATTTAAAAAAAAAAAAGCAAAATATTGGTTTCGATCTAATTTTCAAAAATCAACTTTACATCAGATTTCGTTTTGAAATCCTAAAAAGCTATTCTGACTTTTTAGAATAATGTCCGAGTGTGTAACTGTTGGCTTACATATTTTTTTCTAATAAATACACCTTTGATTTTTAAAAAGTATAAAACTTTCTGACACAGATAATAAAAAAAAAAAAAAATAAATAAAATAAAAAAAAAATCTTTACTTTAATTAGATTTCCAACCTTTAATTAACTATTTGTTATATTTTTTTTCCTAACAATACTCGTTAATCCTATTGTTTATTCTTTAACTGTTTCCTTTGATTAAACCTTTATTCAGTCTTTCTCAAACTTAAATATATAGAGTACTGCATCAGTCGTTATCTGGAGCAACTGAACATTCGAACACATTTTAAAAGCAACTTTATTCTACAAAGTTAACTGGAATTTCGTCTCTTTGATCAGTAAAGAACAATGCCGAGCTTTTATTTATATATATATATATATATTTTTTTTTATTTTTAATTAAAAAAATATCTTTTGTTTGTTAAATAAAACCTTTAATTAATTAATAACAATATGCTATATTTTAATTTTTTTATTTTTATTTAAAATCTACTAAGATTATCTGTTGCTTGATATATTGGCCATTGCAGAGTTTTTGTTGAATATATATATATATATATAAAGAGTAGAGTGAGAAGATAGACACGGTGGGTTTAGTGGAACAAATGTTGGAATGCAAATCGAGAAGGTGAAATAAGGAGAGGACGAGAACTGACAAAGCGGTGTAATCACGATTCTCGGATGGTAATTAGTTACAACCGCCTACTACCTACCACTAGATTACTTACTATTTTTCTCATCTGACATTACACTTTAATCAATATTATAAATTTAAATGCTTTAGCTTTAAAATTATTTATAAAATCTAATTATTTAAATATTTAAATTTATATCAGATGTTTGAGAGAAAGTATTAAGTACGGAAGGAGCATTTTAATTGCTTCCGTTAAAACTTGGCATTCCGGGACAGGAAATTTAGCCTCGTGATAATAAACGCGCCTATAACTTGGTTACAAATCCAGCATCAGCAGCACCACTACGATATCTAGGTCAATCAAATATGCGCTTTTCATAAACAAACAATTTTTTTTTAATTACAACGTAAGCAATTTTTTCGTTTTTTTTTTTTTTTTTTTTTTTTTTTTTTTTTTTCTCACAATATCCGTTTAATTATTGCTTAAAATGTCATTAGACTTTTATTTTCACTGACACGAGAAAATAAAAAATATTTATTTTTTAAAATTACGATAATTGATTTTATAAATTTATAATTAGTAAATATTTATTTTTGTTGCAGGTATGTACTTATTTATTGAAATAGAAAAAGAGGTGACAGGTAAATATTTAATAAAATTTATTTGATTGATATACTGGATGACTTTAATGGTTGTAAGCTTTTCCAATTTGATATATTTATAATACGGCATCAGCGAAAAACGAAAAACGAAAATAAGAAAAACGAAAATAAGAAAAAGTGAGTGGGTTTGATAGCAGAAAGAATAAGATTATATGTAGATATAAAAATGTCCTCCATAACTCAAAGTTTGAAACCAAGAGCAGCGGCGGCATCTATTGGGAATCGAACATCATAAACAATTCTAACAAACTTGGATTATAATACTTTTTCAATAGTATAACTTTAAATTCTCAGCTATTTTTAAAATTATTGTTGTCCAAGTTTTTATTTATTTTTAAAATCGATTTTATCCAACGAAATGGTAAATTTACTTAAATCTTAAGAATATATATGATGAAAGGTGAGATGGTGTTGTTTTATGGCGGCCATTTATTTGGATTGACCAGCGACAGCCAATACTCGTGAATGTCTTTCATGACAAAAGAAACTAAATCCCTTTGGTCTACGGCTACAGCAAATAAAACAATACGGATTCAATACTTTACTATAAAAATCAAATCCTCAAAAAATATATACATATACATGACAATAAATCATTAAAGTTAATTAGATATACAAGTTAAGTAGGTTAACAATGACGACAAGTTAGTTGAGATCGTGATAAAGTAGGCATTGAATTAATTTTCAAGTTTCAAATAATAAAAAAAAAAAAAAAAAAAAAAAAAGAAGGTTTGAAATTTAAAAAACGAGGTAATAAAGTGGTTACAGTAATAATGTAGAGGATGGAATATATATATATATATATAATGTCAAGTCAAAAGGTGACTAATTAACCCCGTAGGTCGTTAACATGTCTCAGTAGTGACAGTGGCAAAGGCTCACATAAAATTCTTTATGCAGAAGCATGTTCTCCATCTAAATCTTATTCTTATTCTTGGTCGTAGTCTTGGTCTTGGTCTTGGTCTTGGTCTTGGTATTGGTATTGGTCTTGGTCTTGTTTCCGTGTGTCCGCTACCGGTACTGCTGCAAGTAGTTATTCCTTTCATTGGGGGACAATGGCAATTGTTAGGCCCTTGAGAGGAACTTAAAGCCTCAAGTAGTAAAGTGAACGACAGAAACGACATTACTTCTTAACAGGATATATATTTATACAAACTGGTCAGACAACCACCGTCACTACCATCTCCACGATCTTCACCATCAAATTAAAGTACTTCCAAGTAGAAATATTCATTACATACTACTATCTTATTCGTCTTTGCCGCAACATCAAAGCCTATAACTTAACGACACAGACGGCAACAAACCAAAGTACATATTCAAATACTTTTATTATTATTCTTTAATAATATTTCACAAAGTTACAATCAACAGACAACACAAATTGTTATTTTCATTACTTATTAAGAAATTTCGCTTCTAATAAAAATAATATTTTTTTAAATTTTTATTTCAATATAAACGTCACCAAGTTCCGATAGGTCGGCAAGTATACCAAAGTCCACAAAATAAATATAAAGAACATTCCCAATGACTTGTATATTTTATTAGACAATCATAATTACTGTTACACTAAAAAAATAATTCAAATTATCACGTGCACTGTATCATTAAAATTATAAAAATACCCACGTAATTATCAGCACACTTGAAATTTGATTTTGATTCGTTAAAATAACTATTTAATAAAATAATGAATCCAACAAAAAAAAATTTTAATATCGTCATCTGTATAAAAAAAATTAAGTGAATAAAATATAATATTAATTTTTACAGAAACAGGTTAATGTTATTCTTGTTTTCAATAAAAAATTTCCACCTTTTCAAAATCAGCGCCGAGTCTCGGACTCGAACCCTAGACCTTATAATTTTAAGTAAAAGATTTAAAGTATACGACTACGGGAAACTTAAATCAAGTAAAGTAAATATTTAAATAATTTATACTAAATTAATGTCTAATCCTGTGTATTTATATGAAAAATTTTTCTAATAAATTATGAAATAAAAACGTAATTATTAATATAATCGGATAAAACAATAAATAAAATGAAAGGTTAAATAAAATTTAATTATCTAATAAAAATAAAATATATATAATTATAAGTTAACTATAGCTTTTGTTTCCTGTAACAGTAAAATCGATTTTATATATTTATAGATACAGACACGAACAATACGCGTTAATGTCATCAATCGAAATTCAGTTAAATTGGATTTTGTATTGTCTCTGGTACTGTTAAATGATATACATTGTGTGTATACGAGACAGCATCACTAGAACCAGACACCACCATAAACCAAAATCTAATAGAATCACTCATACTCATACTCTATTATATTCATATATATTTTTCACACAACAATTAAACGCTAAATCGACAATTTAATATTTTTTAATTAAATTAATAACAGTTTTATCCTTTTTTTTTTTTTATTTTCTTATCTTATCTTATATTTATATAATACTTTAGCCAAAAAAAAAGTAAAAATAAATATAAATATATAAGATAACCCATTTGGGAGAGATATTTCTTGTAATAAAATAAAATAAAATAAAAAAATGAAGAAGGAGCGAGTTTTGAAGAACATTTGCCGGCAAAATGTGTTTATGGATATAGAATAAGAATAAGAAGGGAGTAAAAAAAGAAAAAATAGCTATGGGTATACGTGGTTGCACGTTAATCGATATAAATCTCGATATTTATAGTTGTTCGTGGAGATCGACCGGATATGTGTTGTAGGCATTGTATAAATGCGAATTCCGTCCAGCATCCACCTGGGTCCTTTTTTTCTTCACACACTTAAATATACTTCCCATACATTTATTAATAACAATAATAATTATTCTCTAACAAAGTTTTCAGAATTTTTTTAACTTTTAATTTGTTAAAAATAATTAATAGACAGTAATCAGAAAGTAATTAAATAAATCTAAATCTAGTGGTATTTAAAGTTCCCTCTATTTGGTTAACAAGTATATTAAATTAAAATTGAATCTTAGATCTATCTCGAGTGTATGTTCAGTCGTAACCACTATTTTGGAAAGTTGCCTGCTGACAATTCTAACCAACCAACCCACCAACAGACAATTGCTACATTGCTATTAATTTTCCTACCAACCTCTATTCCTTTTCGCGTCCCTCTTTCTCAAACCATCGGAAGCTCTATTGTTGCCACTTGTTTTCCTTTTCCGTTTAACTTAACCCCCCACAAACACACACATACACACAATTAATACAAAATAACATATTACAGATTTGAAAAAAAAAAAGAAATATTTGTCATCAGTATAATATTTAAATTAACGGAACATGCGTTCACGTGATACACAAAGATCTTTGTGTGTTGGAAACACTTGTAAATAGAGAGCTGCCCTACGGCAACCTTTACTTTTCATCCCTTTGGCTTCTACATCCGTCTGCTACACATGACGTGCAAACCATCACCTCTATATAACACAACCCTGTCTACTCTCTGTACATTTATTTATTTTTTTCTTTTTTTATCTTTGTCAACCTTGATTGCACTCGCGAATAAACTACAGCCGGAAATTAATTTCTCTTTTTTTTTTTTTTTTTTTTTTTTTTATTTTTTATAAATAAAAATACTTTTTATCATTTTAAATTATATATTTATCGATTACCAAATACACATATATATATAATCTTATTATTATTATTGAAAATGCTATAAATTATAAGTTATAGAACAGAATTTAAAAATAAAAATAAAATTGTCTCAATAATTTAAAAAAAAAAAAAGCAAAGGTAAGCTAAAGTAATAAAGAATGAAATAAATGTAAGCTTCAATCTATCGAACTTTATCAGAACAATATTCCAATAATTGGCTGTTACTTTTCCAACTCGGTACCTTATTATATTACATAAAATCCAAAGAATGAAGGCTTTAAAAAAATAAAAAAATAACATAATAATAAATGTAGTATTAAATTTAAATAGAATTGAAATAATAAAATTTAGTAAAAATTTAGGTCAGATTAAAGGATAATAATTATCTTATATTTAGTTTATTGTGAATATTTAATATTTAAAATATTTTGTTCGAGTTATTGTATACTTAGCAACTAAATTCATGAATACTCGCGTGTTATATGTGTGCATACAAACAACAAACAAACATACAAACAAACAAATAAACAAACAAACAAACAAACACTGCGTATTCGCCTTGTTACCCCAGGATAATAAAGTATACGATGTACTGCGGGCGCTTACCTTATCTTTGTATGCTCGTATGCTCACTGGAAAACGTCCTCTTATATTTCTGTAAATTTAAACTCAACTGACTGGATAACGAGCGCATGTATATCTTATTTTCTCGGTTACTCAATCGACTGCTAAAAGTTTTATATTTTAATCGTCATTTGAAAATATAAAATTTTTAAATTTAAATCGCCGGCTAGAATCCCGTAAGAATCATAAACTTTTAAATCTAAAATGTAAACGAGTAAATAAAATAGTTATAGGTTTGCTGTGGTAATTAAAATTATTCAATTAAAACTTTATCTTATGTACCAGAATAACTTTAATAATTTTTATTGTAAATAGCTTGCGGTAAATTTTTTTATTTAAATTCAGGCAGAGAAAAAAAAATCAAAGATTAGAATATATTAATATATTGTTGATCTTGATGATGATGATCGGGAAATTGACAGAGAGTAAACGAGGTAATAAAATAGGAGTGTTGTTAAATCCGTGGAGTATCAGTTTAGGTTAAAGGGCTTTAATGGTTACGATTGTTGCGTCAATATGGATCAAGTGGGTTGAGAATGAGGCTGAAGGTATCAATGTATCGAGATCGGTAGGTGGCCAAGCGTATTGAGGGTATATGGGGTATAGCCAACCAGTATCTAGGAAACGTATCGGGTAACATGTCGTGGTCTAGTGCGAACGAGGCTTTATATCAAATGCGTAACAACCCTATTACCGCACTCGATTGCTATAAGCCGTAGATCGTGGATTATCTGTTATACGCTGCTGTAGACTATCGGTGGCGTAGAACGCGGCTGACCCTGGCTATGCTCTGCTCCACTATACGCATCTACCTTGTTACTGTATACAGTAACCAGCCAACTTCTATTCCGATACCAATCCCTATACTATAGAAATCCTTTACGTCCACCACAACAACATTCCCTTGTTACATTTTGGATCCTCAACTCTACTATACATTAATTTCATAATCGTTCTTAATGATTATTGATAATTTATACTAATTATCCTTAATCTTTTGTCAACAATTTTAATTTATTTTATTGAAACGAAAATCTACTATGAGGATGTGAGAAAAAAAAGAAGAAATAGAGCAATATAATAAAGCCATGTATGGAAAGTCTGCGGAAAGATTTGGCAATGCCGGTTATAATGATGCGGGAATAATTTTATCGGTCGATTGATTTTGATGGCAATACTGACCTGAATTTATATATTTATTACAACCAGTCGATTAATTGGCATCGAAAATTTTTCAAGCCATTGACCAAACTGAAAAAAATATATGGAAATACTAAATGTCTTGAAAGATAGAAAGAGATGAAGATTTGAATCCTTTAACAATCAACATCAGGAACATGCGGAAAAATTCAGATAAAATAAATCGATAATAAATAAATTTTGTTGGTTTGTTGTCGTGTTTCCTGACAGAAAAATTTTCAAGACTCTAGAAAGAATTGAATTCTTGTATAAGACGATTTCGGACTTGCTCAGACACGCGAGCTTTAAATAAATTAATAGACTATGTAACAAAGTTGATAATGCTGTTAATTAGCGATTCAATTAAGTGAGTTTACGTTGAGTGATTGTGGGTTTTGAATATGTATATATGTATATATATATATAAATAATAAATGTGTTTAAGAGGAGTTGAGCTGAGATGGTTGGTTGGTTGTAGGAATAGGATATTTTAAACTGGTTTCATCGTTCAACACAACGTCTAGACTTTGGAATACAGGAGCTTTCAAGGAGGCACTCCTCTCAATGGCAATCCTCTATGTGTATCTCGGTAACGCTAACGCTAACATTTTCATGATGCTTACAACATTCATGTACAAAGTAAACATTATTCAAGTACTCAGCAACAGCAACACCAGCTCTATAAATGTTGTATAGTCAAGACTAGGCAGGCATAGTTTCTCTGTGGTATCTCCCTCGTAACACTCAATCGATACACAACTTTGTTGTCTTATGTCTTATCATTATTATTATAATATTATACATCATCCTTATCATTAACGCTCTCTATATTAATATTTACTTACTGTTATTACCCACAATAACTTAATTGATATCTTAATATAAATAATACAAAGAAATGACATCTGCTATTGCAGATCGTGGTATGACCTGAATTCATACTTTTCAATCTTCATCGTTTCCTTCTTCCTGTTGGTCGTTCTCGTTGACTCGATGTCTCACAATCCCAACCTCTTTTATATATTTACAATTACTATTATGCTACAAGTTGTATTGAATTTGTTGTTGACAGACATTAAACATTTTTTTGTCATTTCCTACAAAAATTTATGTAAAAGTCACGAAATGAGATGAGGAAGTTTGGTGACAGGTGAATGGAAAGATGCAGATTGTCTTTTTTTTTATGTTATAAACGATTCATTTATTGTGGATTGATATATATATATAAGTTTGAAATTAATTATTTTTTTGTTAAAATTTTACAATTATTTATTTGGAATTAGAACTAAGATACAAAAAAAAATAAAAAATAGGAAATTTAATGAAAGTCTATCATTGTCGGAGTCAGTTCTTCCAACTCCACTAGATTATTCTTCTCCACCTTCAACAGTTTCTTCTGTTGCAGAAGAAACATCAACATCTTCAACAGGAGTTTCTTCTCCATCTTCAACAGTTTCTTCTGTTGTAGAAGAAACATCAACATCTTCAACAGGAGTTTCTTCTCCATCTTCAACAGTTTCTTCTGTTGTAGAAGAAACATCAACATCTTCAACAGGAGTTTCTTCTCCATCTTTATCAGTTTTTTCTGTTGAAGTATAAACACTGACACCTCCATCAGAATCACCACTTTCTGTTTTACTAGAGCCTTTTGTCCCTTCTTTAGCAATTTCTTCTTTTTCAATAGGCAAAGTTTTATTTAATCCTATAGAATCATCTTTAGGAGTCGTCGCTAGAATATCTCCGTCAGTTTTTATTTTTTCATCACTTTTGCCTTCTTTACTTGTTATTATTAATGTATCATTTTTAACGTAACCAGTTAATGTTTTATTAATAGCATTTAAAATATCATTTGTACTTTTATCAAGCTCTTTAGACAGTTTATTCTGAATTTGATTAATTGTACTGTTCAAAGATTCAATAGAAAGTTGAGTAGCCAAAGTTTCGGGTTTAATCACCAACTCGTTAAATTTATCTTTAAAAATACCAACTTGTTCTTTCAATTGATTCTTAAATGTACTTTTTAGCGATTCCAATTCAGTTTCCAAAATACCTGCCAGCGTATCATTTATTGCTGTTTTCGTAGCTTTTAGTTGTGTTTTTGAAAACTTATCCAATTCGCCAGTCAATGCGTCTCGTACTGTACTTTCTATACTCTTTGAACTTGCTATTACTTTTCCAGATACTGATTTTTTCATCGAACTTAGTTTTATATTAACTCTATTAAGTCCGATTGTTAGATTTTTCGATAATTCGTCACCTAGTTTTTCAAACTTTTGACAAACTTCATTATTATTATTATTATTATTATTATTATTATTATGATCAGGATGATTTAACTTTTCTGAAACACTTTTCAATGATTCAAAAGTTGATTTTGTTTGATCATCAAATTTACAAGTTGAGTTTTTAAATTCAAGCCTTAATAATACTCTTTCAAATTTATCCTCTAATTTACTCATATGTTGTTCAAGATTTGAATCATCATCAATTGGACTATCTGATTTTTCCGTCATATTTTTTATTGTCTCAATGGCTGATTTAGTTAACTCACAAGTTGACTTTTTCGAATTTCGGATGTAAGAATTTTCCATCGCGCTTTTCAGCAAAGACAATTGAGTGATAATAAATGTTTTTAGTGAACTCACATCATTTTTAGATGATTCTACAATTTCATTTTTCAAATTTTTCTTGAAATAATCAAGTTCAGTTCTCGCAAATTTTTTCAATTCATCTTTAACACTAATTTTCAATTCATTCAATTCAGCTCGTGCAGACTGATCTAGTTCATCTTTTAAAATATTTTTAACTATTTCTACTTTAGCTCGAGACATATTTCTTAAGCCCCGAGTAATTTCATCCTGGAAATTTTCTTTTTCGGCCTCTAACACCCGATAAACAGTTTTCACAATTATCTTTACCGATTCAACTTCCCGTTTGATTAATTTTTTCAAATATTCCGTGGTACTATTAAAAGATTTATTGGAAAAAATTTTCAAGTCTTTTATCATCGATTTCAATTCTGCTTCGAAAGATTTATCAACATGAGTTACTATTTTATTTGAATAGTTTTCCATAACCATTTCAATTCTTGGAATCACTTGTTCCATAGAATTAGTTGGTGACTCAACTTTATTTTCATTTTTTTTCTGGATAAAATTTTCAAAATCATTTCGATCGAGAAAATCATCAGCTAAAATTAGCTCCTAGCAAAATAAAAAAAAAAATATATATTTTTTATTTCCCAGTTAAAATTTAAATATTTAAAAAACTTACCTGGCCAACTTGTAAAATAAAAAATATTAAAACCGCCTGGAAAATCATGATCGTGAAATATTTATCATATGTAACTCTACACAAATTCAATCAACGACTAGTTCAATTTTGAGCTTAATAATATTCTATTTCAAGAATTGCTGATAAAAATGCAATTAAAATTCTTTTAAAAAAACACATTTACACGTACATGTTTTTTTTTTTTTTTTTTTTTTTAGATTTAATGTTGGTTGTATTCGTTATAGAGAAGCATTAAGGCGATTAATTACTATCTTATCAAATAAAAATTTAACAAAATAACTGTGGGTTTTACAAATTGACAGAGAACAATATAGAATTAGTAATTAAATTTTTTTAAAAAAATCGTTAATATGAAAAGTTGTTAATTTTTTGAAAATTTATTTTTAATAAAAAGGAATTAATTGTAACATTGGGATCGATTTTTGAAGATGGGGAAGCCAAGTAGAATATATACATATATGGTGGTATAGTATGATGAGTGTGTAGAGTATATAGGGAGTTTCCAATATGCAAATGAAAATCAAACTTGTCGAGTAGCTAGTGTTTGGCGACGGGTTCTGGCCTGCCAAAGCTTTGACTATCTACTGCTACTGGTACTGCTATTGCTGCTATTACTCGTTACATTGAGTCTATATTCAGTTGGTATACCATCTACCATATGTAGATATAAAGGGGATAAAAAAAAGTAAAGAGTTGATGAGTAGAATCAATAAAAAGTATACGAATAGGACAAATATTTAATTGAAAGCATATTCATTGACTGTTTAAATTTATAAAGAGGCTTTGTTGCCTCTAAAATCGATTCCTATTTCTAATTGTTGATGATAGCTTTCACCAGATCCTATTCAGAGAAAATTCTTGTCTCAATTATTCAAGTAAATTTGTTTAAAAATATTTTTATTTTTTAAAATTACATAGCTAAACCAACACTATGACTGAAACTGATAATCGCGGTGAGCATGCACAGTAAAGATACGACACTAGTTAAGTAAAAAAAATAAAACTAAAGGAAGGTGAAGTTTTTGTCCTGAGGTGTAAAAAACAAAAAACAAAAAAAAAAAAAAAAAAAAAGTTAACTGAGGGTGAGAAAAGTCCAAGAGTGGGTTAAAGAGAAAAGTCGATCGCGTGCGACGAAGAACTTCCGGTGCTCTGGTGAGACTAACGACATCCTCGTTTCTTATCTCGTTGGTCACGTATACTATAATACGATACCAGTGTGTTATATGTTATGTATACTGTGTACTGTAAGATGGTAGGTGATGCTAAATCGCTAAATGCGAGCGCGGATAGTAATCGTGTCCATTCACGATTTATTTTTTTTAAAAATAAAACCCCGTTGAATAATTAAATATTCATTTGTTTATTTAAAAAATAATGCAAAAATTCTTATAATAATTATAAAGGACCGCTGATAAACGGACAATGGAATTAAAAGAATATTCGTTCTTGTTAAATCACGACGGGAAACGATATACGTTCAGCCGATGACTCAACGATCGGTTCAAAATTCGGGCAAACAATGGGCTGATTCATATTTTGTTGTGTGGAATATTGGGCCTTAAGGATTTTATAAAAAAAATCTGTGACATCGACGGTTTATCAGGACTAAATTGATAGGATTTTATTGTCTTGAATATTATGAGCAATTACCGGTCTTAAGTACCAACTGATGTCCGACATTTATATAAAATCGAGATTTAATCGTTAAATTGTAAAAAATAAAAATAAATGGAGGTTGAAAATTGAATAGTTAATAAAATAGAGGGTGTGTCGGAGCCATCATCTGGCATTACTAAACAAGTTTGAGTTGGATCGAGGGTAGAAAGAAGAAGCATAAACCGTATCGATGCATTATTGATAAAAGCTTTAAAACTGGTATAGTCGACTATCGTCTTGGAAGCAAGTTAAGAGTCTGGATCCCGTTAGCAATACAGCATACTTTTAAAAAGTACTGAAAGACATTGCTATTTCGTCTAGTAAGACTAAAACTTAAAACTTTTATTCTTCCCGTCTTAGACTCAACTCGTACGTCTACAAACCTACAAACTAAACCGTTTGCCTTAAGTTTTAACGAAAGAAAGAAAGAGAGAAAGATATAAAATAAAATGAGTTTAAATGTCGTTTTGTTTTTCTTCGGCACTTTAGTTTCATCTAATCGGTTTTGGAGGACTGCCAAATAAACGAATCGTATGGGTGGTACTTTGCTTGGGAGCCTTATAGAAATCAATAGTTTTACAACATATAGATTATAAGTTTTATTTAAAATTTATAAAACCCCACTATTAATTATAATTAATCAAAAAAATATATTAATTATTTACGGAATTTATTTACAAACCACTGGAGCGTTTTTATAATTTTAATAATAAAAAATAAAGTTAAATGCTAATGATGATGAATATAAAGTTAGCGGTTACTCGGTACAAAATAAAAAACAACATATATATATATATGTAAAATTATACCGTGAATTTCTGTTTTATATATTTATTTACAAACTAAACAAAATAATTATTTATGTAAGAAGGTAAATACTGATAACTATTTAAACTTTGAATTATAACTAAGTAAATAAACTTTATTCATTTAAAATTAGCTTATGATAACTCTGCATTTATAATTTATATTTATTTATATATTTTAGTTTTTAAATGTTTTACAAGCTATTGATTCTCATAAACTCGGACAATATTGTTATTTGGCGCAATGCCGAAACCGATTCGACATGTTTTTATTATTATGTAAATACTAAATATATAAAATATTCCGGTTATATTTTATAACCTCAAAAATAAATATAAAACTTAATTATTTTTTATGATTTAATTTTTTTTAACCGAATGGTCTGGGGCACCAGGCTCGAGAGAGTCTTGGACACCTGAGACGGAGAGTACATGGGTTAGAGCCTCGACGAGAACAGGTTTTCTAGGATTTTCTTGGATGTTGTGGTGACACTGATGATAATAATTTTATTTTAAAATAATTAAATGAATTACACATTAATTTACGGATTTAGTAATAAATATACATATCTATATATATTAGGGATAAGACAAGCTAAGGCAAGAGATACAAGATCGAGAGTTAGTAGATAGTGTAGGAGGTAGGAATCAGGACATACGACGTGACACGCATATCACTAGTAGAATGCTGATGGTTCACACTGCATGCTAATGTCGCCTGAAAATCACAAGCGTCAACTAGAAATCCCTCTTTCTCACCCTTTCTACCATACCCATGTCTGGTTGTGCAGTACAGTAGCAACTCCTGGGATTTCCTGTAGATTCAATTCAACTCTCGTCTCTCTTCGTCACCATTTACTCAACAGATTCCTCTACTGATCTATACACATTTTACATATACTTATTTACTCTTAAATTATTTACAATTATCGTTTATTTTTATTACGACAAATCTTACGAAATCGATAAAGACCTAGGTCTAGGTTAATGATAACAATAATAATAATAATAATAATAATAATAATACTATTTATCAGTAAGATTATAATATATCAGAATATATTCAGTTAAGTATTGACCATCATCGCGACGATGAAAGTATTATTTGTTGTTATAATTATTTGTTTATTAAATATAAACACAATTATTGCTAAAGAAAAACGAAAATATTATTGCAGTGAACAAACAGTAGATATTTTTTACTTAATAATTTATTTCTTAAAATAATTATTACGCTATTATATTTTTTTTTAGTGTGGCAGTAGTAAAGATTGTCAAAAAGTAAACGATTTATATGTTTGTACTTTTTACATATTTTGTTTCCGTTGGGTTTGTAGACCATCATGGAGTTGGTAACCTTTAAATTTATCCGCCATTTTGTCTACCGCAGTCAAGAAATTTAAAATACGATAAATTTACGTTTTTTTAATTAATATCAGCAGAAATTGAGTTGAATTGACACAAAAATTATTAACTGGAGTCTTCTTTGTACGAAATGAAGTAAAATCATTTTAAATTTTAAAAACGACAGTAAATTTAAGTGAAAATGTGATTTAAATAGAAAAAAAAAAAAAAAAATTAAATGTGAGTAAAAAATAAAAAGTATCGATATCGTTATCGACGTGAAACTGGTATCTAGTTACTAAAAGTATCTTTAACCTAGTATTCCCGAGTCGTTAGTTTCCCTTGAGAGATGAGGACATTTCAACAACACACACCCACACTAGATTGAGTCTGCACTCAGGTTACTTGGGTTTAAAGGTAGAGGGTAAAGGGTAAAGAGTAAACTTGTAAAGCTATATAGCTTTCCATGGGATGGTTGAGTACACTACAGTTACCTACATATCTACCGGAAATACATCTAAACGCCTCTAACCATCTATTGTTTTCAATATTATTATTATTTGTTTTTTTTTTTTTTTTTTTTTCAACTTTAATGTGGGTAAAAAAAAAAAAAAAGCAATAAATAAAATTAAAATGGTGGTAGGAATATATTGAAATAAAACTGTCAGATCCAGATTTTAGATGGAAGATTTTTGGATAAAAATATTGTTAAGGACAGTTTTATTTATATATTTTCAAAATATACCATCGGGATATTATTGAAAGAAGTATAAAGTCAGTGGGTTTAGGTGGTTAGCTATCCAAGTATTTGTGAAAATAGAAAATGTGGATCTGGTGGTAGTGCTGTGGTATATCGGTGGGTATTTGAACCGGTGCGCTCGATAGAACTTTTAGCTTTTCTAGCTTCTAGATTTTCTCCAGCTTGTACCGTTTTATTTATGTTTTCTCGCGATTTCCCGTGTGCACCTCAAGATTTCAAATATATATATATCTACTATTTCAAACTAGAGTTTTCTGTTTATTCAACATCATCGTTTGTTTGTTTACTGAGTTTGCTACGCCGTAAACCCTATCTCGGTTTTATATCTTGTATTTTTTTTTTTTTTTTTTTTTTTTTTTTTTTTTATCATAACTATATTTATATTTATTTTCATGGTCTTTAAATTTTTATTTACCCGTAAAACAGGATAATTAAATTTTAAAAAATGACTAGCTATTTAAACTAATTTATAGTTAATATTATATAAGTGTTTATATTTAAGAATTATTATTATTGACATTAAATAATAGAATAGACACGTGACTGGTGATGTTAAAGCTTATCGGACAGCTCATTGAAATTCAGCATTTGCGTGTTTCGTGCCAATAATCGAGTAATTCATAAGTGCAAATATAAACTCGCATAATTGAATTAACTATGCGTTAACTAATTTTCTTTATTGATGACCTCTACCTTTTCTATTTAGTCGAAAATGAGTAGTGATATAATTTGATTAATTAATTAAGTGAAGAATATTGATAAATCATAAGGTAGATGATCGCAAAAGATCACAAAACTAGATCTAGCCCAGACTTAATGTCTGGATAGACTTTAATCATTGATGACTGTTGTTGATATTACAACACATGTGTTTGAGGTTATTCCAAGTTAAAGGCATTTCTTTCCGTCAATTCAAAATCACTATTTTTGTAATTCATTTTCGAATCACTATTTAAATTAATTGTAAAAATTCAAGTTATTTAGTTTCAGATAGCCAAGTAAAATTTATGGCTATTTAAATTTATTGACATAATTTTTAGTAAAGATTAAATGGTTGACAAGACAAAGATAAAATGAAAATGGATGGTGACTTGTGAATTTATCAGAATAAGAAAGACGACACACCTCGGATAGGATGATAGCGGATAGCAGATGGTGGATGTTGATGTTGATGTTGATGCTGATGCTAAACCTGACAATGTATAGAACAGAGTGTACGGAGATAACATAAAATAGGCGTTGACGGTTAACTCTAAAGACACGCGAGTAGGTTACATTATATAAAATCAGTGTCAGTCATCATTAGCTACACCCGCCAAATATTCTCAGATCATTGTTACTTCATTATTTATTATTATTACACTACAATTTTATTTATTTCGACGTAAATAATTATTCGCTCAACTTTTTATAAAATAATTTTCTAGACAAAATCAAGTTGGCGCGGGAATCAGCATTAAATTAAAAAATTGACCTTTGGTCCGTTATCAGACAATTTCTCTACCTTACATCATTAACCTGAATAACATCAGCAATTTTATAACGGATGCTTTGTTTGCTTATTTATAATCTTGCACAAATGCACATAACGCCCCCCCCTCCCACACCCACACAATTACTCTGCCTTTTAACCTTCTCTCGATTTTCGTCCAAATATTCCCAAGGGTCTGAAGAAAATCGAGAGTCTAATGTACTATTAATTAATTTAAGACATTCCAACAAAATATTTATCATTATTTTCAATAGAGTACTTGTAGATACAAGTGGGTGCTTAATTTAAATAACATCTATAATTTTATTTTTATAAATAATTACATGAAGTGAATAATAATTTATAAAAAATATACAGTTTGAAATGTCCCAAATATATATATTGTGAAAATACAGTGGGCGTTTATAAAAACACCGCAAAGACATTTAACATTAATAGATACAATAACCACTTAAGAATTTATGTACAATATAAAAATATTATTGTCCGTTTAAGTGAGTCACCGTGAATATACATTATGCAAACAAGAATAAAGATAAACATTTTATATATATATATATTTGTATGCATTTTGTCATATTGATGATAAATTCAACGGAAGTCACGTTTAACAATCTAACCACAGCATGCTTTTATACTTTGGTCATTGTTTGATGACAAATAACAAAACCCAACATTAGAAAGTTTTTTTTTTTTTTTTTTTTCAAGACGTAAAGAAAAGTTTGTATTAAAAAAATAACTGATTAAATTTGAGTATTCAGAGATAATTAATATAATGAAAATAATGAGTCTCGGAAGGTATAATTTAAAGAAATATTGGGTGGACGTGGGGGGAGGGCCATATAGAGGGACAAGTTTTTGGGGAGTGACCAAATAATGGACAACTAAAAAATAAAATAATATATCCAGGTAGCAACAACAGGAGATGAAAATAAATAAAAGCGAATGAGAATAATAACAAAAAAACGTGAGAGAAAATAGAAAAATAATAGAGTAGAGTGTACAGTGCACAAGCGGATGAGGTAAAAAATAAAAAAAAGTTGTAATTACAAAGCGAAATAGTATAGCCACATTTAGTCCTGGAGTTGAGGCGATGGCGGCCAGAGCGGCCGAAGCAGAGAACAAGATAAATCCAGCGGACTGGTGTCGTGCAACGTGCAATTTTAACTAGTACATGCTAACAAAAACCATGTGCTCTACTCTGGGCACCGGTGCTATACTGCGCTACCGGTCACATGAGATAAAACTACTCCCGTGTCCTTTAACTTTTTATCCCATCCGAGGGAATAAAAAATTATAAGTTGTTGGTACTATTGTAATTTTTTAAAATAATTGTTATTGAGCTTTAATTTTATTTTTTGTTCTTTTTTTTTTTTTTACACACAATATATTCATAAGGTAAAAAAAAATTTGACGATTCTTCAGAGAATATTTCATGAAAAAGAAAGGCTGGTAAATTGAAAAGAAATCAAAGACGAATAAAAAGTACGATTTAGTATGACTGTAAACTAAGAGTTGCAAAAATAAAACAGGATGTCACGATCTTGTTTGACAGCATATCACGTACCACCTACGACTCCCGTCTGCCGCTGAGAAGAACCAGAATAATACTCCATACATTTGTACTTACAACTATCTCCCTCAAGTCGTACCTATCATGATACTTTCATGTCTTGTGCGTAATCCTTGTATTCTTATTTCTTATTCATCCGATATCTTAACTATTTTTTTTTCCAACGATAACAATACTTTCTTTGCTGAATCTTTTTATATCAAATTTCAAACACCTGCATATACTTTTTACTCAAATCATTTTTTTTTAAAGTCGATTCATTTTACCCCAGTCTCACAAAATTGTGATTCATAGGCCAGACCTAGTGAATTTTAAACGAACAAAATCATGACTTTAAAAGTCAAAAGTAATTTTTTCATAATATTATTATTGAAAATAAAGTCGCGGGTTCGAATCCCAATCAAAGTATTTAATTTTTTTTTTTTTTTTTTTATTTGTTATTAAATGTGAATAATAAATTTTAGGTACATCCTATATGAATTTAGTAAATGAATTCAAATCAATTCCTATATAATCAATTCCCGCACCCTAAATGAATAGTCACTCTGAGAGCTATGAGTGTGGTCGCTGTGATGTTTAACGCATTGACGTAGGTGTATACGAGTTTAGCATATTAATAATACGTGACAACACTGCTAACGAATCACTCCCTCTAATAATTTTTCCACATTACATTTACATATTTAAATAACAACAAAAATAAAAAAAAACCCATTGTTTATTTTTTTTTTTTTTTTTTTTTTTCGATATTAAAAAGATGTCAATAAAAATGCTACAACTGTTGAGACGATTTTAATAACCGTTAAAGTACCCGATAAAGAGTTCCTTTGATTGTTTGGATATAAATCACTTAAGTATGCTCGACAACGATTTTCTTCAGATCTCGAATTCTCGGATTCTGGACTACGGAGTACAGATTGATATAAGGGTGAAACCATTATCCTAATTGGTCGACAAACAGCTCTCATCGATATCCAACTAGTCAGCTCTGTTCAGATATTTTATTATCGTTTCAGCAATTTGTCAAAGGACTTAAAATAAAATAGTCGATAGTAAAGTATTTTAAGTATTAAATTTCCTTAAAAATTCAAATTACTCAATCCGACAACTGATCGTATAATAACGGAAGGTTAATAGCAATTGATATAATAAAGGAAAGGGTAAAAATGGTAAAATGACCTCACGATGGGTCCTTTTCTCTTATCTCATCGTTCTTTTAAAACCTTCTCTAGCGGGGGGTCCTGTCACATAACAGTGGTGGCATCTTGATGCCCGAAAAGCAAGAAGCTCGACATCAACCATAGACTAGGTTACATTTGTGACAATATAACGTAAAAAAAAGTCATGTTGGAAACAACAGGAAGTAAAGAGGAAGTAATTATGGTTTAGTGGTTGGTGGTCAAGTGACCTGTAATTCCGGCACCTTGTAAAACGGTAGGTAAGATGGACGTGGATAGTAAATGTTCAGATACTATTCTGTAGACTGTAAACTGTAGAGTATAGACTGTAGTCTGTAGTCAATAGTGTGTGTCTTAACCCAGATAAAAGGGAAGTAGAGGAGAAGGAGGAGGAGGAGGAGGAGGAGGAGGAGAATTATCAGGGGGCTTGGCTGCCCGAAGGGAGCAATCAATGTCTGTCGCAGGTCACAGAGCATAACCCACTCCAATTTAACCACTGTACAATGTACATTCCCTTAGCTTTAGCCGTAGCCTTAGCTTTAGCTTACACAGTACAGGGACCTCATGTCAAGACGTTTCCTGTCTCAAGAGTCACACGTTCCTTCGCTACTCTCACTGTCTTTAAAGACGATAGTTTATTTTATCTTCAGCTTCAGCTTTAGCTTTAGTTTTATCATATCATAATTCTTAGGCAAGAGATAAAAGTTATCGCTCACTTGGATTAATATATATATCTATACAGTTTGCAGTCATAGTCAAGCTGAATAAATATATATATATATATATATATATATGCATATATTGATAATGAACCGAATTATGAATTTATTAATAAATGTATTGGCAGATAAATGAGGAAACAAACGACAGTTAATAACTGTGTACATAATTCACATCAAGAGTTAATGTATGTTTGCATGTGATAGCTAATTACTGATTACTGATTAGTTGACATTACGATTCATTAAAGCTCACATTAAACCATACTGATTGGGTTTATGTGTACCGCTGAGTTAATTAGTCACTGCGTTTTCGTTAAATCAATACCAAAACTCTATTTAATATTTTTATTTTATAAACTTTTTATATTTAAATAAATACAGCAATTAGTTTCAATATCAGAATCTATTACTTGAATTCCAGACATTACTTGTATCCATTTAAATTACCATTAGCGTTTAATTAATCAACCAATTAACCTCTTTTACTAATCCATTTGATTCCGACAATTGTTCTCGCGATTGACTTGCTATCAATTACATCTCAGGCGTCGCAACCCTTATCATCATTATTATTATTATTATTATAGAAATAATTAATTTGATAAAAAATCTTTTGTGTCACGATCTCAGTAATTTCGCATAAAAAATATAATAAATATAAAAAAAGGTATTAATGTTAATGGGAGAAACCGGTCGTTATTTTTCATCTGTAAAATGGGATTTAATAGAGGAATGATGTTGAAATATTACCCAGTTATATTTCTTCACCGGTCTCATGATGACTCAAAACATCGCGAGCAAGATTCATCTAGACCGAGAAGAAATTCGTCTGTCGAGACTTTTATGTAGACCTGGACCTGGATTTGACAAACGATAACGCCACGGCAATACAACAAACATTAGCAAGACTTTTGGATACCTTTAAGCCTTTGCAATAAATAAATATAATTTATAGTAGGAATAAAAGTGGTTATTTTTTAAAAAATGAATTGTTTGAGTGTTGACATAAAGTCACCACCAGCAGCTTCAATAGGAAATTCTCAGGAACAAAGAGGAAAAAAAGATGACTATTGACATGGAGTTGACCGACCAACGAAAGAAATTTCAAGAGAAACTATATATAGTTTAAATAGTGGGTGTGTGTGTGTTGAGCTGCAATTTGTAGGGTGAAGGAGGTGGAGGAGAAGGAGGGGGAGAGGACCGTCCAATATGTAGTCCTCCACCGGCCTGCTCTTGTTCCCCTCACCCATTTTCAACAATAAAATCTTACTAAATTGCTTGTTTTAGATTTAATATGAACTTAAATTTTTAATACCAAAGTTTATAGAAATAAATGATAATTTATAGAAAAAAAAAAAAATAGAAGCAATTTGTAAAAAATTATTACTGCAAAATGTCTTGAGTCCCTGGTTGAACTCAAGAAAATTATTGTCATTAAAAAAAAAATTTTCAACGCCCCCAGCAACTGATAATGATAATTAACGAGGTCTAGTAAGTTTTATGATTTAAATCTGTAATTTCTTAATCTTATTTTGCAATCGCAATAAAATTTATCATTGGACTTAAGATAAAAAAAAAGGTAAAATTCTGTGAGGAAATATTTTATTTCAAATACACGATAGTTATGATATTCTTTTAAAGTATCGCTTAGCAACTAGATCAGTTTTTTCATGCGACATAGTCTGTAAAATAATATATATATTATTGTTTATAATCAAATTTATAAATAACAAAAATAAATGACTCACTAGTACGATACCGTTATCATCAAAATCATATCTTCTAGTTACTTTATTTCCGTCTTCGGTTATTGAAACAATAATAAGAGTATCACCTTCAATAGTAGTAGTGTTCTATAAAAATAGTTGACGCAAGTGAATTAATCTATTTTTTTTATAAAAAAATTACGAAATTATGATTACTTTTAATGTAACACCAGAAGGCATAACTTCTTCCCACTCTGTATCTAACAAAAATTCCCACACTTGAGTTCTCATAATTGTTATATTTTTAATAATCCATTTGTCACCTTCTTTTGTTATTTCTTTTCTTGGATTTGATATATATATCATTTTTCTTACGAGATAAGGGAGATCTATTAACAAATTATATACATTTATATCTATCATATATTTATATATACATTAGACTGGGCTAAAAAAATCCACTGCTTTTTTTTTTTCAAAGTACATAGAAAATATTACTTGGGATGAGAAAAAAAAAATTATTGTGAAAATTTGAGCTCTTAGATATATATAGATGTATATATACTTACTAAGAGTTTTGAAATATTCATCTAAATTTTCACTTCTTTCATGCTGATATTTTCCGACAATTTTACTCATTTCAAATATATATACACTTTAAATAATATATCTGTATATATAACACACGGAAATATATAAAACGACCTGCTGTATAAAACGCGCAGATTGTACTGACTTTCAAGGATTTCCCCTTCCACAGTAATTTCGATCGATAAGTATACATTTTTATACATATAAATGCAGTATATGTGGAAGGTGTAATTATTAGATTACACATCAGCGCGCTATTATCACACTTAACATATTCGTTTAATTGATTGTATAACCTGTGAGCCATATTTATGACTCCAAACTTAAAAATTTATAGACCAACCATTTTGTTGACAATATTTTTTTAGAGGTTAGGTTAATTTTTTTTCTAATGGCTATGGTAAAAATCAACAGATGAAAAAATTGTTAATTAATTTAATGACAGATATATTAAATTAGAGTCAAAATAAATAAATCAATTAATCTGTTTTATAAAATAACTATTAGAGTATTATATATTTTAGAATTGGTGACTTGTAACCGTACTAGTATAATGTCTAAAATGAGTACTGTGATATTTATATATTTAACATATGTCAGATACAGTGAACCAGGGTTACTGAGGTTGTAAATAACAAATTTAAATAGAAGACTATTCATCTCGACATTTAATCATAAAATTTGAAACATTCTCTGAAATCTACTCATTCTGTAGCACAAATGTAATGACATTTATGCTAAAGGGATCTGATTTGCTACAAAACTAATTTCAATAGTAAACTTTGTTTAATTTTCAAATCTTCATATTTACAAGCACAAAGTTATGACCTAATTTTGAAAAGTTCTACATGGTAAAATGATTAATTATTTGTATCAGTGATAAAATTAAAAATTTAATAACTTTATGATGAAGACATAAGATGATTAAATATAAGACACGAGATCTCATCTCATCATTAAATTTATTAATCAGGTGTAAGCTTTTAATCTTGAACTCGACGTCCTTGAAACTGATGCTTAACATGATATCAAGGGTTTCTTAACAATTAATAGTTCGAAATCCGACTAATTAGTAAATCAATTTGTTAGGTACTGAAGAACATATTTTATGAGTAAAATTAGAAATTTTTTAAAAGAATAATTAATTAGATCGATTAGCTAAATAGGCTCAGCAATTAGACAATAATGTGATGATTAAAATGAGAACTAGGATCGTAGCCCGCGTGGTTAACCTGACACTTCTGGTCCGAGAAGTAAATGCCAATTTTGCGTGTATATGGTATACTATGAGAATATATATATATATGTCTGGGATATGGTAGTAGCTAATGAGCAATTAGTAATAGAACTAGCTGATGGGCGAACGGGAACAAATGTCCTAGCCACATGCCACTATTTCGTTCCATCTATATTTAACCACTATTCAAAATTTACTGCATTGTAAATTGTACGCTCGATTCACTTTACGATTTCATTGTTAAAATTATTATCCTCTCAAGAATAAAGGCTCAAGGGTTTAAATTGATCAGCGCAATAATAATCCAGAACTCGACATTCAAAAATCCCTGTCTTCAGAAAAATAAAAAAATAAACTTTTAACCCTCTGATGATTAAATCTCGAGTGATTCGTCGGCGAAAAATGCAGACAACATTAACACGCAACAAAAGAATCCTCAGAATAAGAAACGCCAACAAAAGAATGTAATTATAACAACGATTCAAATATTTCGCGATATTACAACACGGCTTTGATGTTTATGGTTTAATAAAAATAACCATAAAAATAGATTATTTATTAATAAAGTATATAAAAAATAAAAAAATAACAAGCTGTAATGTTAATACTGCGATGAGATTGAGTAACAAACTGGAAACAAGTGATTATCACCGATAGACACTTGAATCCAAGTTTATCCCTTGGGAACTGGGGTATTCTAAGAGGGGATGAAATTCTACGCCCTCTCTCGGCAATATCCTGTTTACTTAATGGTTGTTTTTATGCCGCTATTATGCTAAGCATAACTTCATTTACTTTAATAGATGGACATTTTCGAAATTAGGTAACTTAATTAATTAACGTTATTTGCTAAATATTAATTATTATTTATTGTTATCATTATTATTATTATTATTATTCAATTTTGAGTGTTATATTGAAGGCTGTGGTAAACCGTCAGCTGGCGCCGCGGTCGGAAAATTCCAACACTAAAAGTTATAGCTTTCAGAGTGAGCTGGGTATATATAAATGTTATATTAGTAAACTTCCTGAGGCGGAGAGCTAACTTGGAAATCAAAACTTCACACATATAGTAGAATTACTTTAAAACAATAAAACTTAACATTTATTTTACAAAATCAATTTCGCAGATTATTCACACTCGATTTGAAAATAATAATAAAAAAAAAAAAAAAAAAAAAAAATTAGAAAATACATTGGACGGGATTTGAACCGCGATCTTTACGTTTACCGAAAATCAATTTTAATATAATTAACGTTTTAGCTATTTTATTAAATAATTTAAAAGCTGAATTTTTATTAAACAAAAAATACAAAATTTCGACATTCGCGAATAAATATTTAAATAATTATAATGACAAAAAAAAAAAAAAATAAACCGCGAGATTGTGTATAAGTAAATTAGAGTTGAAGCTCATCAGTATGCAAAAACTTTGTTATTTGTTTGAGATTGTTGAATTATGCATGTGCAATATGTTGACAGTGGTATTAGTAGTTGTAGTAATTATTTTACCTCGTATTTTTTTATGTCAACACTATATACATAGATTTTTTTATAAATTAAATTCATATAATAAATAAAAATTTGGCCTAGTTAGATAAAATTAATTAATTAATATCACAAATACGAATGTCAAGTTACATGAGTTCGGTAAGCTAGAGTATGGGACAAAGTTTGAAATTGATAATTCAGTAAATTAAAGGGCAGGAAGGTTTGAGGGGGTCGAAGATATTAAGCTCTATAAGCTTTAAGGTTTGACCAGGAGCTAAAATCTCAATTATGAGCTGCTGGTTAAAACAATTTAATAAATTATATATATAAAAATCTAATAGTTATCGTTATTTAAAATTAAAGTATAGATAATAGTAGTCTATTTATTATAGAGGATTAATAAATAAGGGTGACAAGACTAAACAAGTAATAAGTAAACTACAATTAGCAGTAAGACCACCCGTTGAGCCAATTAGCCACCACCTGGACCGAAAATCCCTCTTATACTAATTAGAAACTTAGAGAGCTGTTTCTGTTCTTCATTCACTCAACTCAACATAACATACACTACATTTAGCTATTTCAAGAATTAAAATAAACAACTAAGAATAAGAAGTTCGAATGACTTAAGAACACTCGATTCTTAACACAGCTTTAAATATTTTATTTATAATCTATTTTAAGCTTATCTCCGCTTATAATCTATACAACAATTATTCAAAAAACTAAACTTGAGTCTTGATTTAATTATTAATTCTTTTTAGAATGAAAAAAGTCCTTGGGATATTATAAGATTTAACAGACTCCTGAATTCAGACTTTTGCTTGCAGGACGGGGATAAGATCAAAGAGGAAGAAAGCTTTTGGTGTACGGTAAGAGTGTCAACTGTTTTATTTTTTTTTTTTTTTTTTTTTTTTTTTTTTTTTTTGTATTGAGAGTTGGTAAAAGAAAAAGCAATAAATGGAGTAGCTTATTGAGCTCTTTCAGATGCTGAATCAGCAGGCGTTAGCTAATATATAAAGAAGGGACAAAGTTTTGTTTCAAACCGCAGATCGTTATTACGGCAATAAATCCTTGGATTTAATAAGAGAACAGTTTGACCGTATGACGGCCGGTAGCAGTGGTCAAGTCGACTGAAAAAAGTTTACGTTAAAGAAATTTCAATGAAAACTTTTGTAAAAAGGGTTAGAACCCGATAATTTCATTTATTTTTCATTTAAATTTGCGGTTTTTATCAGGGAAAATTTTAAACGTACCATTCCTCCCCCCAGAAGTGGATTTAGGACTATCTATGGATACATAATAAATTTAAGTATCGAAAAAAAAAAATATTTATTCCAAAAAACAAAAAAAAAATAATTTAATAAAAATTTCTAAAAAACGAACACATGTATAATCATCATAGTAAATGAATTAAATCATTTTAGAAGTAACTTCTTCTTCATCACTGACATTTTTTTTATTACCATTTTCTGGCGCCTGCCCTAACGGATAATTCCAACTTTGAATTTTAGCTGATCCGAAGAAAACAAATACAATAAATGCTAAAATTTGAGCGATAACATTTATCCAAAATATATAACGCCATCTTTGGAATGTATGCTAGATAAAGAATAATTAAAAATAAATAAATGATAATATTTAAATAAATAAATAAATAAAATTCTTACTCCGCCTTCAGTTAAAGCGCCAACAAGTGCAGGCAATACAAATGCAGATATTGTGCCAGGAGTATTTGTTATTCCCATTAAAATCCCAGCATAATTAGGCGCAAGGTCATTTTGATTTGTCAAATGCCCGACAAATATGGCGCCACTAATTACAATACTTAGGATGAGCAACACTGTCGATACAGTACGTTCACATCCGATGTACGCTATTACGATGAGCATTATACTTGGTGGAATGCAGCCTACAAAAAATATATATCAGGTTCTAGTTCAGTAAAATTTGAGGTTAGAATAATTACTTATTCCGACAGCTATTTTTCGGCCGGTTGTTTGCGACCAGTAGCCACCCTGGCGTCCAATATCAAGAATTTTACCCAACAGGGGGTTCGTTATTGCATTAATTAAGTACGGAGAGCAGCTAATCATAGCATTCTTCAAAGAAAAACAATGAATTATATAATATTTGTTGTGCATTGACGATTAAAATAAATACACTTACTTTTTTAATATCAAATCTGATCATTTTGTTCATGTAAAGAGGCAATTGGGTAAGTAAAAAGTACCAACAAAAATTACCTAAACAATTGGTAGCAACGAGAGCCCAAAAAGGACGGGAATGAAATATTTCTTTCCAAGGTACTGCTATATTTTCTTTACGAGTATGCCGATGCCCGTAAGAATTAACAATGAGTTGTCTCTCGGCATTGCTGATGAGTTTTTGTGATTCAGGATTGTCAGCAAAAAATATTGCAAAAACAGCGCACCAAATGAGAGGTAAAATTCCGTGAATATAAAAGACAGCTTTCCATCCCATGTCGTGCATTATTAGTCCCGATGATAATATTGAAATAACAGTACCCAGTGAAGTACCTGCGTTTATAATAGCAACCCATGTGCTTTTTTCTTCATAAACCATCCATTTACCTACCAGTACGTTAACAACTGGGAGATTAGCTGCGCTCACTAATCCAGCCATAAACCGTAGAAATAGTAAAATTGATATTGATCTCGCGGCTATTGGTACGAGTAATGTAAATATTGAGTTCCCCAACACAGATACTAATAGCACCCACTTAGTATTAAATCTAAAAAAAAAAAAAAGATTAATCTAATTATTTATTAATTTTTTTTTTTTTTAAACTTTGACCGGGACTCGAACCCATGAACTTCTGATTATGTTCTTGAAAAATATTAGCGATAGCTCAGTAACTAATTGATCAATTTATTCATTCAGTAGCTAATTTTACTCAGTATTAAGTTCTTGGTCTCTCCCACCACAAAAGTGGGTAAAATGAATCAGCAAAAAACTTCTGATACAAAATGGACTTTGAATATTATTGTTTTTTAAACTTTGACTCAAGCTCGAACCCGCGAGCTTATGATAATATTTTTTTAAAAAATATGAGCGATATCTCTGTTACTAATTGATCAATTTACTCATTCAATAGTTTATTTGACTCGATATTAATTACTTTGTCTCTTTCACTACAAAAGTGAGTAAAATAGGTCAGCGAAAAAAATCAAAAGAATCTAAATACTTTTTTTTCTTTTAATCTGAAGATATTGATGTAGGTCAGAGGTAGATAAACTAAAATACAAACCTATCAGCAAAATAACCGGCTGGAAACATTCCTAACATATAACCAGCAAAATAAAGACTAATAATAAGACCTTGTTGCGTAGAACTCCATTCATACTGGTCTTCAAAGTAAATCATATTATTAATTGGCTTGTTGTTGTTATCGACAATTAAACTGGTATTTGCAACAACATCATCAAATGTGCATTCAAACTCAGAAGTTATATTATTTAACCCATCATTTGTTTTGTTAACTTTTGATTTAACCATCCCGATAATTGTCGTCGAGATGTTTACTTTCAGTCCGTATATTATCATGTTTGCAATACACAACATTATTGCAAACATAAATCTTACGTAACCGGCTAAAAAAAATATGTTTATAATTTTAAATCAACAACAAATCAATCAATATCAATATAAATATAATTAAAAATATACGTACCCATTATATAGAATTATTTATAAATTAAAAGATGAATTAATGTAAGTGAGATTTAATATTATTATTTTATAAATTATAATTTAATTATTTGATTATCGTTTTTTCTGTCATGTTCAGTGCTCTTATATTTACACAGTTTGGCGCTACTATATCATCACAACTAAAATTTTAATTATTAGATCAAAATTATCATGTCTTAATAAAAATTATCGTACAATAATTTAATAAATTATATTTTTAAATTCAGAAAGTGCATTTATTGATGAAACAGATTATTTTTATGAAGAACAACTTATTTGAGGGTAATATTGGCCGCCGAGTTCAATAAAAAAATTTTATTTTTTAATTTGAATTTTTAAAAAAATTTGTTTGATTCTCACGAATAACGAAAATTATCTTTATAAACTGAAATTTAAAAATTTTCTTAACTGAAATTTGAGTAACGAGTAAAAAAAATTAAAAATTAGTTATCATAACCAAAATTTTATTTTAAAAAAATTTTTAATTTAAATTATGCACCGAAAAAAAAAAAAAAAATAATAATAAACTTACGTAAAAATAATTTTACAAAGCAAAATTAAAGTTAATTTTTCTTGTAATGAAACTTTCACAAAACAAAAAATAATAACACAAAGTATGATTTAAAATAAACACTTAGTAATTTTGTTCGACTGTTTTCTGATGACAGTGGCGGGTTCTGATCCGATCTGACGGCATTTAGGACTGCCCATATCTACAATACTGAATAAATGTGCTGGCACTTACATACTTATTAATTTATATGTATATGTTTTCATATACAAATACAAGCGATAAAATATTTAAGTGTGCAAGTAACTTCTATAGAACATAAAACACTCAATGGTATTGTGCGCAAGTTTGTGTCTTTCCACTGAGCGGGTTCACTGTAACACTAAAAATTTTTAGACATTTATTTTTTTTAAACTCACGATCCAAACCGGTTTTTCAGGTATTTCTAATATGCATGTATGTGCATACAATAGGGCCCACAAGATTCAAATATTTGTTTAAAAATAATAATAATAATAATAATAATAATAGTAATTCATAAAAGTTCAAGGTCTCAGTCGTACGATTTTGTAATTTTCTGATAGTTTATCTTTTATTCTTTCTTATCTTTACGTCATTGTAATTCTTAAAATTATTAATAAATAAATATTGAATTAACATTATCCTGACAATTTTATTAAATGATTTCTTCTATTTATTTATTATTTTTTTAAATTTAACTTCCCGGTTAATAATTAACGTACAAAAAAAAAATTAAGTAAATAAATTTTTTTTTAAAAATTAATTTTACTCATTTCTGACTCATATTGCCCCGTAATAGATTAATCTACTTATCTAATAAAAATAGAAAAAAATTTTGAATTATCAAGAATTACAAATTTATCTTTAAAATTTAAAATATTTAATGAAAGCGTAATTAAAAAATATATGTATTGTCATAAAGATATAACATAAACTTGTATAAATATTCATGAAGAATAAACATATTCAAATAAACATCGACAGAAACGTCCACAAATCAATTTCCAACTCACCGAATCCACCGTCAAATAAAGTTTATTGACCTCAACAATTATTATAATTAATGTAATTTAAAATCTTTAAATGCAAATAAATAAATATACACCGTCATACATTTAATAAATATTTATTTTAATTAACATAATTAACAGCTTGATTATTTATCTATAACAAAAGCTAAATGTTAAAACACTAGCGTTGACACTCTGTTTGATAATAAACTTCAATACTAAATCTGATTTAAGTAAATATATATACAACTCGGTCAATAAATACGTATATTGATACATAAGTATTTTATATAAATGTCACAGTTGATGTGCACCTAAATTATATAAGAATACTTATCTTATTCAATTTAAAAAAAAAAACGTAATCAATATTGTTTTTTTTTTTTTTTTTTTTTTTTTCAGATTTAAATTTTATGCAATAATAAATCGTAACGAGTCAGACACTCAAGTGATTTTTGTATCTCCATCCAATGGCATCACGCATCTCATTCTCTTTGATGATCTCCCAAATAATGTCCACCAATTCCACATTTTTTTTTATAGTCCTTTGATCCAATAAGTGCGAACTAGTCCAGTTATGCTTGTTCCTGCAATCTTCTGCAAACGTTACAGATATTGCGAAGGTTTTTCATCTCTCAGGGTTTCGTTTTCAAGAAGATGAACAATGTTTTGATGTCCATTAGAATTTAATGACCGAATCAATTCCTTTTTTAATAAAGTATAAGATTGATCGTCCATCGGGCGAATGAGAACATCTCGTACATTTCTACGATCAATTGGTTGAATTACGTCACGAACTGTCAGGTAACGCTGAATATTGTTGATTTCATAAATATCGAATACACTATCAACTGCACGGAACCATAATGCAGGATCTTCTGGATCAAATCGTGGCCATGAGCTGGTATTGAAATTTTTATTAAAATTTATAATAATAATAATAATAATAATAACACAGTATTGAGCGGCAATAAAACGTTTGTTTGCTCGTTTAGTTTACACAGCTTTCGCATACATTATAAATTTATGTATATAAATAAAACCTATTACAGTAGCATATACATATATGATAGATATAATATAAGACTCGCAACAGTAACTGAATGAAATCCTAACGATGACGAATGACCCCTGACGTTGCTGTTGTTATTGTTGTTGTTGTTGTTGTTATCGTTCGCTAACTCCTACGTTTAGAATAATAATCCGCGAATTAAAAATAGTATACAAGAGCTGACATAACTCAAATTGGATTTAAAATATTTATAATTATTTATTGTAATCGAACAGTAGCTTAATAGCAATATAATAATGTTCTTGACCTCGAAAAGGTTTTAGACATAATATTTTAAACCTTCTTATAGCTTTTATGGATAGACAAGATCCGTAAGGCGTTCGGAAAGGCTTTAAAGTATTATGATACGTAAGCCGCGTTAAGAAGCCTTTTTTCAACTCTTATACATATTGATAACCTCCTTCATTTATGTATACATATATATATTATAGATACATATGAATACTTTTAAAATAAATTTAAGAAAAAAAATTGAGAAATAGCGACATAGTAAAAGTTATTTTTAGAAGTTTATAACTTTTTAAATATTTTAGACAAACTAAATTTAAAAGATTGTTAGCGATAAATTTTATTTTTAAATGATCGACTTTCGATCGATTGTTTTTGAGATATTTAATTCTGGAGGCAAATTTCCAAAATCACAAAAAATTATTTTCTTTTTAAATCATCAAAAATTAATAACTTTAGACTACATTGAGATAAAAATCTCAAGTTGCGTTATTTTGAAAGCTTAGACTTTTCAGACTGAGGATACGACACTGAAGTTAAAAAATAAGTGTACAGATTTCTGCACTAATTACTCAAATACCTTTGACGTCACCAAGACTATGAAGTATTTGCGAAAAATCTGATTTTGGTGGAGTTTTTATTTTTCTCCTCATTAACCACTGAGGTGTAACTTTTTTATTTTAGAAGATGTTTGTGGGTGATATTATAGACCTTCAACCAAATTTGCATTAACTTTCGAGAAATGTGAGAAACGTCTCCTATTCTCGGAGTTTCGACTGGACTATATCAGCTATAATTTTCATTAATAGATAATCAACTTAAAATTAATAGTTTTCGAGTTACGTAGCTTCAAAGATTTTATTAAAAAAAAAAAAAAAAAAAAAAATCAAAACTTTGCATAAAAAAATTATAATTGGTAAATAGGAGAGAGCATATCATGTAGTGCGTATCACTTACCGTGACAATGTACTTGATAGGTTGCACATGATCGGTAGGATTTAAGACATGAATCTCCACATCACCCTAGTACTCACTGCACCATAATACCCACCCATATATACATATATATATATATATATATATATATATATAGATAGACGTAAATACGATACAGACAAGACATAGAACACCAGAAGCCTCCCTAGTAAAAGGTGTCAGTTGCAATCTGGCATATTATCTGTGTATCTGTGGTCTATCGCCAGCTTAACGTCAAAAACAATAATTCTATATTAATCTTGTATCTCGCGTTCATCGATGTATTCTATTAATTCAACTTTTATTTTAATAAAATATTTATAAAAAAATATTTGAGTACACGAATTAAATGGATATCTTGGTAATATATTAAATAATAATCTGAAATACTTATCGCAGTATGAATATAACGTTGGATCTGAGGTCAAGACTGTTGAGATCGAATATAAGAGTCTCTTTTCTCGAGATCCAAGGATATATAGATATGCCGTGCTCATGCATTTGCAAATAACTTACGACTATGCACTGTCGTCTACATGACCACGACGGGGTGACCAAGATAACATTTCTTTACCCCGACGTATTTCTATTCGTATTCGTGCATTCTTCCTTTCTGATATTCATCTAAGAATATCACGAGCATTCGACTCTGGCTTGTCAAAATCTGAATAAAACCCATTTAATTCCATGCAAAACGTGAGAATAGTATTTTTAATTCAATATATATTTATTCTTAATATATTATAAATATTTTAATTTTTTTCCTCTACCCATCTTGCCCCATTATTTATTTCAATGACTCAAAATATGGAGGATTTACTGAGCACTATATTAAATTTTTGTTCATTCAAATCGGATAATTAGCAGCAGAGAAACTACAAAATTAAATTTTTTTTTCAAGCCTAAAGATCGCGAGTTCGAATCCCGGTTCATTAATTTTTTTTTTTTTTTTTTTTTTTTTCCTTTATCTAGATAATTATAGTCAAGTGTCTTAGATAATAATAATGGGAATAAAGCAGAGAATATATATTTATAAACAATAGAGGTTAGTGAGGTGTCTCTCGACGTCAAATTTATCAGCTCAATACAACAATAACTACAACAACATCTGCTCAACAGCAATAGACCGTCGGAGAGAATAGTATCAGAGGTAATGCAAAGAGGTCATGTCAACAAGTGCATTTGTGCTCTCAGCGCTCGTGTGCTTACTGTAGTAATAGGTGACTGACATAATTCAGTAATTACGTCGCCCTCACCACCATTTCTCTATTTATTATTCAAAGGTGCTACCATATATATATGAATATGTATATATATATATATATATATATATATATATATATATATTGTTTAGCTGGCTCAAGAGAGCTTATTCTCATCTCCACTATCTTCCATTGCCTTTCCATCTATGCGCTGCCTTTATTCACTTTACTTTTGAATTTCGATTTCAAATTTCAACATCCACAGCTTACATATTGTTCTCTCTCATATTCCTTTATATATATAATACGTGTACCGAGATAATGTAAATATAAGTACACTTTAACCTTTTGGATGCGCAATATGGAGGACCGTTTTCCATTATATAATTTCATTACAGAGGAATTTAATTTTACGGAGATTCTACGAAATACTCATACATATTTTCCTGTCAAATTGATTTGTATTTACTCTATTTATATAATTATTATTAAATGACTTGTAATTTATTTATCGTTTTTTTAAATTTACAGTTAACATGAAAAATTTTGTTTAGTTATTTATTAACTCGATTTTATTCATCCGAGATACGGAAATTCGATAGCTCTGACAAATGTCACAGATTTTGTGTTATATTTATAATTTATTTTATAATCCAATTTCATTTTCCAGCTTACGGGATATCGAAAAAAAAAAAAAAAAATTAAACAAAGTTGGGTAATTAGGTCACGAGTAATGAGAAATTAAAATAGTTATTTGTTGGTAGTAAAATTAAATATAAAAATAATTTCAGATTTTAATTTGAGGAACAGAAAAAGCTCTCTGTGGTTATAATATTGGAATGAAATAGGAAAAAAATACAAACACTGCGTGTGTCAAAGTACGAGGGTACTTTTTCGATGTGTATACCGTGTATGCAGTGTAAAAAAATGGATAACAAAAAGCAAAAGCTCGAGAGGACGGTGGACAGTCGACGGTGGATGCCAGAGTGACGAATAAAATGAATGGGGAATAAAAATATAAAAAATAAATAAATAAAAGAGTGAGAATCGCGGACGATAGTTCTAGCTGTCCAGTAACGTTGATGTATGATGCCTGCCCACAGGCGCCCTGTGCTCCCAATAAATTTAATCCTCTTTTGGGGTAGGCGTTAATTTTGTTACCGTCCCGTTTCTGAAACAATAATTTATAACTTTTCTTTTTTTTTTTTTTTGTCCTAACGAGTTCATGACTATTTTAAATTAATTTTGTAATCATTTAGATAAAACAATTACTTAATGCTAGTGAATTGTTGGGGATGAAAGTTGATGATTAATTGATCATTGAGCGTAAGTTTGAGCCAACAGAATCTCGTAATCTATAAGAGCTTGTGATAGACGCTGGTTAAGCCCGTGGATAACCATGAAACGCTCCGGGAAGCCAGAACTAGAAGCAGCATGGATTCATCTCTATAGATTGAACTAGATTAAAGCCGCATCAAAAGCCATGGATATATAATTACATAGTTGGTGCTATTGGGTTGGAAATAATAGCCCAGATATTCTCACAATCTATATCGTTAATATCTAACTCGTGTTTCCCTTCAATTAAAGCGTCAGTTTAATAATTATCTTGTCTTTTTAACTTAAACAACCTTCGTAATAAAATTCGACCACGACACGTGATTTATTTTTTTTATTATAACTTTTTAATTAGGAAAAGTAATAATAGCTGTTGGTTTTTATTTATTTTTAACGGTAGAAATAATAAACGCATCAATTGATAAGGAAGATGTTGAATATGATCAGGAGAATCTGTGACGTGTAAATAATTGATGGGTTCTTTGACGAGCGTCATTTTGACAAAACTGACAAGATTTTCATCGAGAAGTTTACGAGTGACGATGACAGCATCGTCATATTAACGTGGATGTTAGGTTGCTGATGTGGCAAACTAGGAATTTGTCTGACGTCTTTACAGAGTTGGCTGATAAACAATTAGCTGATGATTTATTTATGAATTTAATATTTTGTTAAAATTATTGTTATTATGGGTAAAATTTCTGGATGAAGTAACCTGTCCTCGAGGCTGAAAATCCAACTGCGGATAATGGAAATGTCGTAGCGACCTTAGCAAAGAATACAGATACGATTCAAGATTTCCTGTCTTACCAAGTACAATACGTCAAGCTTTTCTGTGACGAAGCAGAAGCTTTAGATGTAAATGCATATGTATGCACTTTCAGGAATAAAAAATGATAAAATAAAAATAAAAAATATGGAAAGAAAGAATGAAAAATCCAATACAAAAAAAAAAAAAAAAAAAAAAAAAAGAAAAAGAAAAAAGTCAAGTGTAATATTTATAACTCGAAAAAGCTTTTTCATTGCTTTCATAAATTATTTCAAGAATTTCGAAATTTTTTTTATGAATTTTCTAAAACTAGAACTTACATTAGTAACTGTACGAAAAAATTATTAGATTATTTATTGTGAGAAAATTTTATTCTCTATTAAAAAGTTTGTAATAATTTTTTTTATATCTGGAATATTTAAGGGGATATTCTAGTCTAATTTTTTCAATAAAATGGTGGCCATACAAAAAAAAAAGTAATTTTTTTTCCTTAATTTTTTAGCAAAATATCGTTTGTTTGATAATAAAAAAAAAAAAAATAATTAGTCGTGAATTTCAAGTTATTTTCAAAATACAGATTTTTTGAGAACAGGCCATATTGCCTCGGTATTTGTAAATAAACGTATGGAAATAGAAGGAGTAGTCAAACAAGCCGAGGACATTTTGTCGAGTATTTGACTTTGATAATTTTGAATTAACTCAAGTGTAAAAGTTGTGTTGAATTCAGCGCTGTGCATACACTCTACGTTTCGTGTAATTAATAGATTTTGTGTTTATAACAAGATGAACGTCATACCAAGTTATCTCTCGGTACTAACGAGAGCAAATTAGCAGCTCATCGGTGTCAGTTTAGTCTCCTTGTTCCTACTCACTCGGGTGATCTCTCTGCACTTGTATATATTCACACACATATATATATATATACATATACATGCACCTTGTATGTCCGTACGTCGACGCTGTTTGCGGTCAAGAATGCAAATTTGTCGGGCAACGTTAACTATTACCTAGTTCTATAGCTATATCTACACTCTCCTCTTCCCTAACATTTAACTTTGCCTTCTGATTTTACCGAATGTGCTTAACGGATCGTTAATTTTAGTTCATACGCTAACGAACACTTTAATTACGATTCCACATTAATTTATACTTGATAATTTTCAACAAATCGTTTCATCTTTTAACGTTTATTTTGATAAATCCTTCAAAGTGGAGGAATGTTACGTTTTAATCACTTATCAAAAAGGAAACTTGTTTATACTCTATTATACCATAAAGTAGGTCAAAGTGAATCCAAGAGGTAATATGAAGCGTTTTTAGCACAGGTAGGGTAAGATGGGCCGGTTAAAAAATATAGATTTTTCGAAATTGAAATTTAAGAAAAAAATTCTAAACTCTGATTGTGAAAATAAATAAAAAAAATTAATATATTAAAATGATTTAGTTTATTTCGATGACTAGCTTTAATATTTACAGATAAAGTAAAAGCCCGAATCGAACGAGTACAATGAACACAAAAGAGGGTGACGTTAGAGATTTCCCTTGCGATTGTCTAGCAAAGTCTCGTCAGAGCGTTCATCGAGGACGTGCAAAGACTGTTGAATTTATCGCGAGCGTGTTTCGCTCTCGACGTACCTTCAGTACATTTGTCATCGGTCTTAAAACCCTCGAAAAATATTATCACCCTCATTTCAATGGCGCCCAATTCAATCGTGTTCATTGAAATAAACCTTTAGTTTGTTTTTTTTTTTTTATTTTTATTGTTATATTAATAAATAACCGGTAATTCGGTTATAATTACGTCTGAAACTGTTTGGCATCAGATAACTTGGGAAAATAGGGGGAGTGAGGGAGATAACCTTGGCCATGGTCTGTTGCCAAGTGTTATTTTGTGTAGATAATGTAAATGTATATTTATGGGAAGGTATTAATTAGAGAGTCTTTGAAAGTAAAGCATCTGACGAGGTCCTATCGTAACCTTAAAGTATCGGACGGCGGTCGGGTAAATTTAGTGGTCGGATTTCACCTGCTGGGAGTTTAGTACGCTGTGGGGGTAATTATTCAAGCAGCATCCCCAGTAGTTGGATCTAGAGTCTGAGGATCTAAAGTAAGAGTAAGAAAGACCCTTGCTAGCAGTTGCCAGTTACCAGAGAAAGAGCTTGTCTAACGTTAATTTTACTCGCAACGAACCCTCTCAGCGCCACGTTATCCATCATTCGGTAACGCTATAACCGCTGGTTCTGCACCCAAATAATTGAGCATGTGAAGAAATATTTGATGCTAAAATGTTCCCAGATGCTCTCGTGAATAACGTCCGCGATATTACACGTGTCTTTTAATTTACTGTGCCCAAGATATATGTATATTTTCATAAATATAACAGTTTGTTCTAGAATTGCATTTAATCCTCGCAGTGTGTCGTGTACCGGCTCAATAGATTCTAATTCGTTTAATCCAATAGTTAGTTTCCTTGCCAACTGTTAAGTTAAATTCATTTACTTGAAACGAGCTTATTTGTTGTTTTAATTCATTTCCGGTAAATTTAACAATGTAACAGCTTAATTGGATTTATTCAAGTCTCTAAGTGAGTTTAGATATCTTGACAAAATTAATTATAATCGAAAATCCATTCGATATCGAGAGGAAATTTAAAAACCTAACTCAGAATGTAACAGATCCCACCTCGTAACATATGCCATCTTTAATAATTTTTTTCTTATCATTAAATTGAGATATTCTGATAAATTTATTTTGCAAATTATAACCAAGAGTTAGGAAAAAATGTCATTATGCGAAAAAGTTTATATCTTAAATACTTTCTGAAATATAAATTTTGAAGGTATAATTTATATGATACTTGACTCATAATCGAAAATTATCGAGTATTTGAGTTTAAATGAAAGACATTTTAGTGAAGTATAAGGTAACATTTTAATAGAGACAATAAATAAAAATGACGGGACTGATATTTAATTCAACAACTGAAATAATTCGTACCACGTCGGATATTCAATCTTAGAAAAAGCCACGTAGCAGGTTGGGTGGTTGTAGGTGTTGGTTTTTATGGCGTCCATTGCCATCTAACCGTCTAAGTTACGTTACAAGAGAAGGAGAAAAAGTCCCGAGGAGTAATGAGAAAAAAGCTAACGCGTAAAAGGATCTGAAGAGCATACACTTTCCAAGAAAAATATCGGCTATAATTCACCTAACTATATATATATATGACTAGTACTACTGTTACAATAACACTCAGGGTGATATTTTCTTGGGCATTTTATCCTTGTATCGTTGACATTATATATATATGTATATATAAGATTATTTTGAAATTTCGATGTATTTTTAGGAATATGTGTTCTTTAATATTGCTCAGTCGTTAAAAAACCCATAAGAAACTAAATTTTATTGCACAACTTCGAAAGCTTCCAGACTTGTAAATATTGATTTTACCAAAAAACTTTTTATATACTTTTTTTGTTGAAAATTCAATGTTCTACAAAAAATTGCATTATTTATATGGTAAAAAATTTTAACTACAGATTGTGATTATTTATTTTTCATAGCTTTTTCCGCTTACGATTACAGTTTTATGAAAAAACCATAAGAAGATTTTTATTAGGAAATTTAATGCTCTACAAAAAATGTATCAATAATTTTGATTGTATCTATAATATTTAACATGATATAAATCGTTGAATAATAAAAAACCGTTTATTGTAATTAGAGTATAAAAATCAACAGCAGAATTATTAATAATACGAAAATATATAGCTGTGGGAGACTCTTAATTACATTGGCAAGGCATTATCATTATATTGAACTATAAAATGTTGATATAATCGTTATTATAGGATCTCGAGTTGACGTTGCTGAATATCATAGACGAACAAAATATCCTGCTATAACATGCAGGATGGAGAATATTGAGTTTACATTATCTGCCTGGGGTGTCGTTAAAATTACGATATTGGTGCAGTATCGATATGCCGTTGGCTTTTCTACCGAACATGTTTTGCATAAAAAAATTTATCAAACAAACTCTTGAAGACTAACACAGCTTTGTCTGCTATTTCTTATGCACATTTATCTTACAAATTTGAATAATAATTTTATCTTTCACCTCTTCGAACCCCCGAGAAATTTTTTATTTTCTTTTTGTTTTACCAAAATTCAAATTTATCAAAATAATAATTATTCAAAAGTTTATTAATAAATTCGTTAATTAGTAGCATGAATATGTAAACAATATTTTCATAAAAATTCCATTTTTATCACCTTCAACGATTGGAATCTTTAATAACCATCCTTGGAATAAAAATAATAAAAGAATGAAAAAAAAAAATGGAAGAAAGGATCTTATCTATATATATCTATAGATATTTATAGGGAGCCGGATAGCTCTTGAATTGATTATCTGGCGTGAGTCCAAGCTATCGTCTTCATGATCTGTTAAGATCCTGACGGATAAAAATTCCGTATGCAGCCTTTGTGGCTTCAATATAACCTATATTGACCATCACACCTCTATTCCGTTCTAAGGCATTCTTACCAGACACGAATAAATATGTAGGCTATTTATTTTTATCATTTCCCATATTATATTATTCATTATAACCTAACTTTTAAGAATTTTCATCTCAGAAACTATTCAGAATATAGTTTTTTTTTTTTTTTTTTTTTTTTACATAAATTGTAATTGAAGTAAAAATATAATTAATATTGAGAATTAAATTTTAAAACGTAAAAAGTGAAAAATGAATGGGAAAATAAGTAGGGACAATTGGTGGTTAACGAGCGAGGATTTCTAGTGGAGAAGGTATAAAATAAAGAGTAAGAGAAATCTCACTGGACTCAGCGATTCGAGGCGCCGCTAGCCGAGTAAATTAGTTCCGAAAACTATTTCGAAGCCGCATTAACGTCCAGCTTATATAATCTAGCTTCAACACCAACCCAATCCCCATCGCTAAATGCAATTGCCAGTGGTTTTGGATTATAACTTTAATGATCATTGGAATGTCATCTAATTAAACTGATTTATCGACCTATCAATACTAAACTACCCAACAACTATTTCTTTACCCAAAATCCACTTCACTTGCGAACAAAAAATACCAACTAAGACTTATTCTACCTTTTTTTTTTTTTTACCGATCTACCAGGTCAATATATCGAAGAATTCATCATCGAGTAATCCAAACTTTAGATCATCAAAATCGGTCACTAACTTTCTGAGTTATGTCCAAAAAACGGATTATCAATTGTCGAAACTTTATTCCAAGGTCACGAGTTCGAATCCCGGCCAAAGTATTTTTATTTATTTATTTCATAAAAGTTGCTTTTCACGCTGATTTTAACGTTTTTTTATCCAAAATTATGGTTAGCAATTACAAAAAATAATTTTTTTGTTGCAGATGGTGCACTAGACAAAAAAAAACTCCTGAAAGGAGTAACAGCGAGCCGTGAATGATATTTGGACATGAACTACACTCAAGGTGAGTCAATACGGCCTCGATTATTTATTAATACTTCATAAATTAAATTAGAAATACACGTAAGAGAGAGTATAAATAGCGGTAATGGATAACTTTATTACATATAAATAGACCCACTGATATATATTGATATATATATTGATATATATATATACATAAAGGTATTCATATAATAGAAAGTCCACTAGGAGTAATTTATTGATGTGTATACTCAATAGTACAATATATAGCTACAGAATGAGAGAATAAGAGAGAAAGAGAGTAAGTACTGTCTAGTATAGTTCGGAAATTCACTCAACTAATCAAATACCGCTAAAACCGCCAAACAAGTTAGGTTAGCAATTTACGTGGTCTGAATGGCAGCTTCGAAACTATCAGAGTTGTTCAGAGGATCCCGATTCTATGGCATTTGTACGCGTACGTTTCGTCATTCACGCTTCTGATTACTATTTCTCGATTATTCACGCGCATTTGTTATTAAGCTCTTTTAATATTACATTTCGGAATTTTTTTTTTTTTAAATTATACCCAAAAGCCTGACTAAGTTTTTAAGTCTTCATTGAATTCCGTAACTTGGTTTCTGAGATACCAATTTTTGAAATTAAACTACTGATAAATGGACAAAAAATAAAAACTTATCAATGTTGTCATTAATTTTTTTGATAGTTCGAGATAAATTAACATTTTGCTTTAATAAATAATAAACCACTTGAAGTCAAGAAAAAAAAGTCCAGACAATTATTAAGTGCGCAGTTTTATCATGCGTTGCTCACATGGAAGCGAAAACGCCGTCTCATTAACGTCAAGGTCTCGTTGACTTGACATAATAAACTGTCAGCATTATCGTATTATGCGATAAATTCAATCTAATAATCCTGAGCTGTATCAACTACTCAGTATATCTGCAGTCTTGCAGTTGAAAGCAACTTGAAATCTTAAAATGCTTTATTACCTGATAACTCTACTAATAATTCTACTAACGATCCGTTGGTTAAAGTCACCAAACAAGTTTGAAAATACATCGATTCCTTATATAAAGCCATGGCCAATATTCGGGAATATGATGGAGATTTTTTTACGGAAAATATCTTTTCCGGAGCAATTGAAAAAAATATACGACTTAAATCCTCGGGCAAAGTACTTTGGATACTACGATTTTAGCTCCCCAGTGATTGTTATCCGCGACCCTGAATTGATAAAAGATATTGGGATTAAAAACTTTGACAGTTTCATTGACCACCGCGGTTTTGTGGATCCGGCATTGGACCCTCTGTTTGGTAGAAATTTATTTTCATTACGAGGTGACACTTGGCGGGAGTTACGTAATTTATTGAGCCCGTCGTTCACATCCAGCAAGATGAAAATCATGTTCAAGTTAATGTGTCAGTGCAGTGACAACTTTTCGAGTTATTTCGTTGAGCAAATGGTTAAAAATAACATAGAATCACAAACAATAGCCTCGAAACAAGTTTTCACACGGTACACTAATGATGTGATCGCTACTTGCGCGTTTGGAATCACAATTGACTCAATGAGAGATCCAGACAACGACTTTTATCGGATTGGACGTAAGTCCGCAAACTTTGAAGACTCTTTGGGTTACAAAATGTTGTATCTGCGCAGCTTTCCACGACTGTCAAAATGGCTAAGGCTTAAATTAATTGATTCTGACGCAGATACGTTCTTTACTAAATTGGTTAGCGATACTGTTAAAGTGCGCAGTGAAAATAATATTTCCCGAGCTGACATGATACAACTGATGATGGAGACCAAAAACCCACACCACAATGGCCAGTTGAATATCACAGACATGACTGCACAGGCATTTGTTTTCTTTCTTGCCGGTTTCGATACGACCGCGGGTCTGATGTGTTTTATGGCCCACCATCTGGCAGAGAATCCAGAAATGCAAGAAGAGTTGCAGCAAGAAGTTGATCAAGTCTATGAAGATTTCAATGGGAACCCTAGTTACGAATCGATCAATGGTATGAAGTATTTAGACGCTTTTCTTAATGAGACCATGAGAATTTATCCCATAGCCTCAATGGTTGACCGAGTTTGTATCAAAGACTATGAGTTGCCTCCAGTGGTCCCTGGGGAAGATAAATATATCCTGAAAGCCGGTGACTACGTTTGGTTTCCAGTCTATCCAATTCACAGAGACCCAAATTACTATCCAGACCCAGATAAATTTGATCCCAGACGATTTCTGGATAATGCCAAAGCTTTTACCAACTCTCCGACTTATTTGCCGTTTGGTATCGGGCCCCGCATGTGCATTGGCAATAGATTCGCGTTGCTGGAGACCAAGATACTGTTCTTTTATTTGGTGAAAAGGTGCTGGTTCAAGCCGAGCAAGAAGATGCTACGACCTCTGAAACTTAGTAAGACTAGTATCGCGATGACTCCGCAAGGAGGCTTCTGGGTTGATCTTCAAGTCAGAAAATAGTTAAAGATAATATCATTTTAATTTAGCGTGGGGTTAAATGTCTTGGCTTAATTTACAAATAATTTAATCAAACGATGAAAAAAAAAAATCACAAACAGTCTTATCATATTATGCAAGTTATTTAATCAACTGACCGGTCGATAAATATTCAGTCGCATTCCAAGCACTCAGCAATTAACTTTCACAATGCTATACTACTTAATAACATTAATAATAACTCTACTTGTCATCAAATGCTCGAAATTAAAAGACAAGTTTGCGAATACATCAATTCCTTATATAAAACCATGGCCAATTTTTGGAAACATGGCGGAGCCGCTGTTTCGGAAAATTTCATTAGCGGAACATTTGCAAAAATTTTATAATCTTAACAAAAATTCAAAGTACTTTGGATTCTATGATTTCAACTCACCGGTGATTGTGATTAGTGATCCAGAATTAGTGAGGGAAGTGGGAATAAAAAGCTTTGACAACTTTACTGATCACCGAGGGTTCGCGGATCCGAGTTTGGACCCGCTGTTTAGCAAGAATTTGTTCTCACTTCGAGGTGATGAGTGGCGAGAAATTCGTAATCTGTTGAGCCCAGCATTCACGTCAAGCAAGATGAAGACTATGTTCAAATTAATGCGTGTATGCAGTGAAAACTTTGTAAACTATTTTCATGAGCGTGCAAAAAGTCAGTTATTTACCCTCAGGACTAAGGATGCATTTACTCGCTACACTAATGATGTGATCGCGAGCTGCGCTTTTGGAATTACCGTCAACTCGCTCCGAGATCCAGATAATAAGTTTTACAAAATCGGTCGTAAGTCAACAAATTTTGACGGAATTTTGTCATTGAAATTTTTTTGTCTAAGAAGTTTTCCAACTTTATTTAAATTACTGAGGATCAAACTCTTCGATAAAGAAACGGATGATTTTTTTCAAAAAGTCGTCAGTGATACGATCAAAGCACGCGACCAAGAAAATATTTACCGACCGGATATGATTCAGTTGATGATGGAGTCAAGGTCTAGTTTGAATGAACTTACGATCCAAGACATGACAGCTCAAGCATTTATTTTTTTTTTCGGAGGCTTTGATTCAACCTCTGAATTTTTGTGCTTTGTAGCCCACGAGCTGGCGGAAAATTTTCAGATCCAAGAAAAATTACGACAAGAAGTTGATCAAGTCTATGATGAATTTGATGGAATGCCGAGTTATGAAGCGATCAATGGGATGAAATATTTAGAAGCTGTACTCAATGAGACAATGAGACTCTATCCGATTGCGATTTTTATCGATCGGGTTTGTGTCAAAGACTACGAGCTCCCTCCTGTGATGCCTGGGGAAGAGAAATACCTTCTAAAGACCGGTGACTGCGTCTGGTTTCCAATCTATCCCATTCATAGGGACCCAGGTTACTATTCCGAGCCGGATAAATTCAATCCCGAACGATTTCTGGACAATGGAATAATCACTAGTAATTCACCGACTTACATTCCGTTTGGTATTGGACCCAGAATGTGCATTGGCAATAGATTTGCGTTGCTGGAAACCAAAATAATATTTTTTTATTTAATCAGAAAGTGTTTTTTGAAACCGAGCAAAAACATGATAAGACCGATGAGATTAAGTAAGAAAAGTTTTACTCTGGCTGCGGAAGGTGGATTTTGGGTTGACATTGAATCGAGATTTTAGGGGAAAACGGGTCATTTAAATTTTTTTAAAAATCCTTTATTCTTAATATCGAAACTGGGGTAAAATAGTCCGTCTAATATTTTCGAATTTCAAAAAAAATTTTAATAATTTTTTTTAAAAATTCTTTGAATTGGGGTAAAATAGGTCGTTAAAAAATTTTGAATTTATACAAATGTAATATTTAACGATCTATTTTATCTTTTAATAAAAAAAGTGAATTGCTATGCAAATAAATAAATTTATAATGCTAATAATAGTAATAATAATCAATATTATAATGTATGCATGAGTAGCATTGTGTAAATGTCAACGTCATCGACAATGTTACAATTTGTCAATAACAATCACGTCATATATATATAGACATGTGTGTAATACATAATAGAGCGAGTACAGTAGGATATAAACTGCATCTGATGTTAATAGATCGATTATCTGTAACAGTAAGCAGTAAAATAGTGGAAACAACTTAACAGTGACGCCTACGTCGTATCTTAACGCGAAACCAACTAATCGATTAAACTCCAAGCTTTTGTTACAACTAAATATAAACCGCAATCTGTCTTGTGCAACTCAATTTAATCACTTTGAATTCTGTAATAAGTTATTTAATAAGAAATAAAAAAATTTTTAAATAAATATTTAATTTTTTTTTTTTTTTGTATTAAAAATAGCCTCGGAGAAAAGTTTGTGAATAGAGTTTATTGTAGCGTTGATCATTTGTTATGCCTTTAAAAATGATAATGCCAAGAGAAGACGCGAGCTGTCGGGCAAAGAAGCGCGAAACGATTTATCAGGTGACGGGTGACAAGGTCGACACTTTTGCTTCTTCTTTTCATCCTTCTTCCCACACATCCACAGATACATCAGACACATGCACTCGTTTATTTTGCTTTAGGAACGTTAATTATATTCTAAATATTTAACATTTTATTTTTTCATCTAAAGGTCGAGAGTTCGAATCCTGATCAAATTTTTTTCAAATAAGTTAAATGTAGTAAAGTTTAAAGGCCAGTAATTCTTTAAATATCAGTTTTATCGAAAAAGATATAGAATACAAAATTGTAGAAAATTTAATTCTCTATAAATTTGGTCCTGACAAAAAATCTCATAAATCTAGTAGTTAATGAGATACAGCCGTTTCAACGTAAGTATAATTAGAGATACATAATCAAATTAAAATTATTAATCTTAAAATTTAAAATTGCTACAGTTCTATTAAATATCAATTTTATCAAAAATATCAATCAATACAAAATTGTGGGAAATTTAGTTCTCTAGAAATTTTGTCTTAAAGAAAATGCGATAAATCTAATAGTTCATTAGATATAGCCATTAATTATTGAAAAAAATTTAAGTAAACTTTTCTGAGCATAAATATTTTATTCTTTTTGAAACCATTCAATAATTATTGGAGTGATTAACCTTTATCATAGGTCAGTTTGAAGAAAAATTCATAGAGAACAAGATGAAAATTGAATAATCATACTCATACGACAAAGCTCTATGAGTTTTTAATTAAACATATTTTTGAACTTTACTGTACTCAGATCCTTGTTAAGGATTTTTTTAAAATTTATTACTCGTTCATACTTAAATATTAAATAAGCTTTAAATTGACCTATCTCAAAGGTTAATTTCACAAATAATTACCAAGTAATTATAATCCTTGACGATAAAAATAAAAAAAGTATTTTTTAAAAAAGTTGAGATATTTTGTAAACAAATTTTTTTTTTTTTTTTTTTTTACGAACATTGAAGTTGTTTGAGTGGTTCTAGAAAACAATAAATATCTTTTCTTTATATAGTTTGTCGATGAAAAGTTTAAGTATCGCATTATTTTTCCATCTTGATAGTGCAATATTTCATTTTATTCGCTGACGTCGATGATCAAAGACTTTTATGATGAAACAAAATCTCAAGATATATCAACATATGTTGGTATATAAAATGTATATAAAAAAATAGGCTAACGCTTACTTAAATATATTTTTATATTAAATTTTTTTATTATTTTATTTTTTAGCCTTGAGATCATTAATCATTTCGCGTAAATTAAAAAAAGGTATCGATTAAAAGGTAATTTAGCGGCTTCTATTCTTAGAAATTACAAAGAGAAGATAATAGATGAATTTTATAAAAAATTTTTGTTTTAATCAATAACTTTTCGAATTTTTGAAAATTTTAAATTTTCTTAGCAGGAAGTCAAAAAAAATATAATCTCGACTATGATTGTATAGAATTTAAATGAAATAATTTAATTAAATAGAGAGGTGTAAAACAGTAGATAATATTGAGGATTAAAAAGCAATATATAAGTGATAGTTTGGGGAGAAGAGAAAATAAAGGAACATACAAGTAGAAATGACTCGAATCGGGGGACCGAAAGTAATAGGCTAGACAGACTGTAGGATAAAACCAAAAAGGGGAAGACGGGGCCACATAACAGGACAGAAGAGAAATGAAACGATAGGGCGATGGGCAATAGGCGATGGAAAAACGGAGAAACCTATTAGCGAGGGGATAAGGAATATACAGAACTCCGAGATTATATTAAACTTTCTCATCCAAATCTCATCCGCTTGCATTATACAATATTATTAAATTACCTCTATAATAAACCTTGAGCCTATCTTAAAACAATTTCCTCAATAATAAACGCTAGTCTAAAAATTTTATCATTTTACAAATATCACACACTCGAAAAAATTATCGGAGTGAATTCGGAACCCTCGGAGGGAAATTAACTCCGAAAAAGAGTTAAAAATAAACTTTAATTAAATTTTAAAAAAGATTGTTAACTATTTTTGAATTTCATTATCTTTGATAAATATTTTCTTAGCTCATTCTAGATCTCTACTCATCAAAACTTGTGGTCTAACCTTTAATTTCCGCTATTTAAAATTAGTACACGATAATTACTTCCGGTTTTATTGAACATTCCAGTGGAAATGACAACTTTTACTTTGACGATTTATAACTCATTACCCAATTATCGTACAGTCTTTTCCAGTAACTTATTTTAGAGCTCAAAGTACAGCTTTCATGAGAATTCAAAGACTTTAATAAAAAACAAAATATAGAAATTCTAGTCTGAAAACAAAAAAAAAAAAAGGACTGTGTGATATTTGACTTGGTGAAATAGTAGCCCATATTGCCTCTAGTATATTTTTGGACACTAAAATGACCAAAGGGAAATGAAGTGACAGCTATTTATATTTTCGTGTGATAATTGTAAAATAAAAATTTGTGTTAAAATTAGCGGTTAGTTGGTCAATTACCTTGATCACCATGATCATAAGATTAGCATACTATTAGGTGAGAACTATGAGAACAGAGGAAACAACAGTGAGTTTAGTTGGTGTTGAGAAAATTAGGACTACAGTTGACTAGTAGTTTATTCTCGAGAAACTACTGACGATGCTAGACTAGACTAGACCTAGACTACACAGACGAGCAAAGTTTATCCTCATAACGTGTAATCTACCAAACGGTCAAAACTTTTGAATATCATTACCAAATTTACCCGTACTAGTTACTATGTCTACAATACTACTTTCTGTCCATTTTACCCCATACACTTGATTCTCTCTACAAGACTCACAAAATAGTTTAATGGATGTCATTTTTATTTTCACTCCATTCCTACTTCTCTAACGGCTTTTTCTATACTGTAAACTCCAATATAAGTTCGCGGGTTCGAATCCCGGTCTTGGATTTTTTTCAATTTTTTTTCGTCTTAACGAAATAAAAATTTACTGCTGAAAGTAAATAATAAAAATTTAAAAATGTGTTTTATTTTCACTTTATCACGGCGTTATTATACGGTTATTTCTTTACGATCGTAATATGCTGTGAAGTGATATTTTAATATTCAAACTTTGTAGGTAATGAAAATTTAACGTGACTAGAAAACTTTTTATATTTGTTTGTAACGATAATAAAAACCGTGTGAATATATACTTAATATATTTACATTTTTAATAACTAAATAAAAGTACTTGAACTTTTTTTTCAAGTATAACCTTATAAATTTCAATTTATATTTGCGAAATTTAATTTCAAAAATTTATAACTCGAAAATTATATAAGATATAAACTTGGGATTGGTCTTAAAAAATTTCTAGGACCTTCAGCTATAATTAAAAAAAAAAAAAAAAAAAAACTTATAAAAATGCATGGGTTTGTTCAGAAGAAATAAATTTATAAAGACAAGCTTGACCTGTTTTGAGTCTAGTCTGTTACCGTCGAGTGATTCGTTGATTGATGTATAGTCGGACTAACATCAGTATTTCTAAACTTGGATTGATTCATTTGTTTGTCTGTAACTTGTCAGTTACACTGACTTGTTAAGACACCTACAGTCTTCGGAGTTACACCAAATAAATAAAAATATTAAAAGAAAAAAATCAAACGCGATTTAAAATAAAACTGTGACGAATCACTCGAATTCACTCAATCAATGGTTCCCTTTTATAAGTCAGACCCTCGGGTTAGATGGAGAAAAAATAATAAAAAGAGTAATGAGACAGTAGCGACGTCTAGTGAAAATCTAAATTAGTATCAGCGACGCGTGAAATAGGCTGGGGTAAGGATTGCGAGAAGGGTAATTATTAGTTGTACCGATTTGTTTGCTGTATCCGAGGGATTTTTGGTGTTACTGAGATTCACGGGGGTTGTATCGAATTTCGTTGATATGACGCTCCAGGCGATTCAGAGTGTCGGATCTATTTTCGACATCACAGCACATCTAACTTTATTTTTATATTTATTCTAAGTGTTTTTGACATTTTACTGGGCAACAAAAACTCATGGGTTCAAATCTTTATATTTTTATTACCGTTTTAAAGTAACCATAGTTATTATCACCAAATTTATATTTTATTTTTGAATAAACATTTAAAAGTTTTGCAACTTCAAAAATATCAACCCTATGGAAAATAACAATTAATACGATGTGTATCATAAACCCAAGAGTTTGAGAACTATAGTGGAGTATACAAAAAATAATAAAAATCTGGATGGTTAAATTAAAAAAAGATAAGTTATAAATAATATTATTAATGACTAATGACTAATATGTATTAAAAATATTCGTATACTCTTAAAAACGATAAAAAAAAAGTGGATGATTAATCATAGGAAGGCTCTTTGTTCATACAACAGCTGAGTAGGAACGAGAACAAGCGATGAAAAATGACCTGTTGGCAATTATGACATACTATCGTCCTTTATTCTCGTCGTCGGCACGTCTATACACAGGAATATATTCCCGTAGAAGGTGGTAAGAGCTGAAAAGAGCCAAATGTCACAGATACTAAACGTTCGCAAACAATATGTACACTCAAATTAACAATGGAAATTTTTTACTTAAAACCAGATCAAAGCATTTTTTAATTACAATGTTTGATATTTAGTTTTTTATTTCAATTTAAAAACTTTTATTCAATACCCAATTTCATTATTTTTATTAAAAAAACAAAAAAAAACTCAGGAATGTCCCGAAAAAAAAAAAAAAAAAAAAAAAAAATTTACTTTGATGTGGATTCGATCCGCGACCCTCGCGATACACGAGAATGTTTTCGGCAGCGATATCTCTAAAACTAATTAACCGATTTAATTGAACAATAACTCGTTTTTTTTCGGCATTAAACAATCTATAGGATCAATGATTTTTAAAGTTGGGTAAAATGGGTCAGCAAATAAAATGGAGATTTAGCGAGTATAGGCAAACATAAAATATAAAAGTACCGCGAATGAACGAATGAGCGAGCATGTATGACTGATTGAGTGGAGCAGGTCGAGTGCAAAGTAAACGTTCCTTATTCACGAATAGAATCCATCCATTTTTTCGCTCGAGTAAACGTCAAACTGTGTATAGACCAGCATAGAGACTCGGGACTGAAGTTTTGTTGGCTCACTATGATACTTTATGTGTATCAGTACAATGTACAGAACTCTGGTGTATCACAACACTAGAACTATCCAACTCGATTTAGTAAACATCCAGTAGTCTGATGTTTACTCAAACGAATTTTCAGTTACACTGTAACGCGGTCGTTATCAATTGTCGTGTAAAATAATTTATATTTAATTTATTAGTTACAGGTCACTGATATCGGAAAAATTCAATAGATTTTTTAACCTCGACATTTATAGTATCCAAATAAGCTTTTTGGAAATAGTCAACTTGGATGTTAAACACTTGGGATAAAATGGGATAGGGTTGGGTTTAAATAGAGGAGAGCCTGGTTTTAGTATGCACTTGTAGCCGATGGGACATTCCGTTGTATCACCGGATAGCTGGTTCTGAGTAGCTTGAGACCAGGCTAGTGCTCGAGACAGTCCAATACCGTTTACTGAACAGCTCTAGGCTAAGATTTCAATTAAAATAATATTCATTAAATCCTTTTTAGGATTCGCTCTCTGATATTTCATCAAATTTTATCAAATTTAAGGTTCAACATTTACAGTACGAACTTCGGTGTACAAAAAGTCAATGGTAGAATTAAAAAAAATTGTTTTTTAGGAATTATCGAAAAATAAATTTTAAAAGTAAGTAAAAAAGATTAAATTCTTAGCAGCTCACAACACAAAAGTGGCCCTCTGAGGGGTCGACCCACCACCAACTTTTATTTTCGGGGATCGTTTGACCTTAAATCGTTTCTACATCTGAAATATGCAATCAAGTAATACTTTGGTTAAATGTCTATTATATTTTTTCTGAAAGCATAAAGATGGCGCTAGAGATGTGGGTTTTAAGTCAGAGGTTCTGTCGGCAATAACAGTAGATCTGGTTAACGAGCCCCTAAATAAGCCCAAGTTATTTTCATTTATTTATGCGTAAATTACGCTTACTGATAATAAATACCCGTTGGTGGGTATTTTGTACGTAGAGAGGAAGAAAAGGATGGGATGATTGTTAAGGAGGGATTGCCGAGGCAATTAACGCCAACTAGTACTCATGTTCTCTAACAATATGCCCCATTAATGTCTAGACTGCCTTTTTTTTCCATTTTATTATATATTTATCAGGTAGTTAATTTTATATAAAATATATTTAAGTATTTTAAATAAAATATTAACATAAAAATAAAGTTTGAAATAAGGTGATGGGAAATTGTTGTGTGGAATTTTTTTATATTGTGATGTTGCTGCCAACGACGTACTTGAGAATTTAACTTGTTCGATGTAAATACGATATAGAAAGCAATACTACGGGATAGTATGGAGATGTTAGACCATTTGGCGACACTTCCAAACGACTCGAACATAAACAGCTCGGACATTTGCCTGAGGCCAACGACCGGATTTTTGGATTATATAAAATACTTTTTATATTTTATTTTTACTGTGTACACTGTACTTAATATAAAACATTTATTTTTCTAAGTAGTTAAATAGAAAAAAATAAAATTTCATTTTAAAAAAAATTTTAATAATTTTTCAAGAAAAACAACTGTGATATCTGGAAAAGTGATAAAATTCTGCGTAAAATAAGTACCAACAAGCCTAGGTTTCAATAAAATGATCACCATGAAATATATATTCTAATATATGTCATTTTTTTATGACATATTTATGTTGGAGAGAAAATATATCGATGTGGGTACTCAATTAATAGGAAATTTAGTCAAAAATCCAAAAATAAAATCATTGTTAACGTTAACATCAATTAATAAAAAATAAAATTTTATTCTGAATACAATTATCTTACGAAAGTGTTGTAAAGTAAAGCAGTAAAGTGATAACGACGAGAAAATGGCCTGGTAGTATCTTTGATGGATATTACACAACCCTAAATCACCTTAAGCTCCTTCTCACGTCACCAGAAGATTTAAAACAGTTGCGCCTTGCTAATGACCATTAACTTGTCGTGCAACAACTACATACAATATCCAACATACTCTAACCAGCTCTCTAGCTTGTTGTCTACAAAGACAAAGAGTAACAGTAACGTCATCGCAGTGCGTGCCGCTTTGCTGTCAACTAGCCGAGCCACCGGGCCAACTTACAATTTATGGACAGGATGTGACTCGACCCCGAATAGTTTATGTTTCAGCTAAAAAATTAACCCCTTTGCTTTGTTCGTTTTATACCAAGGGCAAGATGGTCCGTCGATAATATTTATTTTTCATTTTGGCAAATATCAGCCAGACAAATTTCATTCGTATCGATTATAGTGAATCATCATCAAAAGGCGTTATAATTAATTACGGTATTATTAAATGTTGTTAACGCGTGCTTGAAGCCATTAGTGGTGAGTTTCAGCCGCGTAATCTCTCCAAAAGATGCATTACGCGGTCATTATTTAACAAAGAACTTAGCTTCCCGAAATGGGCTTTAAGTCGAGCAATAACCGTTGTTTGTGGCGGTATAACTTTACTGGCCCTAAACCTCAACCTTCTTCCTTCCTCATCTCATCCAGCCACCCACCTGCCCCATTCAAGTCTAGATGCGGTGGTCTTAAAAATATCTAAGACAATATAACAGTTCGCTTAACCAGGGTATGAATTAGAACAGCAATCAGCGATAGCGAGAGCAAATGTTAACACTGATGCTAAGTACGTAAGCAAACATGACATATTCTGTAGCAAAGTGCTGGCTGAACCAGTACTGAGGTTGCAAGCTATTGAATTTAGACGGGTAGCATTGAGTAGGTAGGTCGAGACAAGTGTTGGTATTGATAAGATCCGACCAGGTTCGATGCATCAATGCTTCGAAATTAGATGACATAATTTTATATTTAACAAGAACGTTCTATAAATTAATAGAGAGCCCTGAGAAAAGATAAAAGAGTTTGCTGTGTATTTTTTTAATATAAATGAATAAATATATAGAGTTGTTGACATATGTATTTAATCCTGGATATTCGGTAGAGAGGAGACACGCTGTAGTTATTTCATTGAGAATTATTGCCTTTAATTGTGCGCTATGTTTGTGGATATATATGATTGCGAGGGTAAACAACACACATACAGTACTATTATTAAAGTGAGAGAAAGAGAAAGATAGAGGAAGAGGAAAGCAGAGAAATATTCAGGGTCACAAATGTATGATATGCCTGGAGCCTTTTCGCAGCTGCGAACAACAACAGCAACAACAACAACAACAACAACAATGGTACAGTGTGCTGGTGGTTAAGTGTAGTCGCGAAAATGTGGTCACGTGTCATCCTGGATAAATAAAGGGTCTTGTATCGCTGAATAAGCTTTCGGTTAACCGCATTCGTTCTCTTACTCTACTTACTATTTTCGTTTTATAGATAAACATGTTTATTTTATAACAGACTTTTGTTTAACTTCTAAATAAATATGTCGAGAAAATATGTTAAGAGTCGTTTTATAACTTTTAAAACCCATCACCAAAGTTTAAACCTTTTTTAGTAACAAAATAAAACAGAAAATTGGAAATCACTAATTTCGATAATTTGAAATTTTTTATTGAAATTGTTACAAAAGTGATGATTAACGTAAAAAGTTGAGTAAGCGCTTAAAATGTTTGGAGAAACAATCTCTTCTAAATAAATATCGATTGATGATAATTGAATTTTTTAAAGTAGAAAAACAGGCAGTTTGAAAGTCGAGCAGCCTAACTGCTGATGGGAGACTTTCTAAAATTATCTATTTTTTATTTTTTAATAATTCATAAGCAATAATTTTTTATAAGTTCGGTCATATATTTTGAGGGCAGGAAGCTATAAAGAGTGAAAAAAAAAATAAATGTGTTGATTTACGAGGGGCATAATTCAGTGGGGGTGTCATCGCGTCTGAAGGTCCCTGAGCGACTATTCGAGCATTCTTGGGATGATTGTTGCTAAGACTTGTCACGGGGAAGACAACAGAAACATCTTTCGTTTTTTTATTATTATCACCCTGGAGTGGTATCCAGCTAGGTCTACGATAAAATAAACCGAATTTTGTATGCTTGGCTGTTAATTAATTAAAATTTATTTTTTCAATGGAATTTAATTTTAATGCACTCACTCGAGCTAGTATTTTATGATGGTTGAAATTTAACCCTCAGCAATTAATTTACTAAGAGAGAGTGAGAGGGTAAAAAGTGGGTTTTTCTTGAGGCAACCCCTAAAATCCTCAGTCTCTTTGTTTCTAGCTTTCGGAGCGTGTGAAAATCCTGCGGGTTGTGCATATCACACTGGTGTAGTAGTATATAAGTAGTAAAGGTTTAAGATAGAAGGAGCAACCGAGAAACGAACCGGGAATCTGGAAGCTGGAAGCTGGAAGCTGGGGTGTATAAAGTAGAGCTGTGTTGAGTATTATGGGTGAAGTAGAGAGTGTGGAGTGGAGGCCAAGAGCTGAGTGGAGTTGAGTGTAAAAGCAAAAACAGAGGGAGCGAAAACATAAGGAGGAAGAAGGAAAAAAGAGAAAGAAGGGTTGCAGTGTCGTTAAAAATGGATATAAAAGCGTCGTACCGAGGAATTTAACAGACAAACGTCCTTTTCCCAAGTACTCAACGACTTAGATCGACTTGACGCTCCCCTAATTTTTAATCCTTATACTTTTAAGACTGACAATATAATTATTATTGGTTTTAATAATTCATTTAATTTAATTGGGTCAATTTTATTTAAATTACGTCTTACAATTGATACATCGAAATATATAATCGATATATCGCGTCCGGCAAATTCGATGTATGATAACGATTTATATAAGTGGTAAGTTTATAGAATGCATCGAATATCAATTCGATAAATCAAAATTCGATAAACTTGTAAGATATCGTTGTTGGTACTAGTTTAACGCGGAATTTCATCACGAATTTGAATTTTGTATTTATTTTTCCCTAAAAAAATTTTTCAAATCAATTTATCTAAAAATATGAGATACATTAATAAATCATATAAATATAATAGTTGATATAGAAGTATGACAAATACAGATATTATAAATATATTGGTACATATAGTCCAAGCATGTTTCCTGTCTCCTCGATCAGTTTTGATATATAATGTCGTCCTAGATGTGACACGACAAAAGCCGCACCTCGTACTAGCTCTACACTCTACTTTACTCCTGACATTTCATGTACTCCAGTCACGAAACGCATTCAATTCCCACCAGTACAAAAATCATTTTTATATTTATTTACTTTTTTATCACCGCCACTAGTAGAAATGTAAATAAATCTTGTTTTACGAAATTTCATGAATTATTGTCAATAAAATTTTTACTATTCAATTTTACTTATTCAATTGAATTGTGGGCATACAACTAGGTCAATTATTTTAACATTTTTTATTGAATAATAAATTGTACTGAATTTAAAAAAACTTTTTTTTATCGCCCTAATAAATGTATGAGCTTTTGATATCAATTTAAATAATTAAAGCCGTTTTAATTTGTATGCAGAATATAATTTTTTTTTTTTTTAGCGAGAGGCAATTATAAAATTAAACTGGCGATTTCAGTGCGAAAGACACGGGAAATTAAGGAGAAAAGTTTATAGAGGAGTAAGTGGCTTATGGAAGAACAAGATCGAAGAGACAAAATGAGTATCAAGGGAAATTTCATGAAATAAGAAAACTGTTCAAAACCTTGATTTTCAGGAAATAGCTTTTAGTTATCATTTTTTTTTTTTCGCTCACTACTTTTGAGATTTATTTAATAATAAACTTGAGATAAATAAAACTCCGATTTTCTTTGAAAGTTCACTTCAGTGAAAAAAAATATGTTTTCGAAAAAAATGTATGTCATTTTCGTGAACTCAACAAAATTCCATGTAAAATGAGTACCCACAAGCCTAGGGTTAGATAAGTTGGTCATCATGTAATTTATAACCACATATACAATGTTTTTAATCAACATATTTTTTTTGTGTTGCAAATATAGTGATGTGGGTACTCAAGCTAGAGGAAATTGCGTCACAAATTCGGGAATAGTGCATAAAATTATTGATGACAGTTATAACAGGGTGTAAATTTGTAAATCGATACTTGTAGCAGAATATCACTTTTTGTAGCCGATGTCAAAGAGAATGGAATATAGCAGTCGTAACAATAGTACAGGAGTGCATACAAAGAAAGATTTATTACCTCGTAATGATCTGGTGATCCATGAGCGGCCGTTCCGACCGCCCATATTTTAATTCTCGAGTATCCAGAACCAGTGGCGTCCATTGTTGAATGTTGCGCGTGTTTACTCTGGCGTTTAATTCGTTTCACGCCGTTTGGGTCAGTGCGTATTTTGTGACAAATGTCACGATTCACTGCCCGCTCTCCATTTCAACTCAACTTCCGCTCGAAAAATTATTTTGAAACAAGTGAATTAAAATAATTATTAGTTTCATCTTCGGAATTTCCCGGCGTTTTTTTACGGAAAACAATCAATCGCTAACGAGAAATTTTTCGATGAAATGGTTGAATTTTTGGAATTAATTTCTATGGAAAGTGGCCTCGAAATTTTTTCGTGTGGGAGATAACTCAAGAAAACACGAACGTTTTTTTGTTCTTTATGGTGTTCTCTAGTAGGAAAAACCCAAAAATGTTCAGAAAAAACTTATATCTGGTCTATGCCACGTTTGAGGATCGATGTAGAAGACTCTGTTTTTATACCGATACGAAAAGTGTAACTTAATTTTTTTCTGTTATTACACAATTATAATTAAACCCTCAATATTCAAATCAAATGTGAAATTCAGTAAAAGAGCAAGTCATTGTCCGCGTAATAACCAAAAGGGACGAAAATTGGATGTCAAGTTGGCCGAGTTGTCCTAGCAACCGAAATGCGTAATGGCTGTCTTTCACAATAGGTAAAAATTATCCCTCTTTCACTGTTCACCCTGAATTCTAGACTCTGGTCCATGGACGTCCCTGGCTCTGGACGTGTTCGAAATATTCTCACCCTTTCTTTTAATGCATTCACTATCTCACTGATTTCACCCAACTGGCATTAAAATTCACTAGGATCTCGCATTTAGGTTGTTATTGATGTCGAGGATGAGATCGGGTCGTTATTTCCATAAAATACGCACTCTCGCACACTCATGTAGTTGGTAAAGCTCTATGTACATGATAGAATCCATTGTACTCGTTAACAATACCCCTGACCATACTCTTGTTCCCAATCGTTTTACACAAATGGAATTTAAATCTATCATTAGCTATTATAAAAATATTTTTTAAACTCATAAATTATATTTTTCGAAATTCAGTCTCACTGGCTATTATTTTTCATTCACTTAATTAACGTGTCGGGTTTTAATTAATTTTTCGTCGAGTCCATTCCGATGCGTCAAATGTAACGGAAGGTAATGACTACATTGTTATTTGGCATACGGGTCAAATGAAAACTTTTAATCAAATAGTCGATTATTTATTTTTATAATTGCACCTAAATTTTCCGCATACCACCGAAAAAGTTTTGAATTCCAACAAATACCTTTTGTATTAACTGAAAATAGTCTATGTCGTAGCTATAGATCACTCATATCCAATTTTAGAAAAAACCACCCTTGGGAACTGACTTTTCTGGAATAAATTAACTCGAGTCAAATCGGCCGAATTTCTATACGTATTAATGCCATTTTGTTCATTGTAATGTTTAGTAGAAAGAAACCCAAAAAGTCCAGAGAAAGAATCTTTTCCCGAATTATGTTATCAGAACTGGCCAGTAAGGATGCAGTCCATATATTTCTATCAAGAGTGGCCCGTAACTTTGCTCCTGTTGGAAATATTCGATCATAATATCAACGTTTTTGTTTATTATGATGGTCTCTAGTAGGCAAAAGCCCAAAAAGTCAGGAGAAAAAATCTTTTTCTGACATATAACCCATATGAGTATAAATGAAGATGAATAAGGATAACACTGTTTAGGCATTTTTATGAAAAGTAGTTATTAACTTTGTTCCTGTTGGGAACACCTGCCCACAAAACTAACGTTTTTTGTTTAATATGATGTCCCCTAGTAAGAAAACATGCGAAAATTCTAGAAAAAGTCATTTTCAAAGTAACCAACTTTGGGCAGATATGGGCAGAGAACGTCTTTTTATTTTTTGGATATCAGGCTGCAAATTTGCTCCAGTTTTGAACATCTCTACACACCCATTGCTGCCAATAGTTTTTCGGTGAAAATCAGCCCAAGTAGAAATTTTTTTTACCCTCACAACTAATTGTTGTAATGCTCATCTTATTTCGATTCTATTAATTGCGATTAAAGCCGAATAAATGTTTTTTTTTTTTTTTTTTTATGTTATAGGTAATTTTGAAAATTAGTAGACTGAATGTTCCGAGCTCTGAACCCCACGTTTTCGTAATATTTAGCATGCGGATTTTAATGTACGTGAGATAAATATTTATAAATATAACTAAAATCTTAAATATATTTATTTTATAAAATAATAGGAGTATCAAAGGAAAAAAATGAAAATAATAATATTTTTGGATACCTTTAACAATTTTTTCCCTTCGATTTCTTTGGTATCCAAATGTCGCGCATATAAATGAAAAGGAAGATCAATGAAAAAGATCGGATAGGTTTTAAATTTGCATTGCATTTCTTCAATTTCACGTCAAGGACTCGCTGAGTGAGATCGGGGATGAAGAAAAGGAAAAAGAGGAAGGGAAGGAGCATCAAAGTCAGAGTCGCGAATCGTATAAAGTTTCAGTAGCGGAGAAAATTTTCTTGCTGAGCTGTAAAAAGACTAAAATAAAATAAAACCGTGAAAAGTGAGCAGCGGATGAGGATGAGAGAAACGGATATAGATGTAGACATAAAAGAGCTTATAAGCTTCATTACGACGCATTTTTATTTTTTAAAAAAATTTCTAGCCGAATAAAAACGTTTAATATTTATTGGAATATATAAAAAATTTATTGTGTGTGAAATTTGAATTTTTATCATTCCCGAGCTATTTTGTCTCACATAAAAATAATATTATATCATTTTTTTAGAAATTTATTTCCGTTTGAAGAAAGAGGATAAAAATTTGTAACGAAAAAATATGGCGGCTAATGAGGATAAAATAAAGATGAGGCAAGTATTTTAAAACCATAAGAAAATTTACTTCCGGTCGAGGAAATGACATTTTCACGTGATAGAATCCACAAGATGATTTCCATCCATTTATTATTCAATTCAATAACCACTAGCAGAGCAGTTACCGCAGGATAGCTAAGCTTTAACACTTTCTCTCTCTCTCTCTCTCTATCCCTCTTTTCCTCTTGCGCCCTCTATAGACTTCCATAGACTTCTATGAACGAAATGAATAAAACCGCCTTGGGCCAGTTAATAACTTGATCATTTCGTTTTCAATATCTTAAAAGTTACTCTGAATATAATTTTTTGCTAAAAACCGCTTAACGTCTAGTTTTTATTACACCATTTATTAGTAATCAATAAGTAGACATACTAATTTTTTTTTGCTATGCAACGGGTATTAATTATTATCTGAGTTAATTGAGAAATTTTGTACACGACGTAAATATAGAGAAAAATAATTATGTTTACTTTGTATACTAAAATCCAAATTTTTTTTTTATTTCAAATAAACAGAAATTTATTTGGTATTCAATTGTAAAATTTAATTTAACAGGTAAACTGGGTCACTGTGAAAGAAAAAACAAAATTTTTGAAAGCTGTTGCATGTAAAAAAAAAAATATTTAAACGGACAAGCGATGGTGAAGCTCATTAATCTATACGCCACAGGATATCGACGGATGTGTCCATATTTTACAAAACATCTGGACTAGAAATAGTATAAAACAATAAAACTAAAAAAAGGTTAAACGGAAGGGAGAAAAAAATATTGCCATTTTATTGGAAATTTCGTTTAAAAAAAAAAAAAATTATTAGAAATTTTTTTTATTGTCCATGTAATAAAAAATAAGCTCGCGTCTATTCACATCGACTGTTTTTAGTAAAAAAAAAAAAAAAAAAAAAAAAAAAAAAAAAAAAAAAAAAAATCTTTTTATTTAAATATAGAATATTATTTTATTTATGAAAACTGCTTTCAATTTAATGCCGCGCAATCTCGTTAAATGTAAACCATACTTCTATAGAATGGAATTTTCTTTCAGCACACGCAGCTTACCGACACATAGGTCACCAAAGTTCATGATATTTTTTTTATTTTTATTCTTAAGAATGGAAACTGGGTCGCTAGTTTTTTTCAACTCGTTCTAAAAAAAATTTATATATTTTCGTGAAAATGAAAAGTAGTCGAATCTAGGACACATGAAGAAAAAAAAAATCATGACCTATCCACGAAATTTGAAAAGTTTTCAGTAAAAAAAAAAAAAAATCACGAAAATTCAAGTTGTCGTAATTCAAGTTCTATTTTTGGTACCGTAAATAAGAAAATTTAGAATTACTACTTTTCAGTTATTTCTTAGAAAATTTTCTATTCACTGAAAAAAAAAAAAAAAAAGTTCGATTTTTTTTCATCGCAGGATTAAAAGTCAGATGCTAAAAATTTATTTTAAAAAATGTTTTATGTATGACAAATACTTCCGAAGATATTCAATTTTTTAGTTGGTGTAAAATTGAAAATTTGAAAAAAATTCTAATTTAAATTATTCGTCAAGAAATTTAATTTTTTTTTTAACTTGATCTTTTTCGACTTAGAAAAAATAAATGATAAAAAATTAGAGATTTAATTTTCGATTCAAGATAAATATAAATATTTACACTAAAGGTTATGAAAGATCCAAGTACTCATGTCGTTCATGTCCTGTGTACAAAAGGGTAAGGTTATATATTGGAACGAAGGTCAGCGGAGATGCCCGAAAAGGTAAAACTGCGCGCGACGCACCCGATCAATACGACAAACATGCTGATGTTTCGCAACCCAAAATTATCCTTTCAAATTACCCAATAAAAATTTAATTAAACACTTCAATCATCAATAAACTATAATTACCTTTGATTATTCATTAAATCGTATTATTGACTTTATTTTTTTATTTTTATTTTGAAAGTCAAAGTGTAAAAAAGATTTAGATATCAAGTTATTTTTGAATCGCGTGTCAGCGAGGTATTGAAGAAATTTATTTTTGCTCACGGGATAACTAAAAACAACGACGTGGCGTGAGAATATTAAAAGGCATAAAATATTATTAGAAAAAAAAAAAAAAAGAAAAATGTCGGGATTCGAACTCATGATTTTGGGATTCAAACTAAAAATAAAAAATGGTCGTAATTTCGTTTGTAATGCGAATTTTTGATTAGTCTTTTTTTTATTTTTGTTAAATAATTGCCAAGTGCATGGGATTTTAGAAAATTAGCGGAATAAACATTTTCCAGGTTAAATGTAATTAAAATTTAAAAAAAAAAAAAAAAAAAAAAAAAAATAGGAAGAATGTCAGTAAATTCTATGACTAGGTTAGTTATTAAAAAATTCCTTGCAACCGAGAAAATAGCGAGTTTACCTTGCGAACTCATAATATTTTCTCTCAAATATTTTCATATTCATTTTAAACTTTATGTCCTTTTTTTCCATACGTTTAACTATTTTTACCTCATGACCATTTTAGTTCTCTCATAAACTAAATCTGAAAAAAATTATAATTACTATTTTATTTAGTCGATATATTTTTTGATAAAACAAAAAAAAATCTCAGTCACTTCTGTGCGAGCGTATCTCATGATCTTGTATGAGTCTTTCTTTTAAATTCAAATTTATTTGATTTTACTTTAACGCGATCGATTGCGGTCATATTTCGTTAATTAATGGAATAATTCATGTTCAAAAATTCGATAATTTTCGTATGTTTCTAAAATTGACTTTCAACTATGGGTCGAGGTTTCGAATCCCAGTCAATGTTTTTTTTTTCTTTTTTTTTTTAACTGGATAAAATGGGCAGGCTAGAAATGACTAAAAATAAGGATTTTCATAAAACTTGAGAATTAAAGGAGAAAAAAAATGAATAAGTAGTCTGTAGTTAGAGATACGGAAGACTAAAGACGAGAATGAAAAGGCTGGTGGTATGGGTTGTTATAAGGATGAGAATCCAGAAAAAGGGATAGAAAGAAACCCCTAGTAGTGGTAGTCGCACGGAGATCCACTCGGTTGTGGGATAATCCTCGAAACCCAATTATATTTTACTGCGACTCGATTCCCCGACTTCATCCTTCCTTTAGCTACCATCAAGCCTACCCTATACACTCAACACAGTACACTAAAGCTAGAGTTTTCTCATTCTGAGGAAGACTGCCGTTTAGGCGATGAAATACGGATTAACTATTATAACTGTAAATTGCCACTGGACTAACTCTTTTTTTTTTTATTTTTTCTCCCTTTTCTTTTCATTTTTTTTTTTTTTTTTTTTTTTTTTATCTCCAGAGAGTTGGTACTCGGCAGTAATCTACTAGTAAGCTCGTACATTTTCCTCTTGCCAACTCTGTTATCTCGGGAACATCTACCCAGTATTATCAAAAACACTAGGTTAAAACTAACTAAATTGAATTCATATAAATGCCCGTTATTCGGGTCACTATTCAATTAATACCCTTGTGGGCAAGGATTTAATAGACGCTTTGATGTTCTCATAAATTTTTAAATAAAAGTTTATATGAGTACTGACCATTATACCCCCGTCCTCCATGCCATGGCCTCGTCAGTCATCTATCTCTAATTAACTTTATAACGAGAACAAGCTCTTTAGAGCTGAGGCAATTGAATTCCCATGGGATAGAGAGTATAGGTCAATGTTGGCGCCAAAGTCCAGAGTGAATGTAATGTAGGAGAACACAGGTTCCCACTCAGCTCGAAACGTGAGTTTTCCGGTTGCTTTAGCAGATTGACGTCAGTTTACGTCACTCTGGGCTCTGGAAGCAGGATCCACATATACACATACATACTTAAGAAGGACCGAAATGGAATTAGGTATTGAAATGCTTTCAACCATCCGTTCAATCATCTACACTAACCATCTACATCAGCATCATCATGGCTGATCATGCTGCTGCGTCATATGGAAGCACATTGATGCTGTATCAATAATTTAGGTGGGTGTACCAGACCAATGTCGAATTGACAGAGCCTTTGAGAACATCAATGAACCATTGATTACATGCACACGCAAATATTCACCAAATCCGAAACAGGATTCTATTGAACGACTTCCAACATGTAGTCAATCCATTTTAGTCTCACTCCAGACACAGAAACTAACATAGGAACTTTACCTGGGATTACATCAAACATTCGCTTATCATAATTATCGTGAAAGTTATTTTTGTGATAGACATGTTTGATGATCTTGTGTGAAATAAATTTAAAAAAATAATAAAAGTTTTAGATGGAGAATGAAAATAGGGTTTATTTGCATTCTCAAGTTGGTAACATGCGTCGATGTTAGTTGCCAATGGAAGGGGAAGTACTTTATATATTCTGTGAACCCCCTAAACACGGATAAAGTTCGGGAAGCTAGAGTCTGATTGCAGGAAAGTTAAACGAACGACTCCAATTATGCAACCCGCTGGCGTCCTCAGCCGTCATCGATTTCGTTGCCACGGCTGTGTCGCAGAGCCCAACCTGTTTATTTTACAAATTTATCATTGGCACGTCGTTGCTACGAATTAGCAAAAACTTTTTCTTTTTTTTTTTACTGCGCCAGTCGCACGGAATAACTTTACAAGTTTATTTTTATCTACAACTTTGGAAAAAAAAAAAAAAAAAAAAAAAAAATACACTGGACAGGACTCGAACTCACGGCTTTAAGCTTGCGGTTAAAAATATATATTTATCGATTGTAATCGTTGTTCTGGTTTTGAAATAAATGTTTTGAGGTGTAAAACAAATAAATAAAAATGAACTGAGGATAGTTGGCTGAGTCTGAGAGTTTTATTCCCATGGGAGTAATTCTCTTTTCTAACAGCTCCTTGGAGTCGCTCTGGAAATGTATGAGTGTATCCTTTTTCCGGTTCAAGTGTTACGACTCAACTTGTCACGGCTCGAGTTTAAGCTCCAAGCTTCAAAACTTGTGAAATCTTTAATGAAAAAATTTAAACCACCCAATTTCACACCAAATTATTTAATTATTTAACTATAAAATTTTTTATAAATGTCAGTAAAAAAAAAAACTCGCGCGTAACTTATCGCAGATCAATAATAAATACATTAAAGTATCATAAAATATAAATATAGAATTCAATCAATGTTTTTTATTCGACACTCGAAAAATATCACGATTTCGGTTAAATATTAACGCGTATGTTAAAGACCTAAAAAACATTTAGTTAGGATTCAAACTCAAAGCCCTCTAGTCGGTGGTACTGTCAACTCCGTGAATAAAACTTTCAATAGATAAATTAATAGTAATAATAATTGTTTGTGTGAGTCAAAATTTGGTAATTGGAAAGATAGAAATCACATCTGAAGATGGCGTCGATTTATTCAAAAATCTAGTGGTAAATAAATTTACATAAATAATTGACTAACTGATTGATAATTTATTATTTTTTTACAATTAGAGAGATTTATATGAAAATTGTGCAAGTAAATTAGGAACGATTGGATATTGGGCCAAGAAAGAAGATATTCGGTTGCCGAATGAAATTATTGATGCTGTTGTGATTAATGAAAATGTAACTAATGGAGTGATAGCATATCGAAGAATAAGATTTTTTGTGATGATTGTCGATAAAATTGAAAATCTTGTTAAAATGTATAAAAAATGAGAGCAAGCCAGGATTCGAAATCAAAACAATGTTTGTATTTGATAAAAATAATTCTTGTAACATAGAAACTCTGTTTCATAGATATCAATTTTGGTTTGAAAATTGTAAAGTATCGTATTGTTTAATGTCAGAAATTAAAGAAAATACAATTAATATTATAACATTGAATTCTTTTACTGATTATGCACCGCCATTTTGGTTTAAAATTGATGACATTTATTTAAATGATAATCACGATCACTGGAGAATTTTTCTCGGCCGATACTCCAAGGAAATCGGGTTTAATTTGACTGGTAAGTTTTACTTTTTAACGAAAATTTAAGTACCAAGAACTGGATTAATGACACCATTGGAAAACATTTTCAATTTTTACGGCTGGCTAACTATCATTGCAACAAAAATTATTCTGCTGATGGTATTCATTGTCATATATCCCATGCACTTGGCAATTATTTAACAATGCACTATTAAAATTCTGGAAAAAGATTGTAATCATTATACGCATTGTAATCTTTCAGTTCCGGCAACTATTTGATTACTTGTATCTTAATTTTATCTGAATTGTCAAAACAATTCAATAAATATTCTGTGGATTTGATAAACTATCTGATAAGTTTAGTCAATAACATTTATTATTAACCCTAGTAAACATAAATATTATTTTATCACCTAACAGATTTAACTGTTAAAGGAATGGTGAAAATATTTATATAAATAAATTATGAATTTGGTTAAATATCAAAATATGCTTGATTGACATATTGATAAAAGATACATGATTGTGGTTTTACTTGATCAAAAGCTTTTCTATTGATTTCCTGAACAGGAGAAGGATCAGTTGTACTGAAAACTCCTATAAAACTAGACGATTTTTAAAAAATGGCTAAAAAAATTAGTGGTATTGAAACATTTATTTTGATATTAGGTTTAAGTTTGATAAATTTTGTCAATGGAAAGATAAACATAACAACTAACAACAATGGTGTCGTTTTATTCAACGAAATGATGGTATGGAAAATTATTAAAATTTATCTATTATTCAGAATAACTCTTTAACTATCAAAGTTAGGTAAAAATACAATTCGACTTATTTTGTAGGAAATTTCATTTCCTTTAAAAATTTCCTCATCTATTTTTCCTGTATCGATGATAAAGTAGACAAAATTTGAATTATATTTTCCACATTTGGAACTAAAAGTTTGGTCAACCAATTAGAGTTACAAAAAAAAATTATTAAGGCGTTTAACGTAAATTCAATAGTTTACGAGTTATGTCTCTTGAAATTTGAAAGTTGTAATTATTGCCTGTATTCTAATAAATATATTATATTTTATCCGACAGATAAATATTGTAAAAGACTGTGGCTCAAAATTTGAAACAATAGCAATTTATGGAAGTTATGACAAAGAATTAGTCTATTCATTGAGTGAAATAGATAATAAAAGTGTAATACTGATGAATGGAATAAAGATAAAAAATAAATTCACTCCCTATCGAAAAATAGATCTAATGATAATTATTGTTGACAAACTTATTTTTCCATCATTGGTACAGACAGGTCAGCACCCATTGATCGAAATTAATACAATCTTCATTTTTGACAAAAATGTTCGAGGCTATCTGATAGATCGTAAATTTGATTTTTTGCATAGAAGATTTGATACTTCCCAAATATACTATTGTAAAGAATTTAAATTTTTCCAAGAAAATGTTATTTTTATTACAACATCTAACCCTTACACCAATTACGCACCAGCTTCGATGTGGTCTTTTTCTGGTAAATTAAAATTTCCCGATAATCGTACCGATTGGACACTCTATTTAGCAAGTTATCCCTTTATGCCAAACAACAACAGTAAGTTTTTTTTTATTATTATTATTACATGAATGCTTACTGTGATATGTATGGGCGCCATTCTTATAATCAAAATTAAAAGCAAACTGTTACCATACTTAATGGAAAGCACTATTATAATATATTGTAATTGTTACCATAAATTGATTTTCGTGTACATGAAACTGAAGCTAGCGGCTGAAATAAGTAGCGGCCAGCAATTTTTTGCGTGGCCGCTACTTATTATGCCCACTAGCTTCAGCTTCATCTTCGTGTATTTTACAACTAATAAACTAATATTTCAATTTCTAACAGATGAAAGTATGTGTGAAAATGTAATATTCGATCGGACAAAACTTTTAAACGGCTACAAAATTAAAGGAATGCAATTAAATTACGATACTTCTGAACCAGTTACTACCATAAATACTTTGGTAATTAACAAAAGTGATATTAATAGGATATTTAAAACACTCGGAGAGCGACTAATAGCTGAATCATTAATCAAATCTTTGAATGTGTCCATAAATGTGACTTATGCTTTTTCACTGTTTAAATTCGCATCCCAAACAGAAAAAAGTATTGTCTTATTGTTTAAGCGGTTGGTAGACTTACATATACATCCGGGTGATTTTTACCAGGTAAATGAAAAAATGACTGTATTTAACTATCTATATTCAACGCATCCAGTTGTTTATACGAATACGATGATAGCAACCCATAATCGTGGATTTTCAACGCCTTTGGAAAAAATGTTCAATTTCTACGGCTGGTTGACCATTATCGCAACATCAATCATGCTACTGATGGTATTTATTGTTGTTTATTCATCAAACAGTCAAAAAACCAGCAGATTTTCATTTGCGAGCTTTGAGTGTCTCAGACTGCTGATAAATAACTCAATTTACACCCGAATGGACACCGAAAGAATGCGAATATTTTTTTTCGTTGTATTTTTATATTTTTTGATAATACAGGCGACATTTTCTGGTCATCTGGCGGGATTTTTGACAAAACCCGAGTACAGAAAAAATGTCGAGACTCTAGAAGATCTTAAAAATCCGCAATACCTGACAATTTATGCAATTCCTAGTACTTATCAATGGATTAAAAGTTCTTCACTACTAAACAAAACAGTGTTTATTTCAAAAAAATGTATTGAATATATCAAATTCAATCAATCGACAGCCTGTATCAATCATAAAAGTTATTTTGCATCATTTAAGACTCATTACGATGTACATTATTCCAAGAAATACTTATTTACTAAATATAGTACGTTACTTATGCGTAAAAATTGGGAGTTGAAGTATCGCATCAATAAAATTGCGATGGCTTTGACAGAATCTGGCATTTATAATAAAATAGTTGAAGGTTATACGAGAAAATTTGATGAAAAATTTGTGTCAATAGGTGATGAATTTAAGGATGATTACTACCGGCCTGTTAATATTGAGGATATTATATTTGGATTTGTCCTGCTTGCTATTGGTCTTTTGTTATCTTTCGTCTGTTTCGTCACTGAAATTGTTATTAATATGATCAAATTTTCTAACAAACAAGAACGAAGACGTACGAGAGTATTTACACAATCAGCAATATCTTTAAAGCGTATGGTGACATTGAGTTTTCAAAGATTATTCGTGAGCTTGTTTGGAAATTCAAGTAGAAATTTGTAAATTGTAATCAGAAAAATGCAGACCTTAAGCGCAAAAACGACTGAGGTGCGCACTTTTGGATTTTTCAACATTTTCACTCTTCATGACAGCTCTTAACCTTAATTTAGATCTAAATAAAACATATGTTTGTATGGGTAAATATTTAAGTTTGTTCAATGATTGATATCTCGTAAAGCTTTTTTTGCTTTGTTGTAATGGAAAAGTGTCAGTTATTTTCGGGGCTTGTTCAAAATTGGATAAAGACTTGCAGGTGTCTGAATTATTGTTAAAATGAATAAATTTGTAATAATTATTTATGGTTCATACAAATTTAATGACGCCATTGAAAAAATGTTTGATTAAATTTAATCATTGGAAGATAATTTGAAGGGAATTATTTAAAAAAAAAAAAAAAAAAAAAACAGATGACGTATGGAGTAAAATAACAAAGTCTTTGATCATTATAACAAGTTGATCCTCAAGTAGATTCAGTAGATAGCGACAAGGTTGTTAATAATTCTTTTTATTAAACCCGTGGACATAAAGGTTGGACTGAGGCAACAACACTCGGTGGTCTTTGGATAATGTCGTGACGATTAAACATTTATAGACTCTAAAGTCTAACTAATGTCTTCATGAACCTACACAGTAACGAGTCTGCACCGGGTTTCTGAATATTAAGTCTCGGTCTCATTAGTAGAACGTACGTATTTTTATCTACTTAAATATTAAATAATGTCTCTGATTTAACTGCTTACGAGTTAATTAAAATTATTTGGTTTTAATAAATTTTTTTTTTTTTTTTCATTTTTTTAAGCTGGTAAAAGAAGAAATGAGTATGTACATACAATTAGGATGATGGCATAATAGTAAAGAGAGATAAATAATGTTACTCGCTGGGGAATCGATGCTATTGATCCAGGAATAAAAGAACTACCAGGTGGTCTTTGATCTTTATAAATTGATATTGAAGATAGTAAACATTTGCCAAAATCCTTTTATCGAACGTTTTATTTTTACTTTCTATTGTCTTTTTTTCGGAATTTTATTAATCAAAGGGTAGGGTTTATTGATCCGATTCGGGGCGAGATGGGTCGGATAGAGTTTTTAGCAATTTATCGTCAAAAGGAAATCATTTTATGTATGGTATAGAAATTATTTTTGTTATTGGTCATTTTAAACGGAATATTTTATATGAAAAAAATTTATTTGATATCAAAAGTCGGGTCCAAATGTAAATAAACCAAAAATTTCCTAAATTTCGATGAGAATTTAGTAAAAAAATCGAGTAAAACAAACGATAGAATAATCAGATTTTCCTTAAAAAAAAAAAAAAAGAAACTCCAACTCGAAGCGAATTGACCTGAGCAAAAAACTAAAAGTATTTATTTATAATGAACCCTCGAGGGGATGAATAGGAAGTGTAGGAATGTAATTCATTGGCGAGTATCTCAGCAGTAGATCAGACAGCTTAAAGTAACGCCCACGCATACCCTTTTGTCTTTTATACAGTGGGTAAGGAGTTTTACGAATAATAAACCCACCGTCGAGAGACAGCCCGTAATATATGTGCGATAGAACGAGAAAGTAAAAGTTTAAAATAAAAATAAAAATAATAAAATTACAAGGGTACCGTGCATACTATGGTAGCCTCGGGAGTTTCGTTTCGTTTAAACTCACTACTTAACTCACCAAAGAATACTTTCCAAGGGATCTTACAATTACCCATTGTCCGATACGGTAATTTATGTGGAGACCAGACGATCCACAATAATATCAAAGATACCAGCCAACTAAACCAAATCAACAAGTTAAATAATCTACACAACTCGGTCTCCACGACGATTACGGTGATTGTTTCACTTGTGTACCGATTGTCTGGAGCCCTGACAGCTTTCCCTGTCGTAGAATTGAGCAGAGGGTAAGACGGCCCGCTCTCATGATGAATTAAACTTTTTGATTTTACGAAATAGTTGGGCGCCAGTGATATTAAATTACGGCTCATCCAGAGTTTCATATTCTCATGAGTATATATCTATATATATAAGTATATTCGTCGGTAAAGCGAGGCTCGATAAAGCCATATGCAACGTTTACATCAAACTCACAACTCACTAAGTAAGAATCGTTTAATTAATTAGTACGAAGACTGATTACGGCGCCCACGTAACTTGGATCCTCGTATCTGACGGTGTCTTGCGATGGAAATTCCTAACCCATCGCCTTGACTACTCCATATACAGCCGCTATCTACATCTACATTGGAATATATTTGAAAACCGAGATGCGAGATCCAACGATGTGAGACGTGAGAAGCGAGACGGGAAACTACCGCTCGGCTTTAAGTCTATAGTTGTAATGCTCATAGGGTGGAAAGTGCACTTGAAAGCTTTAGTTACAAGTTTCTTAACCTATAAATACCTCGATTTTCTCAACCGTACACATTCATTTTAAATTTAATATCATTACTTCGGTCTCAAGATACCTATCGAATTTTTTATACTAAAATATTAATTTTAGGCACTTGGTAATAATTTTTCGTAATAAGTACTAAAAGTCATAGAAAGTAAATGGCCATCGACTTTATATCGACATGGTTCTGTGAAGAGTCCAAGATTAAAAGAAATTTTTTCCTTCAGTAAAAAGGAGATGGAATGCATGGTAAATTCTTTTTCCGAACATCTGATCAGCTAAAGACATCAAAATATAGATAATTGACCCAAAATTTATGAAAAGCGACAAGCGTAAAATATAAATTCTAGTAATTATAAATTACCTCATGGTACATTTAATTAATATATCAATATATATAAAATAAATACATTCTTATAATTGAATTAAATTTAAAAGCTATTACGAAATAAAACCAATCCTAAGATACTTTCTCAAAGTTTACTTTTAAATAATTATTATTTCACAGCAGTTGGTTCCAAGACGATTATGAGACACGAAAACCGTAAAGTTTAAAATTTAAATCTATTTAATTACATGAATTCAGATTATATATTTATAGTTAATTAAGTCCATCATCTTACGGTCATCAAACACGGCGACGGCTAAGTGAAAGTTTTATTTTTTATTTATTATTCTATGATTGGCACTTTTCTATTAAATACACAGACCACCTAGAATATATCTAAATATATCATATATAGAAAAAAAGGCTTTATTTAAGAAATCGCTGAAAGCCGATTTATCAATTTCTGATTTTTTAAATAAAAAAAATTTGGCAAAAGCAAATTATTGGTTAAAAAAATTTCGAAAGATATTTTAATGAAGAAAAAAAAGATTTTTTAATGGAATTATAAGAATAAACAAGTGATTCAGACGAGGCACAATATAATAAAATCGGAAGAGATCATAAGCCATAAAAATAGAGGTTAGGGTCCAAGATAACACTAATGCTTCTTAAAAATCTTTCTACATCCTTAATAAAAAAAATATTAAAAATGATTGATAGCGCGGCGAAGTGAATAAATAAAAAAATGTATGACGGCATCGCGTGGTAATAAATGATATAAAAGAAATTAAAAAACAATTAAATAAGAATTGAGATATTTTTTTATTGTTAGTCAGAATCGCTAAATCTGTGGATTGTAGGAATGTCTTATATATATATATATATATATTAAATTATGAGTTCGAGGAATCGTGGGATGTTAACGTTAAGATGGAGAATAAATTACCGATCGAGATATATGAGGGTATTGGATAGAATGGTTGCCTATTTTCGACTACCTGCGGTTGGCTTGTGACCTAAAATCATTAATATTCGATTAAGAAATTTTAATATGGTGGATTGTTGCTATATTAGTCATCTGGGGCAATCTGGATCGAAGAATATTATTTTTAGATTAATATCAGAAATTAACTTGTCAATTATTTTATGCTACGATTTGATCTTCCTAAAAGTATAACATACTTTATTAATAATTCGATTTCTTATCAAATTAGTCCGTATTCATTTTCCTTTATTAGGTTACTTTGACTAAAATATTATCTTGAAAACGATATATAAAAAGATTTATTGGTTTTTAATCACCGGGATTGGGATTATCATCAAATCGAATTTATTCGTTAAAAAAACGACTATACGTGAAAATTTATAACCTTTTTTGACGAAAATTTAATTTAGCACAAAGAAAGGTCCTGGTAAATTTTCCGTTACTTCCGTCCCATATACAAATAACATATATGGTCAAAATATATGATAAATATCAGAAAATATATGTGGCCAATTTAAATATATTTTTTTTTAAATTAAAAAATATAATATTCATCATATACGAGTCCGTATATGTTTAGCATATATTAAATATATATATCAATCATATACAAAAAATATATATGAAAATATATATTCTTGTCATATACAAAAACTATACTTTTATCATACATAAAAATATATATTTCTATCATATACGAAAAATATATTCTGATCATATATAATAACATATATTTATATTGTGTATAGAAAAAAAAAGTTTCTTGTTCATATAAAATTTTCAAAATTAGTTAATTTGATGCGAATATATGATATATCTATATACATATACATACACCGAATAAAATATATGCTTAAATATAACAAAGAAAATATATGATGCCATATATAATATAAATTATATGCTATCATATATTTCATTTCATATAAAAATTATATATTTTTTGAATATAAAAGGAAATATATCAATACAATATATAATTATAAGGTACATGTAAATGTATATATGGCTTAATATAAAAAACATATAAGTTATATATATTTACTACTGTATATAATTTTATACTAAATCAGAAAATCTCTATATGATTTTTTATAATATATGATATATATTTTTGTTGCAAACATATATGATTTTAAATATTTTAACCGTATATTGTTTTTTTATAGAAGGTAATTTTTGTTCATATGTAATTTTCATGTAAATATATAATTTGCCCTGAATTAATAAAGTATTTATGCCTTTGGATTAATTTTGACTCATTGAGCTCATAAATAATTCATAATTTTTGATAACTAAATAATAGAACATTAAAAATAGTCTTATCACAAAAATGTCATTTAGAAGACCATAAGATGACAAGTGAATTGTCAGCAGAAATAACCTCGGATTCGCCATTTCACTATTCATATATATATAAATATATATATAAATGCAAGTGGCATCCTCGACATTCCCACGTAGGATTTCAACGTCTGTAGACGAAGTCGACAGCAAAATAAAGAAAAAAGTAAAAAGGAGGAATGAAAGAAAGAAAAGATAGTGAAGCTAGAAACTGGAAACTGGAGGCTGGTGGAAATTCTCGTGGATCAGCTCAATGAATTATTCACGAATAGGTCACAGAGTCGGAGGACCGAATTTTAGTCAAATCATTACATTTTATCTCTCTGTTATTATTATCATTTATTTTAATTTAAAGCTCAAACTTTGTCATGATTTACTCAATTTATTATTTTTTGATAAATAAATTAATTTTCTGGTAATTACCAATTCACGACTGATTAATTTGTTTATTTGTATTATGCGTCGAGTTTAATTAATATAAATAATACTACTAATTATTTATTTATGAGTTCGACTGAGTTATTAATAAAAAGATTTAATTTTACAATTAATGTAAGGCCAACTCAAATTATCTGGTATTTGATTAAAGTTTATTTTTAATATTAAATTCGCTTAAATGATTAATGTAAGAAAAGTTACAAAGATTATATAAATTAAATCAATAGAAATTTTTTTTGTAGGAAATTTAATTTCGAACAAAAAAAGTTTCTATCAATTTTTCGATAAAATGAGATTTACATCAGAATATCAATTTTTTCAAAAAAATTTGCACTTGAAGATTTATAATTTTCGTATTTTCGACTGTTGGATTGAAATTTTGGGAAAAGAATCAAAATTTAAGAAAAATTCGTAGAGATCTTTCCTGTAGGAAATTTAATTTCGAACAAAAAAGGTTTCCATTAATTTTTTGATAAAGTGAATATTTATATCAGAATATTAATTTTTTCAAAAGTGTTTCCAATTAAAAATTTATAATTTCATATTTATGACATTGGAATGCAAATTTTGGGAAAAGATTCAAAATTTACGAAAAATCGGTGGAGACTTTTTCTATAGGAAATTTAATTTTCTATAAAAAAAATCTCCATGAATTTTTTCTAATTATCAATATTTACTCTATGAATAAAAAAAAAAAAAACATTTTCTTTGTAAAAGAAAATGTCAATTAAACAAGCAGGTGCTCTATTTGAATTTTTAAAATAACAAAACCTTGATGCCAAAATTGGCGATGACAAACCGGCTTGTTATTAATAAAAAATGATAAATATTGTTCTATATAAGGATAAACCCGCATAGTTGGTCACTACCAGCGGATGCAGTATCTCCTTAAGAAACTTATAATTTAAAATTATAATTATTTATAATCCGGTTGTGAGTTACAAGTTTAAAGTCCTTCAATCGACACATGTGATAATTGTCGTTTAGTGGCAGTACCCGAGCTATTCCCAAGTACTACAACTACAACTACAACTACAAGTACATCAACATTAACATCAAGATCGTGGATCGTGAATCGTGGATTGTATCGGAGTTCATACACCTGTTCTCCCGCATTTATACAAACCGCCGCATCGCGTCACGCGTTATATTTTTTAATTCCATCTGTAACTTCATTCCATTACTCCTTTAGGAAATAACCTCAATGTACGCCAATTAATCCTTTTCTTTAAAATAAAACTATCACTTACATTAAATACAAACTCAAGGTCTTTTTTTATTCCGATTCAAATCTTAGATCGTGAGAAAAATTTTTTTCTACAAAAGTTTATGTTTAGGCCTTACATACTAATTCTATGTAAAAATATAAAAAATCCTTATTTGTAAAAAATAAATTCCCTATAAAAAAGTATTCTATGGTTTTTTTTTTATTTTCGTAAATTTCACCGAAAAAGCGACGGTAAAAATCTAATAAATAATTTCCGTGTCTACCAGATCTGAGTTGGATTGATGTAAAAAAAAAAAAAAATGTGAAATGTATTTTTTATCGTTTGTAAAACAGCTCTTATCATGAGACTGACTTGTAGTAACTCAATTAGAAAATCACAAAGCCGTTGAGCGTTAAAACCCCACGAGGTTGTTAAACATGAGGGTTGGGCTACATGGACGTGGATGAGAGTAAACAGTTGATAGTAAGAGAGGTCCAGGAGTCAAAGGGACACCAAGTGAGACAGAGATAACGAGAGAGATACCAGAACAGGGAATAATTCGGTTAGCAGCAAGTCTAGTTGGTATACCCCCAGGTCGATATATCGCATCCATTAACGGTATGCACGATCAAACCTAATTATAATAGATCCTCATGACCCCTCGGTGATATGCCCACCCATTGTCCGACCCTCGATCAACATTTACTCACGATTTTTTATAAATTTAACTAGAAAATTATAATTAATTTTCTATCCGATCCATTTTGCCCCATAAAATTTCAACTACCACGCCATCTATAATCATTTTCTCTGGGGACTTAGTCTGAGGCCCCACAATGATAATCCATAAGACTACTTAGCAATTTTCTAAAAACTGTAATCCCTACGCTGTCTACATACCAAAAAAAGCGCGAATTTCAAAAATTCAAAATTAAAATCCTTGAAAAAACTTTCAGGCGAAATTGAGCTCCGGGGCTGAACTTGTAGTTAAAGCTTTGAATTAAGCTTTTGATTGATTCGATACGACAATGAGGTAATGAGTTATAATTATTTATAGGGAAGGGACGGCTCCATCCGGCCTACAGTCTGAGTGGAAGCGAGGGGGAGGAAAATTCAATAGGACCCCGAGTGACCCGACTGGCAACCTCGCAGTCGATTTACTCACAAAGCCAGCCTGGTCAGTCCCACAATCACTACAACACAGCTCACAAACGTGGCGGCGCTAGTGGGTTCCAGCAGCCGCAATTGTATCACGTGACAAGTAGCGTCGCTGGATTGAGTGATACTCCGACCTCGGGAAACGCAAGCGACGAAACTCTTACTGACTGCGAGCTGACCCATCTTGCACGCGAGTGGAACGGTAAGTTAATAATGATAATAATAATAATAATAATAATATTTTCAAGTTAGGCTAAATCACTGTGTGACATGATAAACGAGACAGCCGATAGTGTCACGCACGCGGTGATTTCAGACGTCAGAGGGTTCACGTTGTCACCATGACGTATTACTTGAGGCTAGAACAGCGTACTCAGCATCTGTCGCCTTCTCATACCCTGTAATATGCTTACAGTTTCCCACCTGCTCAAAAAAAAAAATCTTTAATTGATGATTTGCTCCAACTAGTCAATGTCTAAATCATTTTCCAAACCAAAGATGTTCTAACCTAGAAATTTTTTAAAACTTCAAATCTAATTATCTAATGAACTAAATCAGCTAGAGATTTCCGGTTTGGCTCAAAATTTTCTTTACACCTCCCTTTAAACTCCAGAAAAATTTGCAGCGTTAATTTTGTAATTAACTAATATTTCGAGTTGGTCAAAGATCGATTTTTAGAAAAATTTACCAAAATTTTTTGTGTTTCGTCCGCCATTTTGTTTTGAATTACCATAGAGCTAAAAATCAAAATTCTTATGCTGCCTCAGAGTTCAAGGAGTGATTTACAAAAAACTTCTGGAATTATTTCCATAAGTTCTGAAGATAATTAAAGATATAGATGGCAAAGAGTAAAAACTTGACCAAACAGCAACGTAACGATTTCGCTGAAATAATTAATGAACGAAAAATTTATGAGGGATGATTTGGCTTTCGGTGGGCAAGTAGGGTAGAATAAAGCCGGTTATTAATAACCGGACTTTGAAAATTATGAAACTGATAAATAATTCATAAATGAGCTGATTCTGGTAATGAATCGGGAGATAATATTAAAATAAAATGATTTTGATAAATATATTTTGTTAGCGTAATCAAACAGAGATATTGGTCTGGCAGCTAGCGTCGAAAGGAAAATATCCGGCACTTTGTCTTTGACTGGGATACTTCCGGATGAATAAATTCACCCAAGAAATAAACCGCTTCCGATACGAATAGAGTTTCAGTTTAGTAACAAACGGCAACTGAATAACTTAACTTACCAGAAGTACAACAACAACAACAACAACAAGTATAAAATGAATACAAGTACAAAAGAAATTGAATCACAAATGAGTAAGTCATCATCGATCATCACAAGACACCATTAACTCGACGTATTCACGTCTAGGATTTCGGATCTCAGAAGATAGAGAAGGAATTCTCGCTTAAAGTTAACTTTGCTGACTACAAACTAACAACACAATAAACTAGTCATTCACTAAACTTGAATTGGAGAACTATATATATAAACTACACAAAAGCTATTCGTTAATATTTCATTAGCTCGTATTCAGTTAAAGTCTTTGATCGGGTCATCTGTCATCAGTCATCGCAACTTGCGACTGAATATTTTAAAACCGAAAATTTAAAGTTTAGCGTAAGTTGAATTTGGCGCCCAATTTGGGTAGAATAATCGCAACGGGAGCTATTTCAAAGTTTAATGAAACTCTAGGCATCTCTCGATAAAGTCTTGGTTACAATATAGGATGCTGCTGAGCAGAGCGGTTGCAATCAAGCCCCTGAGCTCTATAGGACCGAGAGTTGGGGTTCGAGCCAGAGGGTGAGGTATGGAATGATGAGTCTCTTTATAAGATGTGTGTATCTGTTATCCGTAGCTATTATTACAGTTATCAACAATCATGTTGACATGCTGTCATGTGTGTATGCCACTCAGATATATAGATTAAACAGCAAATGTGGGGTTAGGAGGATTAGTGACGTGATATTGTCATTCTTGGGTTAGCATCCTAAAAGGTATTTACCATATGAGGATATTTACTTATCTTAGATATACGCTCATATATTGTTCTCATATTTACTTACATTTACTGAGAATAAACTATCTAATTGGCCTAGTAATTTTAAATAGGGATTTGCTTTTCTGAAATTTCACTTCAAGACCGTTTTTGTATAAAATTTAAATTTATACAATAAAGGTCCTTATAAATTGTTTTTAATCTCTGTAACTTTTCCAAAAATTTAAAATTTTAAGAACGAGTAACAAATAATCGATCGTAAAAATAAGTCAAACCTAAATATTCAGATAATAATTTATCTCATGCATTAACAATCTACTCCCTTATTCCCTTATATCCTCACTTCCTTACTGTAGCTCTCATTCTGGAAACGTGTCCCCGAGGAAATCGATTTCCAGACTATATATATACATCCTCAGGAGTTCGACTGGGACTTAAAAGCCACTTCAAGAGCTCTTACACTAACTCTTTACTTAGATTCAATCTCAAGCTGTCATATTCACCTCCGGTTATCCAAAATCCCATCATCAAACCAAAAATAATCTCGTCGAATCAAAATTAAATTAACTGTCAATTAATTTATGAAATAAGTTAATTTAATTTAAAATAGATATTTATATAATTTAAATTTATCAGACCACACCGGCTAATTTATTCCTTAGTAATCGATATTGTAGTGCTCGTTCTTGTTCTTGCTTGTACTCGTGTTTTATGTGTCATGCGAGTTCACGAGAATTAAATACCCCGTTTCTGGTTGTACGATTTAAATGTTACCATTCCATGCAAATTACTACATATCTGCATGTTCAACAGTAATTATATTAAGACTTTGTATCATAATTTTTACCAAATAGTGTAATTAATCATAATTATTGCCATTTAAATCTTAATAATTTTAAAAACTTAAAGATTCCATCCTTCGTAATTTATAAAAGAAATTTTTCAACTCGCGACAATATTATTTTCAAAAAGTTATGACGTTCAAAAATAGAGACTAAAATCACCAGTAACGTTTTTTTTTTACTAAAAAATAATTTATAAAATTAGTTAACCTCTAAATTTTTTATAAATTTCAAAATTAGATATTTCAGGCTTAAAACCAAAATTTTTTTCATTTCGATCGGTTATTTCAAATCCACGTTACAGCAGTTTTTAAAATAAAACTACGACCCAAGGTCGCGAGTTCGAATCCCGTAGGTAACTTTTAGAGAAAAAAAAATTTTTTTTTTCTTCAATTTTGAATATCTGGCTTCAAAAATAACCTCAAATACTTCCTATAATTTATTAGCAAAAAAAAAAAAAGAATTTGATTATCAGCCCACCCACGAAGTTTTAATTTATCAGCGAATCGATATCGATACATCTAGATATCGTGTGTCCGCGATTACCATACAAGTTGTACATAAACTTATTTACTTATTCCACAGTGAATTGTCGGTAATATAAATTTAATCGAGTAGTTTTATCTCAGCCAAACAAGTTAAATAATGTCCAACATACTCTTGCACTTATAAATTTTTATAATATATATTTTAACATAATTTTTTTAATTTAAATAATTGTTAATCACTCAGTCAATTCCTAACAGTAAAAATAAATAGTTATTGATGGTTTGTGTGAAATTAGAAATGTAAATAAATATTAAACGAAACGGGGAACAAATAAATATAATTATGTGTGCTGACTAGCTCGCCATGGGGTTTCCTAAGTTATTCAAACAAAGAACCTGTTTGGCTCTAAAGACCGATATCTGACTCTTTGTGAACTGCCTCTTACTTATTTCATTTTATTTATTACTCTGTCGTCAATAATTTTTTAATTTTAAATTTCTCTCCGTAAAATTTAATTTTTTTTTTTTTTGCTAATTTTTAATTTAATTCCAACTTCGCCAAAGATCAGAGGCGTCTATATGACTTCTTGTTATCGTAATTCAATATAAATAATGTATTTGTAAATTTTGAATCAGCTTTTTTTCTCTGCAATCAATTTCGGACATTAATAATTTTTTGACTAAAATTCGAATCTCTCTTTGGGTTAGAATATACGTAAAAAAATATAAATTCAAAGATCTTATATTAAATTTAAAGTTGCCAATGCTGAAAAAAAATTTTTCCGATAGCTTGATTTGGCGCCATTTGACTTTTTTTGAAAATTCGTTCGAGAGTTAGGGGCCGAGATAGAAGAAAAATTGAGTTAAGTGGTAGTACGAGTAAAAAAAGAAGAAGGGGTAGGGAGGAATATTTAAAAATAAAGTATATTGTAATATATAAATAGTGTATAATAATTATAACAAGGATATAAAGCGGAGTAAAACAATGGAGGAAAGAGCTCAAGTGAAAAGCTATAGGTTTCCGTTTGCCGGTAAAATTAAACTGTGCCACGGGTCGTTTTCCTCTTTCTAGTACTTTACTTGTGCTTAAACTTGTATTTCTCCAGTACCAGCAAGTACTATAAACTTGGTGGGTTTATTGTTTTCCCTTAGTAGAGAGTAATTTAGAGGACCGAGCGCCCAGAAAATGTTAAAGGCTTCCACTAAAACTCGAATCGATTTCATTTTATACCGACGAAAAAAAAAAAAAAAATAAACTAAAAATATAAATTAATGACCGGGCTTTTACCCAAAAAGCGCGTTCATTTCTTTTCTTTTGTTCCGACATCAATTATTCAATTCTTTTAATTAAAATAATCCATTGTGTTACTACAGAAATTTACAAACGAAAATTTTATTACTCACCGTCTAATCAATCGATTTAATCGATTTTTTTTTAATCGATACATCAGAGTCTAAAAAATTCAATACCAATATTTTCGCGATGTTAATTTTTATGAATTTTTTTCAAAAAAAAAATTCGGGCCATTTTTTGACTTTTTAGACCCGTAACTTTTTTCAAAAATTTTTTTGGCCCATTTTGATTTTTGGACTATGATATAGACCCCATGAAGAAGGTGTAAAAAAATAATTAATCAAAACGCGCATTTACAAGCCGAGTTATTGGAAAAAATGATTTGGTGAAAATCCGAAATTTTTTTAGTTATAAATTTAAAACTTATTTTTGGGAATACTCTTAATGATTTTGGCTATTGGATATTTCTCTCCAGACTTTGGGGTATCTTAGAAAAAAAAATTAATCAAAACGCGCATTAACAAGCCGAGTTATTGGAAAAAATGATTTTGGTAAAAATCCGAAATTTTTTTAGTTATTAATTCATAACTTATTTTTGGGAATACTTTTAATGATTTTGGCTACTGGATATTTTTCTCCAGACTTCGAGGTATCTTAAGAAAAAAAAAATTGATCAAAATTGACCAATTACAGGGGGAATAATCCGAAAAATAAAAGTGTCCGTCGAAATTGCTTATAAATTTAATATTTATGACCCTCAATTAATTTTATGGATTTTAATAGCCAACATCACACGTTAGCTTCTGGTGTTGATGAAAAAATTCCACGAGTATAAAGAAAAGAAAAAAATTATTTAAATGTAACCTTACGCCCATCAGCGGACCCAAGAAAAAAATACCTTTGGGCACATGCTGAGTAGAGCGTTTAGGTCCCAAGAATATTTTCTTGATAGATCCTGGCACGCCTTCTTGATTTATAGCCTCTTACTAAGAATTTAAAATAAACAAAAGTAAAAGAGAACTGATTTGACGCAAATTTTTTTGTTAAAATAATTCCGTTACATAAAAAATGTCCGTTAAAGTTCGGAATTATTTAAGATCGATAGTGGGTGTTGGTAAACACGCAAGCAATGCAACAAGATAGTTCTGGACTTGGTTAATTATCAAAGACTCCAAGCTCGTGCACCCGGAAGCGGAAGTTACTGTCGTCAGGTGTAAGCCTCTACGAAGCTTACTTACATTTTATATCAGCTCGTATCTGCCTGAGATTCAAATTCGTACCGGGATCGCGTGCATGTCGACCAGAGAAAACTTTTCATAGTAATACCTAACGTTTAATTTATCCACCAAAACTTTTTCTAATTTACTATCCATCAAAATTAAACAGCTGTCGAACCTAACAGTTATTTTATTAAGGGGTAATATGGGCAACTCATTTAAATCAACCAATTGGGAAATATCCCGCATGAAAACAGTGTAGAGGTGAAAAGTATATCTCAAATCAAAGGTACTCACCAAAAATCAGCAAATTGATGATTTTCTTGGGCCAATTAGCAGTGGTGCTAAAAACAAAAATTAATAGATAATTTCAAGATCAGAATCCATATAAAGTTTCCTTTAATGTTTTTTTATAAAAAGACAATTCGAAATTTAGTGAAAGAAAATAATCAGGAAATAGAAAAAATAAAAAATCTAAACAAGTTGGAATGCAATTCTCTTTTGGAACAGAGAAAAGTTTAAGCTGAGTACGATTCAGCGGGCGGATTGTTCACGGGCGACTTGGTTATTTGGATGAAGAGAAACTAAACGCGAAATAACGTTCCCAAGAAAGACCAAGAAATAATAAAAAGATAAAAGAGTCTTTTGGCGGTTTGAGAAACAATTTCAATCGTTTTTCCGTAGCTTTGTACTTTTCTAAGGTTGCCTACGCATTCCTGTCTCGTAGACTCTTTTTTGAGACTCCCAAATCGGTTATTTTTTTTTAACTGCTCATTTTTCTACGGCTTATTTTACCCCATAAATTTTTTAACCGCCATTTTGTCAACGGACTCTGACCGAAAATTCTATGACGGTAATTTGGCATTCGCACAGAGAGCCTTTTAAGACCGTCTTACAACCAAAACTCAAAATGACGATCATTGCCTATGAGTTGAAAAGCTTATGAGGACATTGTAGTACTAGAAATCAAATAAAAATAAACAAGAGGTAGACAAATAAAATATTGATGGAACAGGTATTGTTAGATGGAGGACTGTAACGTCATAGCTGAGGGAACAGAGCTTACGTCAGACAATTAATGCCATTGGTGACTTGGCACGACAATGGTTCGGACTAAGGACTGAGCTAAGGACGGATACTAGAATAATGCCAGCAGCACAACCGCATCATCATTACATTAATACGTACACGGGAATCGATAGATCTCTGCACACGTGCCCTGGCTATTGACCAACTGAATATAATGTATGACATTCACGCGCTTAACCCAAGTGGTGTGTCCATGACGACTGTCATCACCAGTTCCTACAACTTTTTTTTAAAAATATTTTCATGTTAAATATGAGTTTAGAGATGGATTTTTACCTTAAGGTCTATTTTAACTCAAAAATTTTTAAACTTTTCATTTTAAAACTCACCATTTTTTTTGAATTTTCATTTTTTTTTTTTTATGGGCTATCTAATTATTTTTTTTTGACATCATGGGTGTGTTTGGAAGCGGATTTTTACCGAGGAATCTAATGTTATACTCAAAAAAATAATTAGCTTTAGGTCAAAAATAAGTTAATTTGTGAAATTAATTTTTTAAGTGCGCCAGGAACATAAAAACCTTTGATGTTGGATATAAATGAAAAAAAATATCGTTTCTAAGTAATTAGATGATAGACCAGTAGATTTAAATAAATTTAGTAAATAAGGCTACAGAATTAGCATAACCGCGATGCGGTATACAATTAAATATAGCGCTGAGTACGCTGAGATGTCTATAGATATAGACGGTAGTGTATGTAGCGTATGGAATTGGTCGCAGCCTGGGAGTGAGATAAATTGGGCCGCCGGAAATTTGCATTTCCATCTGCCCGGAATAAATGGATCCTCGTTAAATTACCTGCTCTCGGTCCTGTATGCTGAAATTCTCTACTAGGTGAGAGAATGCTTTCAGCAGTAAGACCATAACACCAGTTCTACGCACTCAGATTTTATTAATTTCATATTTATATAATTATTTTTCTTTTAAATTCGGTGAACTCGGTGACTCCAAGTTGCAGAATTTAAATACTTGATATTATATTAGAGGTTTTGTTGTCATTCCACTGAAGATGGCACCACGGGGTGCCCCGCGGGGTACTTGGACCTCACATGGTCAAAGGCCGGGCCGCGTCTTTAACTGTAGTCTGTCTTCTCTCCCTCATCCCGTCGCGACTGACAAAATTCATTTGACGTTTGCCAAGAGATGGCGTCAGCGCGTGGCGTTTTTTTTTTTAATGATTTATTAGCAATTGCAGGAATCCAATGGGGATACCAAGGACACGGTAAAAATGACGTATCCACAATGGGAAATACGAAAATTAACGGGCTATCGTACGAGAATCCGGTCAACCGTGATATGGAAGCGAAAACCGTAACTGGAACTAAATTGCTATCCAGGACCACAAACTCGATCTTCATCCCCGAAGTTTCTGATAAATTTTCTTTTTTATCCAATCGATTAATTTTTTTTATCTAGGGGTAAAATGGTCCGTATCCGAATTTATATAAAATAGGGCTGCCTTCAAATTTCTTTAACTGGAGGCAAAACAGTCACAATAATTTTTTTACATAACTCGGGGGTAAAATGGTCAAAATAAAAAACACTTTACAAAGTTGCAGTTAGATGGAAAATAGATTTTTTTTTTTTAAGAGCTTAAAATAAATAGAATAAATTCTCTCACGCATACTCGTAGATAACCATTATCAGTTAGCATTCTCTAGGTACGTGGGCGTATAATCGTAAATTTGCGTGACCGTTGGTAATTTTAGCTGAGCTTTAACCTATCGAATTGCAAAAAATACATTTAGTACAATTTCACTATCGATTTCTGTTATTTGACCTAAATTTTATTACTTTTCATTACTACTATAAATACTCACTGATATCTGATTTAATTTTGAATTCTCTATTACAAAAATATATAAGTTTTTTTTTTTAAACCAACTGACGTCAACTCAGTATTTATAGGAGATAAGGGGGCGTTGTTCATGTTTTTTTTAAAGGGAATTTAATTCTCTACAATTTAGGTCCTGAGAAAAATTATTCTAGGACTAATAGTTTAAAAGTTACCGCCATTTTAATCGTAACCCTTCAAATAATTGAAATGAAAAAAAAAAATTAGTATCATCTTAAAATTGCTCTAACTTTTAAACTATCGATTCTAGGATATTTTTTTACAGGACCAAAATTGTAGGAAATTGAATTTCCTTTCCAACTAACATACACAGTGTACATTTATTTTCACTAGTTACTGTGATAACTTCACTTAAATTCACGGCAAATAAAAAAGTTTTCAAATAATTGATTTTTCCCGCAAAATAATTTAAAAATAGCCAGTTTAATTAAATAATCGGGCAATCAGCTTTGAATCAACCGTCTCAATTAAATTCAATCTGTTAAGGTAAACAATAAAGAATTTTATTGCACCAGAGAATTTACCAATTATTTAATAACGAGTTTATTTTCTCGGCTTTAAATAACGACAAACAAATATTGCAGCTTAAATTAATAGAACGTATACGATAAAATAACATTGAAAAATATTTCTATGTCAGTTATTAGATTTTCTTTTATTTTAAAGCTGCCTGCAATGGCAAAATAAAAAAAAATTAACTTATTTTTTTTTTTTTTTTTTTTTTTTTCTAAATACGAGGCTGGGATTCGAACTCGCAACCTCAAAAGTTTAATTAATTATTAAAATTGTTGTAACTCGGGTTTAAATTGACGGATTGGGATAAAAAAAAATTTGTATTAAAGCTTGAGATGTCTAGTTTCAAAGTTTACGATGTTTTAGCTTTTTGAAAAAAAATTTTACCATCATAGAGGGCGGGATTTTAACTCCCGGCCTCAGAAGTTTAATTGGTTATTAAAAATGCTGTAAGTCGGGTTTCAGACTGAAAATAGCTTTAAAATAAACTAATAAAATGTATATGGGAAACATTAATAGAAAAATCCTTTTATGCCAATGTCACTTCGACAGCAATCGAAAGAAGAAAAAATTAATGATAATAATAATAACGAAATAAATGCTCGGGATATAAGTTGGCAAGTAATCTGTCATGGTTAAATAACTCCATGAGAATCAGCGGACTCTCTCATTCTCGACAATCAGAAGTTAAATAACAAAACATTTTCTTTGTGGTTTCGCGTGACTCGCTCCGATTGCCTTTTACAGGCCTCTTGTTCTTTTATAGTAAGATGACCATTTTTTTAAAACACAGAAATAATTATCTATTTTTTTTTCAACATAAAATTAACAATTTAAAATATTAAAAAAATTATTAATTTTCGAAAAATCGTTTCTTTGAAATTTTCGTAAGAAAATAAATCGACTGACCATATCTCGATACTTATCAGAGATAAGTGGATATCGTTAATGTCATTTCGATAGGAAATTTAATTTCCAACAATTTTTGTCCAGAGTAAAATTGTCGTAAGACCAAAAGTTCAAGAGTTAGAACCGTTTGAAGAAAATGTAAAAAATCAATTTTGGATTTTCATTAAAAAAAAAAAAAAAAAACAAACATGGCTGCAACTTTTGACCAGTTGGTCTTAGGATAATTTTTGTAAGGACCAAAATTGTAGAAAATTAAATTTCCTACAATTTTTGTTTAAAGTAAAATTGTCTTGAGACCAAAAGTTTAAAAGTTAGAACCGTTCGAAAAAAATGTAAAAAATCAATTTTTGATTTTCATTTAAAAAAAAAATAAAAATGGCTGTAACTTTTGACCAGTTGATTTTAAGATAAGTTTTGTCAGGACCAAAATTGTAGGAAATTAAATTTCCTTTCGAAATGACACTAACGATATAAACTTATCTCCAATAGTTACCGAGTTACAGGCATTGATAAGTTTTCTAATGAAAATAAAATAAATTTATGACGTAATTATTAAAAATTAATATTAAAAATAACTAGATAAGTAAAGATAAGTTGCAAGGCTTAGGGATGAAGAAAAGTAAAGTGACGTGTACTTTCGCGAGAGCGGTTCTGACAACCGGGGAAAAAAGTAAGTAAAGGGTAAAAAAAAGTAGTGCTCTAGTTGCTGAGCCGCGATGTAGGAATAGGACAGGAGCAGGAGAGGAAATAGGACTGGAAGTGTTGGAATATTGGAGTATGAGCTACTGGAACTGTTGAGAGCTAGTAGTAGCAGATGGTGCCATAGCTAGTGCGATAGCTAGTGGAACTTCTAGTCTCCTAAAGTGAGTACATCAAAAGTTGAGATTGCCAGTCGCCGGAAGCTGAGTCTTTACTTTTGTGAGACCATTAAATTCTTGGCTGCTTCTTAAATTTAACGTTAACTCAGCTAATACTACACACTACCTCTATTTTTATTTATTCAAATATTTTTGTTGTCAATTTTGAGAAATTTTTTTAATGATCTTGGGAACAAAAAAAAGTTAAACATTGAATTTGTCCAAGAAATCACAGAATCACTTGAGACAAAATAAAAAGGCTACAAAAACTCAAGACATTACGCTCCAAAAGACCGTCTCTAAGTCTCAACTCTTAACTCTTTGAGTACAAAACCTCGAAAAAAAAAAAATAAATAAAATTAACTTGGAAACGCTCATTACAAGAAAACTTTACGTCATACGCTGGCACTTGGCGGTTTTACCTCAGAATGTCCCAAGTCGATGGTACTTTTACCTCCATACCCTCATATTTATACATATATATGATTTACTTCCTAATGAGTTTTTATAAATACGTAAATTTATTCGCAAGCTTTGACGCAACTTTTTTTTTTTTTAACAAAAAAAAAAAATTTTTTTTAAACATTTGACACAAACCTGCGTCATTAAATATTTTCACTGGGATAAACAATTTTTTTTTGTGCATTTATTTACTTGCACATGAAATGTGGAAAAATTTTTTTTTAACTAAAGTTTATCTAAATTTTTTTTTTCACACTTGAAATCTGAATTAAAATAAAAAAATATAGAGTGGTCCATCTTACCCATATTTAAAGTTTGTGTTATTTCTCGAAAGTTTGAGGTTAGATGACTTGGAGGAAAGAAAATTTTTTTTGTGTAGGTTTTGCGTAAGTTGAAGATTACTTTTAACGGCGCGATATTTGATAAATTGAATTCGAAACATGATAAATTTGTTTTTTTGAAATTTTTGGTGATGGATTTGGTGTAGGAACGCGAGAGAAACTTGTCAAAGGTGTGGGAGACAATGAAATTTAAAATGACAATGGGCTGAGGGCCCGCATAAGTTGTAGCTGGCGCTAGTGAAGGTTTTTTTGAAATGGCGGGAATTTATTTAAATTTGAATTTGAATTTTGTTTATTAGTTGAGATGGTAACGATTAGTAACTTTTATTGGGCTTTGGGGTAAAATGGGACATTATAAGAATATACCCAAAATTTTAATTAATTTTTATTGGTTAAATTTTTTTTAAGCCGAGAAAAAATGGGCCGTAAAAAAAGAAAACTAAAATTTCCGATTTTAGCCAAAATATATAAAAATATTTATTAATGGGTATTTAGAAAGTCAATTATGATTAACATTAATAAAATTTATGATTATTCATTATTAATTAATTTTTTAATCATTCGGGGTAAAATGGGCTGTGTACAAAAAAAACAAAAAATGGATAATTTTACTGAAAATTGTAAAAAAAAAGTGAATGAATGAACTTTTGATTAAAAAAAGTTGATTAAAAGTAATAAATAACAAAATATCAGACTATTTACACCTGTCTGAAAAATATTCAAGCGACAGGCTTCTCGTTATCGCGATTTTATTTTTATCAAGTTAATTTTTTTTTATTACGGAATATATATATATTCACGTCACGAGACGACGATTCGGCCTTTTTGTAGCCTTCATAAACCCGGATCCACCCTCGGCTGTGCGCCGGTGATGCCAGCGAAATCCAACGCAGCAAGGGGGACACCCCACGTTACTACGATTTCTCCTCGCTTGGGACGAATTTCGTAATTAAATTGGGATCCTACGGACGAAAGAGCCTCTGTAAATGAGCGCCCATTCCCTCCTATATATTTCTATACTCAGCTGTCATTTTTTTTTCTGATCGACAGTCAACCAGTCAGCATTTTTTTTTTTTACCAACAAAAAAAAAAAAAAAAAAACTTACGCAAAATTAAATTAATACTTTTATGAAATTCAAATGGCCCTAGCTCGTAAATTATCGATCCTACGGCTCTTTACAATAATACCATAATTGTAGGTAATTAAATTATCCTTTCAATGAGCTAATTAAATATTTAGTTATCTCATATATTTGAAGATATATGTGCAGTTACAGTTGAAACTTCAGTTTTGCGAAATCTCAATTGTTCCTTTAATTAACAATTGGCAAGTAATTACTTGGAATAAATAGACTTTTCAAGTGGTCATCGGAAAGGATATTAAATTTCCTTTCCAATAACCACTATCGCGATTTATTTATCACAAGTAATAACTTTCCAATTGTCGATTGAATAAGCAATTAAGATTGTCAAAAAATACAATTTTTACTTCAACTTCATATATGCATAGAAATATATCAGATATATATATAATATGTTAGGTCATTAGAAAGAGTATTTCATTACCTTTCTGATGATCACTAACTTAATAGATTTATCCTAATTAATCGCTTTCCAATTGTCGGTTGAACAAACAATTGGGATTTTTAAAAACTATAAATTTAACCTTGATGGCAAACATATATAGAAATACATGAGATAAATATATGTTTAATTAGATCATTGGAAAGGGTATTTAATTTCCTTTTTAATGATCACCAACTTAATCGATTTATCCTGATTAATCACTTTCCAATTGTCGGTTGAACAAACAATTGGGATTTTTAAAAACTATAAATTTAACTTTGATGGCAAATATATATAGAAATACATAAGATAAATATATGTTTAGTTAGATCATTGGAAAGGGTATTTAATTTCCTTTTTAATGATCACCAACTTAATCGATTTATCCTAATTAATCACTTTCCAATTGTCGGTTGAACAAACAATTGGGATTTTTAAAAACTATAAATTTAACTTTGATGGCAGATATATATAGAATTACATAAGATAAATATATGTTTAATTAGGTCATTGGAATGGGTATTTAATAACCTACAATTTAGGTATTTGTATAAAACCGTAGGATTAAAAGTTTATAAGCTACAGGCATTTAAACTTCAAAAAATGTTTAGCGGAATAAAAAAACTGTTATTTAAATAAAATATTTTTAATAATTGATTATTAAATTAATAATTAAAAATGTTGAATTAGCACGCATGGATAAATTTTGACAGAGTTTACACTGGACAGCTCGTAATTGTGTTGGTGTATATTTTAGCAATCAGCATGACAATGAAAACTACGCAAGCATACTCTATGCTAATTTTATGGATTATATCTATCACTTGTCGTTTACACATTTCATTTATGTTTTAATTTATTCATTCATATATTTTAACAAAATGTTTAACAATTTACCACGGTACCAACTAGTGTAACTTCATATACAATATTCTACATTCGTTAAAATTTTAAATTTTAAATTTAAAGTAAAATTTGGAAAATTGGCTGACCAATTAGACAAAAAAAAAATAACAATTCCAGCCATTGCAACAACCTACGGCTTTATTTACTGGCTAACAAAACCCATAACCCATAAAAATAAAAATAAAATACGGGATTTATGTTCGGAAAAGGTGTTTTATCAGACAGGAATTATCAAAACATCCAGCTCTTGGATCCTTGCTCAGTAAGCTCGTGTCAGAGCCATACTCGATACCATCACCAATTATTACTCCAGAGTCGAGAACGACTCGAGAAGACCTTAACTTACATTAGACTTAAACTGGTTCTCAGTCTCTCGCACGAGCCTGTCAATTACCTCCAGTCCCCAAGACTTCAATCCCGACCCTCAATTCCGCGGGACGAAGGACGCGAGGGACGAAATTATCCCGACTGGACAACCGTGACTAACTTTAAACTTTTATATATATTTTTTCGTCTTTTTTTATTCATTTGTAGACATTCAGATCCTTAAGGTGAGATTAAAACCTAGACATTTATGATATAATTCAGAGTATACTTATTTATAAAAACGAGATTTTTATCATGAGACAATAAAATTTCAGTCGGATTTATTTATTCGAATGAATTATAAGTGATTGGAATTAAGTCGGCTTTGTATTTTTAATTTTTTTTATTTGAATACTTGATTTTAAAATATGTAAATATATATATTGGTTTAGATATGAATTGAGAAGAATGGGTCTAGATCAAGGTCTGATTTATAATCTAGCGGTCTTTGAGTTGGAAATTTATTTGTTGGGATAAATCGATAATTTTTTGAGATATTTTGAATATTTTTAAACTTCGATTTTTAGAATTTCGATAAATCGACTACAATATTTATTTTCAAATTTTGATTTATAAATTTAATAATCAATAAGTCGATTAATAAATTCCATTTATCGGTTTTGAAAGTTTTATTAATCGATTTTAAATATCGATTTATAAATGGAAAATTAAAAAAAAAACTTTCTTATAAAATTTGAAGATTAATTGATAGCCAATGATAAGGGTACAAAATCCTCGGTGGTTTAGGTTTCAACAAAATCTAAAATCCACAATCTATAAGTACACGAGTGATAGTCGTAGTAGGTATTACCCATATAAAGGATGTGACTTCATACGAGTGATAAGCCTCCGCACTCGTACTAATTGAAACAGGCTATCTTCTATCGTGAGTTTCCACTCACATCCATTTAATTCACTAGAATCTCTACGATCGTTATATTAATAAAATTCAGTTCCTCTTAAAAAAAAAAAATCTACAAACTATTAGTTTTTTTTTTTTACACAGTATTTAAGACTTTGACAATAAAATAAAAAAGAATTCGTGAATCGTAACGGAAAAAGTTTCCAACAGATATATAAGTAATTACTTGTAAAACTAGACTTTTTTTTCCAATCTGTTGAATCAGTACTGGGTAAATTATTGCTAATAGATTCTCCAGCTCAATCGAAATAGATTTTTTTTTAGCTGAAAAAAGTTTGACATTTACCTCGAATCTTTCGTTTATTTTTTAACTTTTCTGCTGAATCCAACAAAGAAAACTTACTCAACTTTAAATTAAACTATAAAGTGTATTTTCTATCATTTCTAATCCTAACGAATTTTTTTTTTTAATCTTAATAAAAATGAAAATCGTATCTATTACTGAATTCTTGACTCGATTTCCTCTAGTTTGAGTACCCACAACACTATACTTACTCCAAAAAAAAAAATTATCAATTATTACGTCAAATAAATATGTGAACTGACCATCTTATCTAAATATAGGCTTGTGGGTACTCATTGAACGTGGAATCGCCTTGAATACTCATATATGACATCCATTTATAAAAAATATATTTTTAGACAGCCCATCTTACCCCTTTTATTCTCCGACGTATTTTTAAATGATAGAAAATAACAGTATAATTTTATTTGTTACAGGTGAGTTAATAAAATGGCAATCCTTTGAATTATTTTCTGCAATAGGTGAGTGACAGCTGTCAGAAATTATTCAGTTTTATGCTCTAGTTAATTTTTATTCTGACAATAATTGATATGATCAAACGTTTGCTGCATTTGATTATTAAAAAAAAAAAATTTATTTAATTATCACAAATATCCTTTTACAAAAATTTGTATAAATATTTTATAACAATGATTATTTCGAATTTAACGAGTGCAAAAAGCGCAAAAATTTTATTATTTTTACCAAAATATTAACAATAAGTATTTTATAAAATCTTTTAGCAGCACGAATGCGTCTGCGTATTGCTCGACGACGAATCTCGTACAGTTTAATAACCAACTCAGTGATAAAGCTAAACAAAGAAAAAAGTAGACCAGAACCCAGCAAAACGAACGCAAACACGAGGTCCCAAAATTCAATCGGCCGATAATAATCATTTTTCATAGTAAATTCTTTCATAATTTTAAGTTTTTTACTCGATTTAATTGTTTTTTTTTCAACAGTTTTCTCAAAAATTCCCGATTGCATGACTCTCATGACGACCGCATTGATTCGGGATTTAAGACGCCAATTTTTTCTCATGGTCAAACCACTGAATCCGCTAAAAAGATTCGGTCTAGTGTAATGGAGATTATAATTGACAATCAGATATTTTAATTCGGAAAATGTTCCCACGCAAGCAACAGACGTATCGTGTATGGTATCAATATTACAATCGAATTTTCCAAAGATTGTTTTGTTTAGTAATTCATCAGTTATATAATTTTTCGAGCCGATATCTGCATAAATTTTAGTGTATCGTGGATCTTTTAGGTCTTCTAGAGACTCGACATTTTTTCTGTACTCGGGTTTTGTCAAAAATGCCGCAAGGTGGCCAGAAAACGTCGCTTGTATTATTAAAAAATATAAAAATATAACGGAAAAAAATATTCGCATCTTTACCGTGTCCATTCGGGTGTAAATCGAATTGTTTATCAAAAGTCTCAAACACTCGAAAATCGAAAATGATAATTTCGAGTTAGATTTTTTTGAAATTGAAAAATAAATAACGACAAATACCGTCAGCAGGATAATTATTGTTGCGATAATGGTCAACCAACCGTAAAAATTAAACATTTTTTCTAAAGGCGTCGAAAATCCTCGATTATGGGTTACTATGACATCACTTAAAAAATGGATGGGGCTGGATATCTCGAAATAATCAAATAATTCCTCACTGATCATTCGAGTAGAAAATAGTTTTAGATCTAAAGATTTATCGATCGATTTATTTGCTAATAATTGAGAGTTTATTCCATCTAAATATGACCTAACAATAATTTTTAAGTTAATAGATACTTTTAATGAACCGATTATTAAATCCACCCAAAATTTAATCATCGGCAGTAAAATTTTAGCTGTATTTTTATTTTGCTGAGTAATTAAATAACTTGATTCAAAATAAGGCATCAAAGCGACAGGAATATGTTGCATGGTGTTTATTTGGTAATTTTCGAGGTACTGCTTCCTGTCGAATAGAAGATTTGAGCAGATGCCTGTAAATTTTTAGTGAATTTTAATTATGTCTTTAATTTTCTCTTTTCGTAGGTCAGAAGTTTGAAATCTGGCGCCCGGTGTTGTAGTAAATTCGCTGTAGTCTTTATAATTCTAATGATAGGTCAAAAAGTTGCAAACCAATTTTGTAGGAAATTGTATAGGCTACAAAAATGGACGAATAAAAAATTTTGATAAAATTTATATTTTGTGAGTTATCAGCCATTGATTGACAGCCCAAAATTTTTACTTTCAGAGCTATGATTTTTATATGGCTGTAACTTTTTAGCTATTGATTTTATTGAAATTTTTTATCAGACCTTTTTTGTAGCCTATTAAATTTTCTATGAAATTTGTAAACAAACTTTTTCATTTAAATGACAACTTTAGCCGCTAGGGCGATTTTATAAACGACGCCCAATTTAAATGGCGCCCATTCTGACCAATAATATTCTTAATTCACACAAACTACTGGCCTACAAAAACCGTGAATTAGAAATCAGTGATCAAATGATTCTTACCAATTTTGATTTTCGAAAAGTGCCCATAATAAATCCTATTATTGTTATTCTTTTTATATTTAGTCCAAAATACCGGCGCGTAATCATTGAATGGATTGTAAGTAAACAATTTAAGTGAATTTTTTGATTCAATACATATAACAACTTGTGAAGCTTCGCTGGTATTCCAAAAATAATCAAAAATATTCATCATTTGGTCGTACGACAAATTATTTTCTTTAATTAAGACAAAAACTGTATTTATATTCGTGAGTGGATTAAACAATTTTTTGATGTAATTAATATCCAATTTATTAATAAAAATAATTAATAAATCATTAGGATTTTCTGGGAATTGTCCAATTGAATTTTTGAACCTCAAAATTTTTTTTCCAAAATTTTCAGTCAATTCTCTAATTAATTCTCCTTCCAAATCACCAGCAAAACTAATTGTGTCAAATTTCGGACACTCGGTAAATAAATTTCCCTTGAAAATAAAAATCGGCACCTTAGTTATGAAAATTGGATTCACTTTTCTCTCGATCTAACCAATGATTTATTAGAAAAATTTATTCCTATTATCAGAAAACTGTTAAAACTAAAGTCTGCTTAAAGTAACTTCTAAATTTTTGTCAAATACAAAATGCCGGCAGAATAATACTAAAGAACATTTTTAATAATTTTTTAAGAGAAACCGGAAGTAAATATGGTTAGATTCCAAGAAAAGTGGGAAAAATAACTGAATAATTTCTTCGATAATTTAATATTAATAATTACCATCATTTTATTAAACAAAATCACTACACTATTATCAAATAAATTAACTTTTCCATGGATAGAAATAAAAAAAATTGAGAATAAAATTATTTTCATGACTGTGTCAAAATTTTTTATACTGCGTATCAAAGCGACTGAAGTCAAATGCGTTCTAGCAGTCACGAGTATTTACGTTACGTCAATTAAACGACAAATTTGTTGATTTACTATTAACATGTCCTCTATCTCATATTTATATATACAAAGTATATGTAATTTTGAGTTTATTTCTATAATAGGCATCGATATAAAGCATAATATTGATTTTTTCCACGATATTGAGAATAAAAATAGAAAATCGGTAACATAAGCAACCGATTTTTTTTCAAACAATGATAACTCAATAGCTAATAGAAATAAATGGACGTCGTGTATATGATTTAGAACGGAAATTTAATTTTCTATAATTTTGGTCCTCTTAAAAATTACGCTAGAGCTGATACTTTGAAAGCTACAGTCATTTGAATAAATTAAAATTGAAATTTTGATATTTTAAATTTTGTAATTTTAAATTTTTAGCGGAATGTAAAATCATATCGTCGGGTATTAAATATACATGCAGATTAATGGATATCTCGAATTATATAAAGATCATCTTTGACATAAACTCGATATATCAACCGCTGAAGATTTTATTAAACTTTACTAGGGCCGCATATAAAAATAAAATGAATTTTTAATTTTCAATGTTCGGTTGGTTTTGTATCGAAATTAAAATAGATAGTAATGTAAAAAAAGAATATATAAATAAAAGTTTTTGCAATTAGTTCGTTTGATTCGTTCTTGGGTACGACCTTCTGTTACAGCTACGACACTATTTCCTTTTACTTGTTTCTATCAAGTCTCGAGTAAATTCTAAGACGATCGTAAAGTTTCGAGACACCCCGATACCCTTGTCTGTTTCTACTGGGCAACTTTTTTACAGGAAAATCGGAAAAAGTTTTTTTTTAATTATCGTTTCAAGGCTTTCGACTTAAAGAAGTCTATTATCCGGATTTTCTTTTTTTTTTTTTTTCAAATTTGAGTTTTAAATTTGAAAAGTGAACATTTCAAGCATTAAAATGAATTTTTTAAAAACTAAATCCGTCGATTTGAACCATAGTTACAGCAATTTTAAGTCTAAGCTTAATTCCTGAGGTCGAGGGTTCGATTCCCGGTCTCTGTTTTTTTTTTTTTTTTTTTTTTTTCAGAGACTTTACTTTATATTCAGCTAATTTTTAATGAAAGCCATCAAGACTGAATCGTAATTTTTGGATAAAAAAATGTCGCGGGAGTCGAACGTACGACCTTAGGAATTAGGATTGAAATAATAACGGCCGTAATTTAGGTTGAGATTGACGATTTGGAATAAAAAAAATTTCGAAAGAATAAAATTTAAGAATTCAATGACTTTTAAATTATTTAAACAATGAATTGAAATAAATAATAACTAAAAATATGAATTAGCAATGAAAATAACAGAGAAGTAAAAGAAAAAAAAAAGAAAAGGTTGAGATTGGGATTTGGTGTCGAGACAGATTGTAAAGTGCACGTCACACCCACATTTCATTCCTACGTCTTGATCGATCTTCACCTCAGTATTCAAAAGCCCTTGTGCTTAACATCCGAGCACACACTGACGAAAAAGCTTTTTTATTCTATCCACTCCCATCGGATCTTATTCCGTTTCTTTTATTTTTTTCCCGCATCGGGTTTTAGCCGACTCCAACTTGGATCCCACCCATCCTTTACCCGTACCGATAAGGCAGCATCATTGCGACTGATTGTAAAAGGGATGGCGTGTCCCTTTTATCCTTCTCACCCTCTTCTCATACTCGTCTTCATTTCGTCTGATAAAAAAAATTCTTTTTCAAGTCCTATCAAACGAACCACCTTTGTTACTTCCGGCTCTGGATAAAATTTTGCTGAATTGATAAAAGGGTAGACTGGCTAAAATTTATCTAATGGGATCAATATCAATCATTAAACTAAAAGTAATTACTTTAGAAAACTCATAAACTCATCAGTTAACACACGTTCCACGTTTGTCTTTTACATCGGAAATGTCAGTTAACATTATCGTATAATTTTAGAAAAAATTTTTCAAAGCTAAAGAACTCTACTTTCAAATCTTCGCAATTCCGAACCGGAAAAAAAAATATTTTCACGCCGAATTTACAAAAATTAATATCAAGGTCATTTGTTAGTTTTTGGACTCTGACTATGGAACGCAATATCTGGAGTATTTTTGAATTTTTTTAAAATTCAATTCGTCAATTCTAATTCAAGTTACATCAGTTTTAAGGTTTAGAACCATTTTTCGAGTGTGAGTCCATTTTGCAGATACCTTAGTGCCCCATTTTACCCCAGGGGATGTAAATAAATGAATTACACTTTCTGGGGCCTTAGTATGGGACCCAAAGATGTAGGAACAAAATAAATAGACTGATTTAATTGAAAATTACCAGCGGTAGGATGTCTCCAATAAGCGACCGAACGGACAAATTTTGAATTTTTTCGTTTAAAGTGGATTATTTAATTATAAATTCAAATCACTATAGAATTTATCTATTTGAAGCAAGATCCGGAGAATAAAAAAAAAATCTGCTAACTCACAAAGTCTCCAATTTGCAAATTCGCATCCGCAGATCCCGGATTTTTATAAAACCACTAGTCATATAACTATCGTCTAATTCTATGGATCAGTCACTTCTTTTCAGTCCTCTCTTTCTCTCTTATTCCCAAGCTTCTTACCATTTTTATCCATCCCCTATTACGTCAGATATTGAACTGAATGAGCCCTCTTTCTTTTACTTTCCCCTTACTCGTCATTTATTTATTTCAACTTTTTTTAAAATCCTCCTCCACTTGCAAGTATACCAAACTAGGAAACAACAGTTTCGATATTTTTAAAAATCAACTGAAAAATTTATTCGATTTTCTTTTTCCAAGAGTTTTTTAAATTCATTCACTTGACGTAGATGTTTTATTTTTTACGTTACTCCGCTGATAAAATTTTCATGTAAAACGTCAATACCGAGTAGGTGAGATTATAAATCCATATGTTACGTCAGAATTTAAAGGTCAGAATCTTAAAATTTTTTTAAGCCATATCGCTGTCAAAATTACAAAAAAAAAATTTATCTTCAGGTTATTTTGATTTTATATCTAAAAACGAATATTAAAAATTTATGTTTATTAGATTTGTTAATATAAATTATTAAACTACATATCTGAAGCTTGAAAACAAAATTTTTTTCATTCCAATCCATCAATTCAAACCCGAGTTACAAGAGTTTTAATATCTAAACCAACTTCTGAGGTCGCCGGTTCGAATCCTATCTAGTGCATTTTCCAAAAAAATTTTTCGCACCTATTTTTTTTTTTTTTTAGTTCACTGGGCATTAACTATAGACGAAAAATAACAAAAACAAATCTATAAGAAGCTAAAATAAAATATATTTTTAAAGTAATAAAAAAAAAAGTTAAGGCTTATATTATCAATTTTCTGCTATAAGTCATTAGAATGACAAAATAAAAACTGACGAGTCATCAAATTTCGACAGAGTTCCACTTAAAAATTTAAATACAAACCCACAGTATAAATAAATATTTTATATAGAAAAAAAAAAAAAGAATTTAATTGAGTGAGCAAAGAAAAAAAATGAATCGACCAGGACGCGAGTAGAATAAAAAGGTTATTATACAAGAAGTATAATAATATAACAAGCTATTGGAATTTGTTTTATCTCGGGACATGTTTGGTGTGGGCACCTCGCACCTGAGAGCCAGCAAGCGATTATGTCAGTCCCAGATCCCAGAGTAACCTCGTGTTATTTTATCTGATGGCGCGTCTTAACAACTGAGGTCTTTTTTTTCCTTCATGGTTCTATTGAGTTTTTATTTTTTTTTCGTTTTGGGTCTTATTAAACTGGGTGTCACGACGCTCGCTGGACTGTCACGATTAATGGATCGAATTGCAAGAACCAATTAAGGATTACGGGTAAAGAAACGGGTGGTCAGGATGCTGATTATCGGAAATGCAATCGTCAACAAATGCTCATTTGATACTTTTATTAATTTATATTGGAGCTTAAACTGTCTAGTTTATGATCTTTTTATGTTTCACCGATCTCAGAGGCGCAAAAATTTTTTTACACAAATAGAATCCACGGGATCGAGCAGTAGACATTTCAAGCTTTGAAATAAAGTTTTTTTTATCTCAATCGTTCAATTCAAACCCAAGTTACAGTAAATTCAAGTCTAATGTGAAGTTTTTCCAAATTTAGTCCATGCTCAACTTCAATTTGAAGTTTGCTCAGTAGTTTTTCTTTGTAAATTATTGTATTGAATAAATGCATGGAAAAAATTTCTGGAAAATTGATTTTTTTTTTTTCATTTTTCAAAGATGGATCGACATTCGATAAATGATATTATGAATTTCTGGCGCCCAATCAGTCATTTGAGCTCATAAAGTTAAACAAACCCTCTCAGAAACTCTTAATCCCGTATCCATCCATCTAATTCTTGAGCATAATACTTTTAGTATCGGGGGTTGCGTAATGCCGATTGTCGGGATCGGGTAGTGAGTACGTAGTCTAGAGCCAAGGGACAGAACGTCAGCGAGTGATAGACGACAGAATAAAATTCGTCTATATCTACAGCCTATTCAGCTCCATACCCCTATTCTACAAACTCCACTGTAGTAGAGACAGAAACAGAAGAATTATTATTATAGATACGGCGCAACTCGTAATAATGACCCGCGCATGCGCGCGTGGGAGTCGAACGTTGACTCGGGTCGAACGAGGAACTAAATCCAGCCCGCAGTGCACTCTCTGCTGTCTTATTGCCAGCAATACGCTAACTATTTTCAAGGATTATTTACTTTTATCACTAGGGAATCAGTTTCGATAACGAAATTTATTTATTTTCACCCTCGAATGAACTAACCTCAAAAACTGGTGCTAGTGTCAGTGGAGAATAAAACTGTGATTTTTTTTTACTCAATCTTAAGCATTATTATTTTTCTTTTAATTATTGAATTAAATGAAATGGTGATTGAATTGTGCTAATGGTTTCACGTGCAATGATAATTGTTAAGATTTTTTTTGAGGATCAATGTACCAAGCAGGTAATTATCCGCCGGTTTTCTATATACGATTTGTTTATCTGGTGGGAGGAGAAGAGGGAAGATTTTTTTTTTTTTTTAAAGATATTTTGTCTCGTGCGGACCCGCCCCAAACTAAAGCGCACTCTTTTTTTTTCGGTCTCTGTCAGTCTAATCTATTTTACGCTCACTTTGGAAACACCCCACTGCGCCCTCTCAATTTCGTTTGTCATTAAAATTTTTTTATCAAATAATTTAAAAACTTCATTTATGCTATTTTTTTTATGAAAATTTAACTTAAGAATTTATCTATGCAAATTTTCTTAATATATGTAAAAATGTTTTGTGAAATTTTACTGAGTCTAAGAAAAAATTTTCCATGCTAATTTTCAGTTGAAAAGCAACTAATTTTTTTTTTTTCATGTGAATTTTTCAGAAGATAGCTTCTTTGATGAAATTGTAAATTTTTAATTTTTTTCTTAACAACATTGCGGAAATTTTTTCTGGAAAACGGTGTGGAAAAATTTCACGGAAAAATAGATATATACAATCGTTTTAAATTTTTACCATGAAAAAATGTTCCATGGCAAAAATTTCCAGATTTTTTTTTAATTTTGTCGTTTTTGCATAAACAAGTTCGTTTAATTAGCATAGTACTGTTTTTTCATAAAATTATTATGAAAAAAAAAAAAAAAATGAAAAACTTTTTATCAGAAAAAAGTAAAAAAAAGTCTTTCACCCTAAATAAACTTTCCTCGTTCTCGTTTTCTCTCGTCCGGGCAAAGCCTTATCGATTCGCAAGCACAGATTGGAACTCAAGCGGACCCAACCAAACGTCTAGTCTAGTCTCTACTAGTAACCATCAACTATATATACGACTCATAGGGATCAGACGTCAATAATAACGAGCAACTATTCCAAAACTTAATTTCCACTCCAATTTATAATACCAAATTTTTTATTTTTCCCTCCATAACAAAGAGAGTTTCAACGCCTACATATTTTTAGTCCAAGGTTACGCTCCGAAATTGTCCCGCATTAAATATATTTATTAAGACCTTTATTATTTCGAGGTATTTCTGTCAACGCGGTGAATTTAAAACACTTACGTGACTAAAATCCCAATGGGGATTAAATTTTTATCATTATTTTATTTTTTTATTCAAATAAAAATGATAATTTTATAATATGTCATAATTGACGGATTAATATTTGAATATCTACTGAAATATGCGGATAGAAAATAATCAAACAATAACTGCGGCACGTGTACTCATAACTACTCGAGAGAGGATATTGCAAATAAATGACATCTGCCCAGAGCATTTTAATGAAAACACGATTAGAGATCTTTTCTATTATTACTTTTTTTCCCGCCTATTTTTAAAATCAAAATTTTCATGAATTTATTACGAGTCATTGCTCCAGAATCGATTAATGATGATTAATGGCCATTAATCTACATTAATTACTATTAATAAAAATTTTAAATTAAAGTATGGGGTAAAATGGGCCGTAGATTTACAATCCCTGTAAATATTTAAGTAAAAAAATAATAATAGTTTAAAAAATAATATTTGACTTATGAAAGTCTTTTGAAAGCACGTGCCGTTACTAAAATAGTTTGAGCTAAATAATTACACATGTGTTACACATTACATGTGGGGTGTATGAAAAGAATGTCACTACAAGGGTGGTCTAAAAAAAAGTATTAATATTTATCAAAAGTATTGATATTTTAATGAATAATAAATATCATATGTAAATATTGAGTGTAGAGAAGACAAAGAAATAATTTTTAAAAAATTGCAATGGGCCCATTGCGCAGAAAATAATTACTCCCCTATTGAGCTCGAGTTAGCTTGACATAGACGGCGATACCGCGATGTATATACACAAGGCGATACAAAGACCGCTGTGTGTACAAGTGGTTCGACGACCCCCCTTGTATTCTAGTGACTGCTGGTTGCTGGTTACTGGCTGATGGTATGCTATGCTTTGCTCTGAATTAACCATTTTAATAGGCGGTAAAAGAGTAAAGACGATTGTTCTGTAAGTTAACTTGTAGAAGCAGCATTGCACGGACACGGGACATAAGAATTGTGTATTGATTCGAGTTGTGGACCCGCTGAATAACTGCCTCAGTCTTAGCTACTGTCCTGTATGCTAATGCTCAAAGGTACCGCCTATGATTTTTTTTCTCTTCGTTTAGCATTTATTGTATTATTTAATTGTATATTTATGTTCCATTTTACTCCATATGTTTCATTTTCATTTTTATTGATGAGCATTAATCATAATTAATATGTATTAATCATTATTAATTAATTTTTTTAATTTGAGATAAAATGGGCAGTAATAAAAAAAAAAATTTTAACCCCCCGTTTTACCCCACGTAGTTAAAAAAAATTAAATACTGCATTACATTAGAATAATGGAGTAAAACGTATTGTAATAAATAATACTCACATGTTAATGCCTAAAGATAAAAGTTAACTAAAAAGGTTGGGTGTAGATAGAGGTCTTTGAGAGTCTATATCTATCAACGACAAAGTAAAGTTAGCTTAGGTGGTAATGAAAAATGCAGAGACTGAGAGAAAAATAAGGTCAGTCATAAAACTCACTCACTAACTTTTACTACCTAGACTCGGCATACGGGACCAGATGTCACGTCTATAATGCATTGTGTCATTTTTTTATTTTTAATTAACTCTAGTATTATTAAAAAGCTTAAAAACTCATTTTAGTGCTCACATATTTTATTCAAATCCCCTAAATTTATTGTTTTGGACAAAAAAAAATTTTTTTCAGCGACCCATCTTACCCCGGTTGCCTCTGGAAATGGTTTTTATGACAAAGAATTCAATTCTGAGTAATATAAAATTTTGATCGAGTAAATCGGGCCATTAGTTTCGGAGTTATCGTAAAAAAAAAAAAATTTTGAAAATTAATATTGAAAATAAGGTCGCGGGTTCGAATCCGCGGGTCATTTTTGGGGGGTCTAATTTTTTTTTTTTTTTTTTTTTCTTTAATTGGCATTCAGAAAGTAAATTAATGATGAGTATTAATTATGGTGAGGTAAAATAGACCAGAGATATTTATTTCTCGGGCGTAAGCTAAAATTATAACAAAGTATAAAAAGGTCTATATATAAATCTGTTGTAGGCTTTCATGTGCTCTGTGTGTGTAATTGCAACATGTAAAACATTAATTAAAGCTTTGTAACCCTTTTGAAGTTAAATCCTTACAGGCGGAGTGACTTTATCGTCTTTCTGCAAATGAATTTAACGAATCGCTGATTAATTATTACCGAGTATGAGTCAAAGTTGATTATTATCAGTATTTATGTTACCGTACCCACTAAATGAAACACAATATGTATTAAAAAATATGATAAAGGGTGCATTCATTATTCATGCTATGATTATATGTATTTTTCAACACGATATCCTTCACACTAAATTCATTTTATTATCGTTGATTCTCCGGTTTTTACTTTATGTATTTACTGCTAACTCATGTTTTTTAGTTGCTAGTTAACGTTCATTAAGATTATTAACTATCACATCTAAAATCAACCGACAATAAATATTTAAATTTCCAATCCTACAACTTCCGGTCTTTTCTTTCCACAGATTAAAATTATATAAAAATCAATATTTACACTCAAGTCTTGAGTAAATTTCCTCTAGTTTGAGTACCCACATCACCATATTTTGATAAAAAAAAAAATCAACTAATTTTTATAAATTTTAAATTAACAATTTTCATGATTAATTTCGACTTTATCAACACCTAGGGTTGTCGGTACTCATTTTACGCGGATTGTTATCGCCTACAAGGAAATCATACTCATTTAGTTTTTAAAAAATTCTAGTCCGAAAAAAAATATAAAATTCATCTAGTAGATAATAAGCATTGGAAACTCTATAGAAAAAACAAGTAACCGCGACGAGAATTGTATAATAAATTACTCCGATTAGTTTTGCTTGTAAATTTGATGTCTAAGTATTTTAAAAACACAAGATTTTTATCCGAAAGAGTTTTAGTATTTTTTTTTTCCGCATCAACCAGCAAGTCTTTCGCTCCGGCGCCCTTTTTTTCTTTACACTCTATCTCCCGTCCCGGCATATCAAGCTGTAGGATTTCTCATCCACTATATTTTTCATACCCACACACACACTGTGCGCACATGTAACTATACATTAGCTCTTACGACACTCTTATCTAACTACTAGCTTACTAGCTGGGTGGCATCTTACTTTTTTTTTTTTTCTTCAAACATTAAATCTAATGATTTTTATTACTTTTTTACGACCTATTTTACCCCGTAACCTCTTAAATAATAAATTTAATATTACAGTACATTAATGCTTATTAAAACGCCCGAAATAATTATTTTTGATGAAATATGGGGTAAAATGGGCCGTATAAAATTTATAGATACGGAAGATTGAAAAATAGAGGAAGCGTTGGCGATATTAAATAAATTATACATATGGTGAAAGTAGTATTTAAATAAATAAACAGTACGACACATTGAAGCGTAAAGATGGCGGTTAGTAACAAGTATTGAATGGGCATACGCGTCGGGAAGGGAGTAATAAAAAATCTGTTGATTTATCTGATGATTCAGTGAGGGTCTTAAGACGTAACGTCTTTGGTACGTTAAGGAGTAATGTGAGAGTATGGGAGAGAAAGAGTTTTAAATAAACGATAAATTTGGATTTAAGAAAACACATCTCGAGACTAATTTCCTAGCAAAGCCGCACGAGGATTTAAGTAAGATGCTGGTATTGGAGTGATTTGTGACGTGCCATCGAGATTTTGTTTCTTCTGGTGTTATCTCAACTACTTAGAGATTCTTAGCTTTCTGTATTTCTTTTACCCGAGTTGTTTATTTTTATAAAAATATATAAGAGTTTAATTTAAAAATTCTTTTATTTTTTCTTTCATAAAGATTTATATGGCCTATTTTACCCCAGGTCTTTTTTAAATAGATATTCCATGACTACAGAGTAGAATTAATGGGTATTTTTATTATTAATTGATTTTTTTTTATTTGGGGTAAAATGGGCCGCATTAAAAAAAAATTAGAAAGTGGCCCATCTTGACCCATATAATTATTAAAGAGTCAATTAATGAATGCTGATAATAATTAATGTGTATTAATTAAATTTTTTTAATTTGGGGTAAAATGAACCAGTAAATATCATTTTTTATTTTTATTTTGCGTAGTCAGCAATTATCGTATTACAAGTGAAGGAAATAGAATATAAAAGATAAAAATTGTTGAGCGCAAGTTATTAAGTTTGAGCGCCAGTTTAAATTGCAGAAATACAACTCCGTACTTTGTTGGTTGGTTCGTTAGTGATTTTATAATAATGAGAACTCGGAAACTTTTAGAGTAACGTAAAAAAAAATAAAAAAAAATTCTTTAATCAGCATTTTTAATTTTACGAAATACGGATTGAGTTTTATATTCGATTCAAAAATAATAATAATTTATATAAATTAGTTGAGTTTGAAAGTGTGAGGTTATAAAAGTTTAAATAGATGAGCTATAAAAAGTTGTTCACTTAACTTATAAAACTCTTAGCATATAGAACATGTGAGTTTTGTAGTGTTCTGAAAAGGTTTTCTGGGCTCACTGCAGTCTGTAGTCTGGAAAACGTTTATGGGTGGGTGTGTAGCAGTTACCGAGGACGAGGAGCGAACAACCAACAGCCAACAGCCAACGATTTTATAAACTCGGGGTATATTATACTTTCGTGTCCTTACGACTTGATTGATCGGAAAGCAATTTTGTGCAAAGTTGCAAACTCAGCAAATTGAGTGAGAAAATTAATGGTCTTTTTAAGTCACGCATCATCCATACTGTTTTTTTTTTCTCACAACTTAAAAATTTTTATTTCTTATAACAAAAATACTTTTCACGATCGATTTTACTCAATAATTTTAGAAAAAATTTGATTAAGTGGACCATTTTACCCCAGTCTTTTATTATCAGGTAAAATATCCTATTAATTAATCACTATGTTGATTAATATGTAATAATTAGTGCACATTAATCATCATTAATACCAATTAATCATTATTAATTGGGAATTTGAAAGAGATAAGGTATAATAGAAAGTTAAATTCTTTATGCATGGTCCATTTTACCCCAAATTTTTAAAACATTGACTAATGCGTAGTGATTAATACGCATTAATTATCATTAATACCAATTAATCATCATTAATCCGGATTTTGGTAAAGATAAGGTGAAACAGGCAATTTAATTCTTGTTGTACCGCCCATTTCACCCCAAATTTTAAAAATATTGATCAACACATAGTAATTAATACCAATTAATCATCATTAATTGGCATTTTTATGAAATGAGGTAAAATGGACCGTTATAATCCCGATACTTAAATATTGGATAATGAGTCGTAATTAATACATATTAATCATAATTAATACCCATTAATCATGATTAATTATCATTTTTATAAGCTTGAAAGAAAATGAGCCTTCAAATTTGATTTTTTGCTGCCCATTTCACCTCAAATTAATAAAATATTTATTAATAAGTCGTAATTAATGCATATTAATCATCGTTAATACCCATTAATCATGATTAATTCTCATTTTAATAAACTTGAAAGAAAATAAGCCTTTAAATTTTATTTCTACTGCCCATTTCATCTCAAATTATAAAAATATTTATTAATAAGTTGCAATTAATGCATATTAATCTTTATTAATATCCATTAATAAGTATTTATATGACCTGTTAATGGAAAAAAAAATGAAAATTAATGAACTCATGTTACCCCTGGATCAATAAATCACTAAAAGCATCTTAGCTGATCTATAAATACCTAATGGCGCCTATAGTTTGTGATATATATTGTGCTACAAGGTATAGATGACATAAATCAAATAGTAATCAAAGAGCAAACCAGTAACAGTAGCAGTAGCAGCAACCAGTAAAAATAACTATAGAGTTGTAGTACAATGATATGAAGGAGTTCACTTACCTCGAAAAGTGGCTCGAGTCTTCTCAGTCTAGTCCTCCAGCTAATAGTCTATAGTCTAGTACAGTCCTCAGTATTGTCCTGAGTTCTTGATTTTACGTTGGTTAGCACACTGACAGACCTGGAATCCACACAATCAAACAATATACTGGATTATATTTAAAGGTGTAGGTGTGCGCTATACTGTGGGGTAGATCGTCGCTAGGGAGATATAGCCGACGTTACTGAGGGTAGTCTGGTTAGCGATACATAAATAACGATATCGGTGTTTTCGCAAGCGTACGTCTTCTCTCTCTCTCTCTTTATCTCTCTCTCTCCCTCTCTCTCTCGAGCTAGAGTAGAGCAGAGCTAGAGGAGAGTAGAATCGAGTAGCTGGGACTGGGACGGCTCAGGGGTTGAAGCTCGGGGCTGAGGTTAGCTTGTATGTGTAGAGCCAGAGGTAGATCCCAGTAGGGTATGGATCTACATCAGTACAGCAGGGAATCGTGGTGTATTGACGTAACGGCATTGCACGCTAGCCCTCGGTTATATTTATTCACCCGGTTGAGAGTTACCAGTTGTCTGTGTAACTGGTGAATAGTCACCTAGTCTATGCTTGGATAGTTCGTATCCTGGAATCGATTTATTGATCTCGACTAGGACCTGCGACAACTTTAATCAATTCAAAGGATTTTCACACTTTAGATTTTTATTTTATTCATTGTTTTAGTTTATGGCCAAATTTGATTTTGCGGATATTCTTTCTAAAGGATAAGTAATGGGGAGGCTGTATCTTGGGAGAAAATTAATATTTTGCCAACTTATGGGAGGGTTTTGGTTAGCCAATGAACTGATCTTCAAAATAGCGTCAGCCGATTCGTAAAATATTGAGTTACTTTTGATTAATGATAGTAATAATACAAAATTAAGCAAAAATGTGATTTTCATACCTGAGACAAGAGAATTTTGGAGGGTCTGTATCTCGGAAGGATATTGATATTTTGCCAACTTATGGGAGGGTTTGGGTTAGCCAAGAGTCTGAATTCGAAAATGGCATGAGCAGAATTAAAATCGAATAATAAATTTTGGAATAATGGACGCCTGAGTAAAAAATTGATATTTTTGGTGAAAAAAAAAAATTAAAAATTAATTTAATAATATAAACACAGTTTTTTTTTATTGAATGAGTTTGCTGTATAATTGATTAGTTCTAGAGTATAATCAAAACTATAGACTAGACTATAAGCTGAATATTCTTATTTTTAGACCTCGTGATGATTTAGTAATAATTAACTTAGTTTTTACATTTTATTCAATTGAATCTACTATTTATAACTAATAAAACTTTTAAGAATCGCGAAAAGCGTTTAATTAAAATTTCATCCCCGTTTTAATGTTCAACCGCGGGTGCAAAAAATCCCAGACTATAATTTAACGATTTAGTACAGCGGTCTCATTTTTTCATGAATTTTTTATTACTAATTATGCAGTTATCGATTATTTTGTTGTAAGACGCGGAGTGAGAAAATTTGTAGCCAAGAATCTAATGAATTTTTTTAGCGCCTACAAAATTCTCTCTTTTGATTACGTCATAAGATATAAATTTTAAAAGTCAATAATCTAAAATTAACGAGTCAATTTCTACGAAACAAAGGAAATAATTAAATAATAAATGACGTTATAAATAAACTTGAACTTGGTAGGTGTAAATAACAAACAACAAAGTTTTAAGTACAACTAAGTCCATAGAAATACTAAAAATATCGTTAAGTTAATTCTAAAGTCAGTAAAAATAATGATATTTACAAAATTAAATTTAGCAGAAAAAGTTAAATGTCATAGGGTCGATGAATATTATTTAGTGGGTGTTATAATCAGCGCGATTAATATAACAATGAATGACGGAGTTGTTATGAAGTTATAGAGTGAGTCGAGTGACCTAATTCGAAATTTGTTTACGTAGATTAGATCGCGTTTAGCTGGAGAGAGCAAATACCTGATTAGTATTTAAACCAACATAATTTACAAATACAGCGTGTGCGTGCAAAAAGGCTCGAGGGGTGGGGGGGGGGGGGGTGACATATGGATACGTTGCGTTACGTGATCAAGTGACGAAGGTTTAAACCCTTCGACATAGGAATCACGCGAGATTAAATTCCTTATTTATTTGTTTTTTCAAAGTACCAGGTACCAAATACCGGATACTGAGTACCGAAAACAGGTTGTTGAGTACTGAGTATAGAGAAAGGGGTATCAAATATCAGGTATGGTGTGTTGAGTACCGGGTACCAAATACAGAGAAGTACTGAATACCGAGTACCGGGTTCAAAGTACTGAATACAGATTGCTGTGCACTGGGCATCAAATACCAGGTACAGAGTATCGAGTACCGAGTACCGAATACAGAGATACAATATACCGGTACTGGAGAATACTGGATACAAAATACCGGATACTAAGTACTGAATATCAAGTATAGAGTACAGAGTACCGGCTATAAAATATTAAATACCGAGTATTGAGTATAGAGTACCGAGTTAAAGTACAAAAAATACGGAAAATCAGCAAATTTATTAGTGAAGATCTAAGTAAATATTTAATGCATTAAAAGGTTTAAATTTTTGTTACTGATCTTTTTAAAATGAAATTGGTATATAATTCTAAAATAACATTAAAAAAAAAGTATATAAGTGATATTTAAAAATAAAATGTTAAGTATATTTATATATAATGATAAAATATACAAAAAGCTTTTTCTCTGGCACAGCTGGTTACAGTTTGATAGAGAACTAGGTGCCACTTACTGAGCTTCAAAGCTTTCCGAGCGATAATGTACCAAAAGATCGATATATATAGAGGACGGGAGCGAGAACGACGATGATGGTTGGATGGTAAATGTTAGATGGACTATAGTCCATAGACATTTTGACTTAACTGAGGAGCATAGTCGTGTGTGTAAGTGTGTGTGTGTGTATTTGTGTGTAACTTTAGTATAGAAAGCTTTACTTTGAGATAGCCTAGGCTAGTCTAGCTCTCAGTACAAGAAATCGTTTAGTTTAGCTTCTCTGTCATACAAACTCTTTCATCTACTCTAGACTATACAGTACTGGCAATACAACCAGACCAACCAGACCCAAAAGAAGAACAACAAGTAGAAGAAGAAGAAGAAGAAGAAGAAGAAGAAGAAGAAAGAGAAGGAAGAAGGTAGAAAAGCTTTAGCCAGTCGTTACTACACAGCTACTGCAGTCTCTCTCTTTAACCCGGATAGAGAATGCGGACATTACACAGCTTGCCTCTAGAGTACAACAACTACCAACGCTGCCTTTTATTGATCGCACTCACTTTAAGATTTTATTTCTGGTTACTGGTTTATTATTCAAGCTTACGTACTTTTTTACTCTAATTATTACTCCTTTCAATCGGAACTAACTTTACCATGTTCTAAATTCGATATCTCGGGCTCTAATTATCGTACCTCCATGTTCTTGCGCTCATTCTTTTTGTCATTCAAGGCACTACAAACTAAGTCATTATAATTTTCACTGTATTTTCAATATTTTCAAAGTTATCTGTCTTCCAAATTAACGCTAAATTTCGGGCACCTTTTTCAAATTCAAAACTTATTTTTGAATCTCGATATCTCGGGTTCTAATAATCAAACCGCGATCTTCTTGCGCTAATTTTTTTCGTTACTGAAGATACTACAAGAAAGGTCCTTATAAATTTTACTGTAGCTATGATAGTTTCCACGGTCCATGGCTTTAAAATAATGGCAAAATTTCGTGCGCCTTTTTCGATTATTGGATCATTTTTCAAAACTCGATATCTCAGGTTTTAGTTATCAGATTTAAGTCTTCTTGCGCTCATTTTCTTAGTTTGCAAACGTACTATAAAAAAGCTCCTTATAAATTTTACTGAATTTTTAATAGTTTCCAAAATGTTTAACTTCAAAACCACTCAAAAATTTCGGGCGTCTTTTTCAATTATTGAAGCAATTTTAAAAACTCGATAACTCTTATTAAAATTATCAGATAATGATTTTCATGCGTTCGATATTCAAGTTAGTTCATAAACTACAAAAAATGTCCTTGTGTATTTGACTGGATTTTAATTAGTTTCCGGAATAAACGAGGCCAAAGTATTTGAAATAAGTCCCAACTAAATTCCGCAAACTGAAGCCCAATGCACGAAATCATTAAAGTTAATAAATAAATAATTATACACGAGATTCAGCGAACCAATGAGAAGCCTCTGGACTCCTATTACCCAAGAAACTTTAACACAAATAATAACAAGAGTAATTTTAATGATAGCTTGTATAACTAGACCACTATAGACCCGAGCAACCACACAATGGAATAGACTACTGAGTTATATATGTTGTAGCGAAGCATTAGAATCAAATTTCCCCATAGACCTTAATGAATTCAATTATCTGTCATAACCATCATCAAAACTTTAAGAATTTTCATGAACAAATACTGATAGAGTAGGTAGGGTGGTTCGTTATTAGAGTATAGAAACTCATACAACCAGGAGCCATTCGAGACTACAAGGGCGCGATGTAGGCAGCAGTAACCGCGAATCGTTGAATACATTCTCTGGTAGATTCATCGTGAGACAAAAGACTGGGGTTTGAGTTGATAGAGAGGAAGGGCTGACAAATAAGGGAATGAATGTGTGTATGCGAACTAGAAATCCCAGGCGAGGACTCGGTATCAGTGTAATCGTTGCGATATTACAGCTTCCGATTGCATTGCTCAAGGAAATTTTCATCGTGCTTTGAGTGGTTTTGATGGATTGGATCGTATCGATGCTCTGACGGCACTCAGGGGTAAAATTTTATTCGTGTTTCATGTTTTTTTTTTTTTTTTAATTTTGAGCGATGATCATTTTTGAGATTAAAATGACAAAAGTTGTGAGAAAGCTGATGCGATTCTGTGTAAAATGAGTACCAACAAGCCTAGGTTTTAAAAAGTTGAGATTTATATATTTCATGTATATATTTATTATGTACCGAAATAACTCATTTTTATTGGGGACCGAATATAGTGATGTAGGTACTCATTCTACTGAAAATTGAATTTACTTGAAGATAAAACTAGTGATTTTGATAGAAAAAATTTTTTATTACTGTAAGATTAAAAAATATAAATTTATGATAGTTGAAATTTTTTTCATTCTAAATATAGTGATGTGGGTACTCAAACTACCGTAAATTTAGTCTGTAATCCAGTGAAACAAACAATTTTTCATTTAAATGTATTCAAATTTTATTGGGGAATAAAAAAAATAATCAATAAAAACAGGGTCTTAAAAAATTTATGTGGACAAAAGACGTAGGGGAGAAATGTAAGAGAAAGGGGCGAAATAGTGAAAAGGAGTTTTTTGGCAAGCGGCTTGCATTAACTATACGAAATTATGTTAAATCTTGGCGTAGAAAATTCATGGCACGTCGAAATGCATACAAGTATCCACCGAGAATACCACTCGTGCCAATACTCGTGCAAACATAAACTTAGACAAACTAAAAAGTTTGTTTTTAAGATTTATTAACCAAAAATAAATAAAACATTTATTTTTCTTAATATAAAATTAATTTAACTAAGACCCGCATTCATTAATAATCTCAAGCCTGGGCTATGAGTGTCCGTTATCTGTTATAAAAAAATAATTTCTTGTTGAGGGTCGTTTTTTGTCAGACCATCAACCAACGGCTCTCGAGTCGATCGTTTTAATGGGATTTTTAAGTGCCACGGTAGTGCGACCTTATCTACCAGCAGACTCGCTACTCAGTATCTGGGCAAGACGGATATTTTTTAGTGGAAATATTGTGAGAAAATAGAGTTGAGAAGTTGGACATTTTGCTCTTCTATTGGGTTTCTATCAAGAAGACAAGTCTGCTTGCTTGAGAAGATAACAAAAATTATCATCATATTTTTTTACTGACTTTTAACTACCGTATCTTTAAAACTAATGAATTAACCGACTAAGTCATAATGACCTTTTTTGTAATACGTTCACTGAATAGAAAAGCTATCACAAGTAGAAGTACTTCCGGTACTTAGAATCTGAGATATCGAGTTTTTAAAATTAGTCCAATAACTGAAAAAAGCGACCGAAATTTTTAAGTCATTTCCAGAGTACATATCTTGGAAACTATTGAAAATATAGCAAAAGTTGTAATGACCTTTTTTGTAGTACGTTTTCTGACGAAAAAAATCAGCCCTTGAATGACTTGTTCCAATAATTAGAACTCGAGTTATCAAGTTTTGAAAATTGCTCTAATAATTGGAAAAGGCGTCCGAAATTTTTCAGTAATTTTGAAGACGTGGACCGTGAAAACTATCAAAGTTACGGTAAAATTTATAAGGACCTTTTTTCTAGTACGTTCTCTGAGGAAAAAAATCAGCCCTTGAATGACTCGTTCCGATAATTAGAACCCGAGTTATCGGCTTTTGAATAAAATACCTCAGTTTTCTTGGAATTCACGCCTCTATTCCACTATATAGACATGTATATATATTAGTATATATATATATATATAAACCCACACATTCTTTCACATAATAAAAAATTTTTCAACAAAAGCGTCAGCTAACCCCTTACGTCTCTATCATCTTTTATGTTTAGTAGGTCAAATAAAAGGCCAATCAATATTTTTAAAAAAACACCCTCATATCCCGTCATCCGACTACATGATGATGGCTTTCACACTACATCTCTTTTGTTTGGCTCCTCACCCTAATCCAACCAGACTACGTCATTCAATAAAATGATTGACGCATCACATGATGAATTGGCCTCTGTTACAATAACAATTATTATCATAATAATAATAATATATGTAATCACGGATAGAAAATATTAAATAGAACATTCTACTGACAAATAGATGAATTAGTTCATTCCCTTTCACTTAAAATCCCTTTAATATTTTACTATTTAAATTTTGTGTTAGGATGAGAACACCTGGTGATTGCGGTCATGTTTATTTTAAAGACCCCCCGTGTTCTGGGTCACAGAATTCAATATTCCAAAGTACTTTTAGTATAACGGGATGGTTAGATATTCGAATTCAGATTTTTTATAAATTTGGCGGGAAAATTTAAAAATTTGAATTTCGCGCGAAATTTAAAAATTTGAATTTAATGGAAAAATTTTTATCAGACTGGGTTGTATTTTAAAAATATAAATTCTAAAGATCCTTAAGCTGAGGAATGAAAAAAAAGTTGAATTAAATTTTAAAAGCGAAATGAGAAACAATGAATCCTCTTATTTTTATTTCAGTTACAATTTAAAATTATTTTCTACATGTGCACTATTTTTTTTTGTTTTGTGAATTATTTAACAAGAGAGCACAGTAGTACTAGAATTTAATGAACGTTAGCAAGCGACGATTCAAGGGATTAAGCTCCGGACACGAGGATTTTTATGACGTTATTGCGCTCTGTTTATTCTTTACATGGACTCGCTACTGAGTAAGCAAAATGTCCAGCTCGACTACCAACTTTCAAATTATCCTCACGTTTATATTTTTATTTAATCATAATATTCATTAAAACAATTTAAATTACAATCTATTTTAATTAGATTTTTTTTTCTTTCTATTCATTTTTTAATATTAGCTCTGGTGTCACTGAACCAAAATTATTACGCCATTATTTATTTATCAAAAATTGATAATATTTTTGAAATCTCACCAAAATTTCCTCTAATTTGAGTACCCACATCAATATGTTCCCTTCACTTGCAAAATATATCATTATGATATATATATAAACTGCAGTATGAACTTTTTATCAAAACCTAGGCTTGTGGGTACTCAAATTACGCAGAATTGTGCGCTCTATAAGAATCTGATAGTCATTTATTTTTAAAAATTTATTTGAGGTCAGCAAGTTGAATTTTTACCTCAAGTAAAAAGATTAATTTAAAAGAAGTGTTATTATTATTCATAGCAAAGGAATCGTAAAAAAAACTATCTCAGGGCGTTTGCAGACAAAAGCCATCAGAGTTTCACCCTCACTCGATAGCTTTTCGCCCGATTTCGTCCAATCGTAACCGCCATTACTCCTCGCTCGCTATTATATGTCTCTCAGCAAATACCATTCTTATACATATATATATTTTTTCTATTTTTATCTCAACTGTTTTTTCAACTTTTTCTTATCAACGTAAATTTGGGTTCCCCTAAAAAAATTCATTCTCTCGGAAATAACTAACGAATAAAATAAAATAAAGACGCGATTTCGTATTTCAGTCACGTCGGATCTTCCTATTTATTGCTCCTTTTTTCGGATCACCGAATACCAACTAAATCATCCCTATAGACATTACTTATCTGTCTTATAACTACATTAAATTAAATCCATAAATTTTTTTTTATATTTTAATTTTTAAACTATAAAATTTTTTTCGGCTATTAGAACTTAATGGAATTCGATCCCAGAATTGGAATTTCCTAGGGGAAAATATTCATTCTTTTTTTTTTCTCGCACTTTTTTTCGCTCCCTCTAAGCTTGCGCCGAGCAAATTCTTCTGGGAGACCGCGAACAATATCGAGCGTCAAAGGTATTCGGGGTGACTGACTTGGGGTTGAAAGTGTTAATGAAAGAAAAAATTTTTTTTTCTCAAAACTTAAATTTCTTGTTATTTAAAAATCTGGAATTTTTTTAAAAATAAATAACCCCCAGATTCTTGTTGCGGGTGTGATTCCGCGTAGAATGAGTACCAACAAGCTTAGGTTTAGATAAAATGGTCAATACTTATTATATAAGATATATATAAATATGAACAATATATAGTGAAGCAAATATATTGATGTGGGTATTCAACCTACTGGAAATTTTCTCAGTAATTAAATGGTTCTAATTATTTTGTGTACTAATTGCATAGTAAAAAAGAAAAAAAAAAAACAATAATTAAGAATTTAATTTTCTCAAAAAATTTTTTTAAAAATAAACGAGATGAATATCTGAGTACTGGGCGAAATTCCATGAAAAATGAGTACCCACATCACTGTATTTAGACTTAGTGATAATTGTTCATTCAAATTGTTAATTAATTGTTAGCAACAATTACTCAATTGTTTATAAACTTAAAAGTAAGCTTGTGGGTACTCAAACTACAGGAAATTTAATCCCGAAAGCAGTAAAAATAAGTATAGTGACAGCAGACCACAATTATAAACGTACATATGTCGCTATTGTGGCAAAGCCTTCTCTCTTTGAACTGCTGAAAAGTTTGCCAGCTTATAAGCCCATTCAATGATATAGATTACAAACGGAGCTACCTAATTGTCATTCGATAAAAGTAACAAAAGATGAAAACTCCCCTCGTCTATTCAACTATTGGGGGACTGAATTAAAAGGATGAAATTCGTCCTTCACTATATTTATTACAATTTAAAGCTTAACTTACACAACACCCTTACTAATAACAAATAAAAACCTCAATGATATATTTTTCTTTAATAAAAATTACTACCAGTATCCAGAACCTGATAAATATTTCAGCAAAAATATTTTCTTTCAATTTCGATAGAAGTCTTAAATCTGCTAGAGCAGTTATTTTAAGAAATTAAGTAATAATTTGATATAACTGAGCTCAGGGTCAAATTGTAGAGACAATTTCCTGAAGTTCGAGTACCCACATCACTACTTTCTGTTTGATGACACAAAATATATGAAAATAGGTATTTCAAAATATATTAATTCAAGTATGACAGAATCCAGGCTTGTGGGTACTCATTTTACTCAGAATTCAACGTGTTGTAAGAAAATGTATCATAAATTTGTTTAAAAATAAATCGGTATGACCCAGGAGTCATTTATGTGTGCGTTAGTGTGCCAAAATAAAAAAAAGTAAACTGAAGCAAGTTTATCGAGCGATTCCGGAGCTCCCGTAGGATTAAATGGAGATTTAATTTTTTTGGCATCCGAAATTATCAGAGCGTCCCCTCTAGCAACTGCGGGAGCGAAGTAGTCCCTTTGGTTGGCTTGGTTAGGGGATGGAATGGAATGGAATGGGATGTGATGTCAAAGCAACGCTATCAGCCAGCGTTTGAATCCTGCTTTATTCAGGGGTGGATTCGCCGAGCCATAGACAGAAACACATTTCGAGTGGTTATATTGTCACCTTGGGAATACTATTCCTTCTCTCTCTCTCTCTCTCTCTCTCTCTCTCTCTCTCTCTCTCTCTCTCTCTCATGCTCTCACTCTCTCTACTGCAGCTATTTTATTTACTAGTATTGTTATTTGTTTGTATAACTATGGTTAAAATGTCAGAGAAGCCATTGGTTTATTTTTATTTTTTAATTCTCGCTCGTTCACTCGCCGGTAAAAATTGTAAATTGGACAAAGTTAATTTTAAAAATAATTTTATTTTTATAAATATTTATGATGATAAAAAAATTTACTTTCCCAGGCGAGGTGATTTATTTAATTTACGACGATGGAAGATACCCTTAATCTTACCCCAGATCTATAAGTCCATTGTAGTTTCAGATAAATCACAAGATCTCGATAGTTATCGAGATCAAGTTCGATTGGGGGTAGATTGAAAAAATTTTTTAGGGGCTGGAGAGTCGGGGGAAGTTGACCGGTGCACTTCGCTCCTTCAAAAATATGTGAAACATTTTACTGTGGGGTAACTAGGTCACGAATTATGAGAAATTATACCACTGTGTGATATTTGCTAGCAAAATTTTTTACTTTATTGCATATTTAAGCATGATCAAAATTTTTTTTACTAAAATCGTTATCAGCAGGCATGAGATCGGACTCTAGCATTTCCAAAACACACCCTAAAGTTTATTTTAGGGTAATTTGGACCACAGTTATCGGTTCCGATATGAAAAAGTATAATCTGGTCTATAATTACTCATAACTTGGAACTTAATAATCGCAGAGACTTTTCCAAAGGCTCAAATCAAAGCTTAGGAATCCCTCTAACCCTCTTGGAACTCAAAAATTTCAAAAAAAAATTTTATAAAACTTTTCAAGAGCTTCAAAGTCAAAATACGAAATTTCCCCAATTTCTCGTGACCATATTACCCACTCTAGCTCACTAACGCCATCTCTAAATGAATTAAAATTTTTTTACCATTAACTATAGACTCTTAGCTTCAATTTCCATATTTATATTTTATCCTGCGATAATATTTCAGTTGTATATAAATTCATATTCTGCAGCCTCTACATTAATTTACCCAGAATATTTTGAATTTCATTTATTTCCCATTGTCCAGCAGCACCGAAAATCCTTTTAATTGCAGACATATAATGAGCACTCGAAAAAAATTCGACGCACAAAATACGGTTCTATAAATTCCGATATAATTTATCAGGAATTCAACAAAATAGTTTTTTATTTTATTTGAACATTAATTATTATAAATTAAATTCATTGTATCCACATATATATATATAACAAAATAATTTAATGGGGATTGTAAATAATTTGGGGTCAAAACGCCAGAGGGCTGGAATAGGCAATGGAATCATGGAGGATCGGAAAGTTAAGCTTCAGTAAACTCGATCGGTGGTATGATGGTCATATTGCTGAATCAAGGGATCCATAAGCTATTTCTACTCATATATGTATATGTGTATATATATTATATAGCATTTGGCGTTGAATGGATGTTAACGATTGTTTGGCTGAACGGGCTATTCATTTGTCACATTATGCGTGTAGAATTGATACTCATCTGTGTAATTTAGCTAATGGTGTGACGATCGCGATATGTCGGCTTACTTTTCATTTTAAAATATATGTGAGAGCCAGATTAGGATATTTTAAAATCACATATGGTCATAACTATAAATATGTTGGCCAGTATTATAAAGTATAGACTTTTATTAGTTGATAAAAATTTTATTTTTGACTTTGGAGCTCTTGAAAAGTTTTATTAAATTTTTTTTTCAATTTCTGAGGTCCTGGAGAGTTAGAGGGATTCCTAAGCTTTGATTTGAGTCCTTAAAAACATCTCTACGGTAATTAGGTACTGATTTATGGGTAATTATAGACCAGATTATACTTTTTGACACCGGGACCTATAACTTGGGCCCAAATTACCCCAGAATAAACTTTAGGGTGTGTTTTGAAAATGCCAAAGTCTGATCTCTAGCCTACAGATAACGACTTTTGTAAAAAAAATTTTGGTCATACTTAAATATGCGATCAAGTACAAAAATCGGCCATCGGTTGATCAAAGACGATTTCAATCTTTTTTGTTGGCTTTCAAAAATTCCCGCGGTTTCTAAAAATCTTCACAAATTAATTTTGACCTTATATTGATCATCTAGATCCATTTCAAGTCATCTTTGAGCTCCAAATACTAATTAGCAAATTTTCTAGCAAATATCACACAACAATCAAATTTCTCATAACTCCTGACCTAATTACCCCACAGTAAAATGTCATGAATATTTTCGAAGGACAAAAATCTGCTCTACAATTTCCAACTAACGATTTTAACCTTAAAATTTGTTTCATCCCCTTTAAGAACGTCTTAAGTACGAAGCAAATATCACACCGACTTAAATATCTCATAACTCCTGACCTAATTCCCCTACAAAAAAACTTTTCATATATTTTCGATAGATCCAAGTCTCCTTTATAACCTCCAAGGTCAAATTTACTTTAAAAAAAAATCTAGACTCATAAATCTCCATAAAGCAAAAAAAAAAAAAAAATGCGGATTTTTTAATTATCCGGTGACTTGGTGAACTCAATTACCGAAATAATGACTAGAGAATTAATTTCGAGTTTCTTAATGTCTGAGCCTTATAACGAAGACAATAAATAAGATAAAAAAAATAGCTAGTATAAATAAAGTTGACTCTTCTCAATAATTTCTCGTGGGAGAGTCGGATACCGGGTCGTGGCGGCAGTTAGCCCTGTTAACAGTCGGATCGATTGCCTAGGGATTACTTCAGCTATATATACATATATATATATACATCTATATATATTTAAGTAAGGGACCAGATCAAGTTTCAGTACTAGAGTTGGGATTTCCATGGCTATCACGATTTCTGCCCGGAATTTCTTCAGCTCGCTCGTGATAAATTATCGTTATATTCTCTACGTGATTACTTATATTTTTTTATTTATATATAAATTATTACTTTTATCTACGTTTCTTCCTTTCTAAAGTAATAAATTTACTGGATATAAATAATAATAAATAATTGAGCATTCTATCATTGAGTTTATTTTACAATTTTCAAAATTTTGAAATTTGTAACTCCATAACTTACGAAGGGGACATTATTTTTTCAACTTATGGGAGGTTTTTGGTTAGCCAAGAGTCTGCACTACAAAATGGCACTGGTCAATTATTAAACTATCAAGTAGTTTTAGAATTATAAGCGTTTGAATGAAAATCGCAACTAGGACCAGTCAATTTTGCCGCTGTCAAAAGAGAAATTTTTGGGAGGTTGTATCTCCGGAGGAAATTAAAATTTTTTCGACTAATGGGAGGTTTTTGGTTAGCCAAGAACCTGGATTGAAAAATGGCGCCATCGAAATAAAAAAATAATAATTAGTTTTTAAGTTTTAAGTTTAAAAGTAAAAGTTAAATTTTTTTTAAGAGAATTGTTTTTTTTTATTGTATTCAAAATTTATAAATAATTATAATTTTAGTAAATAAAATAACGTTTTGATTTTTTTTTATGTTACAGGTGAGTGTGAAAAAAAAGAGGCATAGAATAAAAACGCCAATCACGAGACCCCTGGGTGGTAACTAGTTATTTATTTTCTGATGTCAATTGCACTCTCAGTTAATTAGTAGACAGGAAAAAAAAAAAAAAAAAAAAAAAAAAAAAAAAAAAAAGTGAAAACAATGACGAGGTAAAAAAATATAGTAAATAATATTTTTAACGTTGAACATAAAAATTTAATTTTTTTCATTCCGGTAGTCATTGATTGAAGAGTCTTATTATTTAAATACACAAGTGGAGAGTCAAGAGTTGAGAGTTAAAAAAAAAGAGATGTAGAAATAGACGTCAGGCAATTGATGATAGACAGCGTGTTTAAGATATCCGGGACTAAAGCTTGTCTAAACAGTTTAAGTCAAGTGGATAACATTCTTAGATTGTTTTTTTAAATATTTTTAGTGACTGTTATTAATACTAATATTTTTCACGAGACAAATTGTTATGAAATATTATTTTAAACTCGATTTTTTAATGTTGGGGATTTAGAAATTTTTTTGGGGACAAATTACTAGTGGATATGAGTTACAGATGTTATTCTGCGTGGTTTGAATACCCACAAGCCTAGGTTTGGGTAAAACGCACACTAAGTAATTTTTGTGTGCACTGAATAATTAGTATTTTAAATATAAAGTAAATATATCAATGTGGGTATTCAAACTAACGAAAATTTTGTCAGAAATTCAGTAGCGGCATTCATCTTTAATTTAGACTCTACTGCGAAAAAGTTGTATATGATCCAAATATTGATTGTGGATAAAAATGTTTTTAGAGAGAAATGAAATTTATTTCCGAGCTACTGATGTGATTTCACGTAAAATGAGTACCCACAAGCCTAGGTTTGGATAAAATGCACACTAGGTAATTTTTTTGTGCATTGAATAATTAGTATTTTTAATGTAAAGCAAATATATCGATGTGGGTACTCAAACTAGCGTAAATTTCATCACGAATTTAATGGTGCAAGTAATTTCATATTTTACTATGTCTGAGATAAAAAAAATCTAAAATTAATGAGGTAAAAAAAAATTTTTATTTTCTTCGTAACCTATTTCTTAGCTAACACAGAGCAATTTAATGCTCCAAACGAATAGCTATCATAAAATATAATTTTAAACTAGTTTTCGCTCTATTTTTTTTTTTTTTTTACAAAATTCGATTTCACGCGACAAGACACTTAACTATAAAGAATACTTAATATCTTATCACAATTTATCTCATTTTTTGTTATTTTGCTAAAAAAAAAAATGCGCAATTTATTTTTACTGTTTAACTAAAAAAGTAAATGTATTAAGTAGTAAATACGAGTTAATAAAAGATAATTAGTTAGACCGGATTGTTGGATTGAGAGAACCAAGAAGGGAAAAATCTAATTTCTGATTGTGCAATTTATATTCCCTAGACAGTCGTAAATAACATTGTCTTTGAAATGTAATCGAGAGATAGGGAGAGAGATAGTCTTGTAGTTTAGGGTACAAAATAAAATAAAAAAAAATAAAAATTACAAGATCTTGAATAAAAAGTATAATAATTCTTAATTATTATCTCAACTTTCTGATAACAAAACTTTTACTTTTTTAATTAATTTTTTACAGCAAACTTTATTAATATTTTTTTGACTTATCGGAGTGTTTTGGTTACCCAAGAATCTGCACTACAAAATGGCGCCGGTTATTTGTAAAAGTATCAAGTAGTTTTAGAATTATCAGCCTTTGAATGAAAGTCGCAATTTTTTGCAATTCGACAAAAGAGGAATTTTTGGGAGATCATAGCTCTGGAGGTATTGAATATTTTTCCAACTTATGAGAGGGTTTTGGTTAGCCAAGAGTCTGGACTACAAAATGGCACAAGCGGATTTCAAAAATAAAAATAACTTTTTTTAAAAATTAAGCTCGAGTAGAACTGTGACTAAAATTGTATAGCAATAAGCTGCAAGTACTTGGGTCTAATCACGGAGATAAGTAACGAAAGAGTAAAAAAAAAGTGGCATAAGTAGGCGCTAGTTGACTTTGTATACACGCAAGATCGTCGCGTCAATTCATAGGGTCGAGGGCTTTCAGCTGAACACATTAGTGGCCATTGTTGCTACCAGTCACGTCATATCCCCCGCATAAGAGTCTTGCCGTCAGCTATCACGTACCTGTGACCTCATGCCTACGGTCTAATTCCAAGTTATTTTTCAGAGACAGTTAAATATCGCGTTTTTACGGATTCTTTTCTTTTTATTTTTCAGCTAAAATTTTATTTCGGTAGTGAAGCTGAGCCATTTCCTAGAGAAATAAACTCATGATTTAAAGCAGTTGCTGCTATGAAATAAGAAATAAATAAACTGAAAAGAGGTGAGGAGAGAAGAAAAGAGGGTAGAAATAAAGAAAAAGATCTTTATTTTAGCGCGTGGACTTATTTCAAGCAAACTGTAAGCGTGCTCTGATTAATGGCCGTGTTTTAGGGGATTTTTTTATTTTTTACGATTAATATTTCTTATACAAATAAAAATTATAAAAAAATTACTCTGTATTTTTAAAATATGGAAGCGCCATCTTCTAATTCAGCTTCTTGGCTAACCAAAAACCTCCCATAAGTTAAAAAAATTTTAATTTCCTCCAGAGATATAACCTCCCAAAAATTCCTTTTCTGGCAGCCACAAAAATCGCGACTTTTGTTCAAATGCTAATAATTCTAAAACTACTTGATATATTTACAATTCACCGGCGCCATTTTGTAGTTCATACCCTTGGCTAACCAAAACCCTCCCATAACTCAAAAAAATATAAGTTTCCTCCCGAAATACAGATCTTCAAAAATTCCTTCTGTCTCTGGTATGAAAAAGCATACTTTTGTTGATTTTTAATTATAATTACCATTAATTAAAAGTAACTTGAAATTTTTTAAATAAGCCGCCATTTTGAAGACCAGGTAATTGGCTAACCAAAACCCTACCACAAGTTGTAAAAATTTCAATTCCTTTTGAAATTACAGGCTTTTAAAAATAAAAATTAAAAAAATTAGTAATTCAAAGCTTTTAGCGGACAACAATGGGTTTAAAGTTGTCTAGTCAAATAATTGCATAAATAGGAATGGGTATAGAGGGAAGTTAAATAAAGGGTCCATGGGCAGGTTGGTGAGCTGTAGGGGGAAAGGGGTAAGGGAGGGAAAAGTCGAGAGGGAGAATCGTAGTCGCGATCAATTGTGTTGTGAAACTGGCGCTAGTGCTCTGGTACAGCAACTGTTACTGCATTGTCGGTATAAAGTTGAGAATTATACATTGGAAACTTGGAATGGCAGGAAGGAAGGAAGGAAGGAAGGAAGAAAAGATAGAACCTGTGGGTAGATTCGGATATGGACGTACGTATTGGTATCCTGCAGTTGCACCAACTTTTTTTTTTTCGATTCTACTTTCATTACAACTAAAATCACAATACCGTCTTAGAGATTGTATTTCTTAAAATATAAACAGCGATTCGATTCCCAGATTAATTTTTATTCAATTACCAAAGAACACTCGGATCCTCATCGAGAAACGCGGAATTGATGTTATTTTTAACTGTTATCCGATTCCTGGTTCGTTACTTAATTTGAGAAATGATTCGAGATGCTGAATTAACGGTAACGATCCATCCCGTATGAAAAAACAATATATGGTTAAAATATATGAAATCATATATGTTTGCAACAAAAAAATATATGATATATTGTATATTATAAAAAATCATATAGGGATTTTCGCCAATTTAGTATAAAATTATATACAATAGTAAATATATGTAACTTATATGTTTTTTATATTAAGCCATATATACATTTACATTTACCTTATAATATATTGTATTGATATATTTCCTTTCATATTCAAAAAATATGAAATTTTTATATAAAATGAAATATATGATAGCATATAATTTATATATTATATATGGCATCATATATTTTCTTTGTTATATTTAAGCATATATTTTATTCGGTGTATATATATATGTATATGAGTATATTATATATTCGCTTCAAATTAACTAATTTTGAAAATTTTATCTGCAATTTGAATAGTATATTAAAATTTAGATCTAATTTAATTGGAGCGGGTCATACGAATAAGAAACTTTTTTTTTCCATACACAATATAAATATATGCTTTTATATATGATCAGAATATATTTTTCGAATATGATAGAAATATATATTTTTAACTATGATAAAAATATACTTTTTGTATATGACAAGAATATATATTTTCATATATGATGAAAATATATTTTTTGTATATGATTGAGATATATATTTTATATGTGCTAAACATATACGGACTCGTATATGATGAATATCATATTTTTTAATAAAAAAAATATATCAGAAAATATAGTTAAATTTGCCACATATATTTTCTGATATTTATCATATATTTTGACCATATATTTATTTTCATACGGGTCAATTTATTTTGATGAATAATCTATGAGTTAACAAAAATTTTTTTAGGTTATGGGAGGGTTTTGGTTACCCAAGAATCTGTACTATAAGATGGCGCCGGTAATTTGTAGGAGCATTTATAATTTTTTGAATTATAAATGAAAAATGTAAATCAGCACCGGCTCATTTTTTGTATTGGTGAAATAATGAATTTCGTGAGAGCTGTTTATCGGGAGAAAACTATAATATTTTTGACTAATGGGAGGTTTTTAGTCAGCGAAGAACCTAACCTTGAAAATGGCTTAGACTAATTTGAAAAATAAAAATTATTTCGTGAGCTGAAAATTTTTCAATATTTAAAAGAAAGGATCTGTTTAGTAGTTTTCAATTAATTTATTAATAACAAAAAAATAAAAAATAAGAGACGGATGCACTAGAATGATAGTAAAGTAGATAAAAAAAGGAAGCCGTGGGTTTCGAGGAAACGGAAAAAGTCGGGATCTATCACAAAAATGATAAACGACAAAAAATGGGTGATTATTTAACTTGAGTTCCGGTTGAGAGTAAATATAGAATTTATGATTAAAAGAAAGAGGAACAAATAGTGTTAATTGGAGAAATAACCCGGGAATGTTTTAATTTACAATGAGATTGTGAGCGGGATCGAATCTTTATTAATAAGTTACCTCGCTTTTGTTACGTCAGGAATGGCTTTTGTTTTCAACCCTTTACGCTATTCTTTAGAGTTTGCTACAAAGTCTACTATTGATTTTCTCCCTCAAATGTTTCAGTTTCGTTATTTATTTCAATTAATACTTTTGGTGACTTTTTCCCGACGGTAACTTTTAAGGACCTTATCTTGAGCGGGTTTGAAAATTATTCAAACTTATGGGAGGGTTTTGGTTAGCCAATGATCTAAACTACAAAATGGCGCGAGCAGAATATGTAAATAAAAATTATTTTTTTTTGTAGAGGGCGATTTAGTGCAAAACGTGATTTTTAGAAAATAGGACGTATTTTTTATTAATGAAAAATTTAGTTATAAATTAATAGAATGATTAATTAAAAATAATAGATATTGATGTACTTTGGTAGCGATAGTAGAGTTTTTTATGTCAATATCACTTTGCAGAGACGATCAAAATAGAATGCGACAGATGAGGAAAAGAAACTCGAAGTAAAAAAATATTTAATCTAGTAATGTGACATTATTTGTGAAACTTTTAAATCGCATACGACTGTCTCTATTTGTTCGAGCTTCTACAAGTTTGACTTAAAAATAAAATTTTAATATTAAATAAAATTAGAAATTTATTAAATTTTTCGGTTCCATTTTTCTCTTACGCTCAAATTCGATTTTTTTTTTTTTTAATTAAATTTGAGAAACGAAATAAAATCTTTAGATAAAATTATATGGTGTATGTTGTGAAGAAGACTCTGGCATTTTCAAAACACACCCTAAAGTTTATTCCGGGGTAATTTGGCCCCAAATTATAGGTCCTGATGTCAAAAAATATAATCTGGTCTATAATTAGCCATAACTCGGTAACTAATTATCGCAGAGACTTTTTTAAGGGCTCAAATTAAAGCTAAAGGATTCCTCTAACTCTCCAGGACCTCGAAAATTGAAAAAAAGATTTTCATCAAACTTTTCAAGAGCTTCAAAGTGACGATAAAAATTTCAAAAAATTTCTTGGTTCCATTTTACCTCCCGAAAATATTCTAAATTTTTCTTTTCAATTTTTTCGATTCCCGAATCGTAAAGTAGACACTTTGATCTTCGATTTTCACTCTTCTTTATTTACCTAAGACGATTTTTAACCAAATTTCCGAATTTACAGACTTGAAATCGTTTTAAAATCAAAGGCAGACTAGATAATGGCTACTAAATAGGAAAATAAAGTTTTATGTGATCTCTAGTATATTCTGTAAGGGACTAAATTGGCAGGTGACAGATATAAATTACTGTAAAATACGCCAGTAAATTAACAAGAAATAGATTTATTTATTTATAAATTGGATAATATAAGCAGCAAGGATATATATCGGTTTCAAACGTGACCTGAAGGTTGTCACGATAAAGTTTAGACTAGAAGACTTGGGTGTGCAAGAGATTGCCACCATTACGCGTCTTGGACAATCAGTGCAAGACAAACGGGAAGAATACTGATGATACCGTCGTCTATTTTCTCAAGAGAGAACAAGAAATAAAGAACAAAAAAAAATATATTACGGAGAAGAATGGGGAAACGGACTTTGTTGAAAAAGTTTCGGCGCTGATTTGCATCCTGAGAAAGAATGAAGGGAGAGAAAATTAGGCTGTAGTAATGCTACGACTTTCAATTGAGCTTGGACTTTTTCCAAACTTACCTTCCCTACGGCTAAGTCTGCTTACTTTATTTCTCTTATTTATTCACAAGAAAGGAATTTATTTTTTTATTTTTGATGCAAGAAAATTAGCAATTTCTCAACTTTTGGTTAAATTTAATTTTTTTTTGTTGAGTGTTTTTAAAAATCATCGTCGAGATCACGTTCAGTGAAAAAGTTTGCTAAAGTTCAATTACCCGCAAGACTGCAATCAAAAAACTCAAAAATTCATTTTTAAAATTTTAATTAATTTCTAAAAACGACTTTTTGGAATATAAAGTGTTATATAGACTAGAAAATGTCAGGGCGAGTTGAATGAGTACCCACAACAATATATTTGGGTCATCAAAAAAATGAGTAATTGTCATAATTAAATAAATAGCACTTTAATTGCCTAATTATTAATTTATTGTAAAATAGGGTTGTGGGTACTCTTTCGAACGGAAATTTCATGAAGAATTCGAATCTCATACTCTTACGACCGCCAAACCAATATAAAAAAAAAAGTTAGATTAATTTGGAAAAATTATTTTGATAAATAATGGATGTGATTTCTGAGTTTTCGATAAAATTCCACGTGGAATGAGTACCCACAAAGCGGTATTATAAACAAGTGATTATTTGTTAATCAAATTGTTAAATAATTGTTAACAACAATTACTCAATTGTTGATCGGATGGAATATATCGATGTGGGTACTTATTTTACTCGTCATAATATTTCATATATTGACAAAATGTTTATTTATATGAAAATATATATGGTGAATATAAAAATAAAAAAAATATTTTTTAATGAAGTTGTTATAGAGAGGACAATATAGCTGTATAAATTATCTCATTTCCTCTTTAATTTCAATAGCGAGGGCATTGAATGAATCGGATAACGACTTTTGACCACCCTCATCGTGTCATTAGAGAAAAATTCAATCGCTTCGATTATCCCGGCATGAATTATTCTACAAGTATCACGTCCACTGATTTTAATTTTCACTTTATCTACTCCAACAATTGCTATTTATCATCATTAATTTTTAATACTACCATTTTCAATAAATTATTAATTTTCCTGTACTTCAACTTTTTCATTATTTTAAATTTGCGGTTTTTCTTCTATTGTGTACTAAGCCCGTAGCTCAGTTAATTATAAGAGGAATTGTAAATAAAAATAGTTTTGATGGAATGTTATGATCAGTAAGTGTTGTAATCTGTCACGAATCACGCGGTAGTGAAATAGTACAGACAAGTGTAGGAGGAAGAGAGTGGAAAGTGTACGGAAAGGGAGAAATAGCGGATTGGAAACTATGCCTATTAATATCCTGGGGCGTCGAATTGAGACTGGCTGACCGCAGAGGGTGAGACCGACAACCGTTTTCGGGGTGAAGATTCGCGCCAGGTTTATTGTCGCTGTCAGATATATATATATATATATATAACAGGGCTTAGTATTAGTGGTAGTCGAGGGTAAGCGATCAAGCGTAAACTGTCGATAGCTGATTCCTCCGACAGAATTTATGGAATTTACTATAAATAGTTATTTTATTTTTTCAGTTATATTACTTATTCATCTGAAGAAATTTAATCAACCTAATATCAATTATTTTTTAATAAAAATGGTTATATATTTTTAATAATTTAGGAGCCGGTATGATATTCAATCAAGAGCTTTGAGTAAGCAGGAAAAGATGAAGGAAAAAAAAATAGGTTTAACCTTTTTATCCTAAATAATACATTTATAAGAATAGAAGGGACCAAAGAGGACGAGGATCTGAAGAAAATTAAGGATAAAGTAGTTTGCTGAGGGTCCTGGGGTTCGAAACTTTTAGAGAAAGGAAAATAAAGTGAACTTTATTTTTTATTTTTTTTATATGAAAATTTATATTATGTTCATAAAGATAAAATTTAAATTTTTATTCTGATGTATTTATTATTTTTAATTCGATAAATCGATTCATGCTTCGAGATATCGATTTCATATCAAAAAAAAAATAATCCTAACCTCAAAATATAAAAATTTAACTAACAATTCAGGATTTGAAACCTAAGAAATGAATTTTTTTTCGTTAGAGGTATGTGTCATATTTACATGCCTTGTGTTAATCAAGTATTTCACTAAAAGGTAATTTCGGCTCGAATAGACTAATTAACTGCAAAAACAATTGAGCAACGTAAAGTGTAGTGTAGAAAGAATATATATATATATATATATTTTTTTTTTTTTCTTATTTTTATTGTTCTGAACTCTCTTTGAAAGCGTCTTTATTAATAGTGATCCGTATAAGCAAGAATCGTGAATCATAATTTTATTTTTACCCAACGTCAAAACTTACGTTATGCTTCCTTTCATCTCGTGTGTCATACGGAACGGAAGTAAAAGCTCTCAACCCTCAACTCTACAGTCTACACTCAACACTAGTGAACTCTGTAGTCGGCGTCACTCGATTTAATCTCACTCTCTATTTCTCTCTCTTTCACTTACGCTCATTGACCCGCGCTCTCTCTGTCGGAAGCTCGTTTGTGCGCCCTCTGACTGCAGTCTGCAAACGACTCGAACCGTAAATCGCACATGACCACACGGTCTTTGCCGTTCCGCGTAAACGATAAAAAAATAAACGAATAAAAAAATACTAGACGACAAAAAAAATTGTAGCAAAAATATCCTAGAAAAAATTTGAAGCTTGCATACATTTTTTTAAATTTCCCGCTCAATTATTGATCTTACAGAAAATTTCATTTTTACATTTTTTGTAGAGAATTTAAAACCCTACAAAAAAGTTCTCATTCATTTTTTCGATATTTTTGATTGCTAAACTATAATTCCAACTTCAAAAATTCAAATTTTGAATTTCGCGCCAAACTTATTAATTACAAATTTTTAAGCTAGAGCTTTAAATATCGAATTTAGAAAAAAAAGTTATGGAAGCTTTTTTTTAGGAAATAAAGAGCTTTGAAAAAAAGTATTCTTTGATATTTTTGATAACCCGAATACTTAAGCCATATTTAAAATTTAAAAATTGATATCTATCCAACGGAATTTTTATTTTTTTGAGACAAGTCAGACAGGTCAACGGAGACTTATGCACACTGGACGTTGTTATAACGAGAAAAGTTTGCCCCAAGCTATTCTGAGTATTGAAATAGAAAGGGATAAGTCGTCGTGCATAACCCATGTACTCGGTAGTTACCCGATCGCCCGCGGCTGTCGCAAAACCGAAAAAATAAACCATCGAATAATGCTGGCTATTTTATCCTCTATACGTCAATTTTAAATTTTTTCCCTCGCTAACATTTTACTCCTCAATAATTTAAAAAAAATTCCCTTAAAAAAAGATTAATTTATCCATTTTTTTTTATTTAAATTTACCGACGAAATTATTTAATGTCTTAAGAGTTCCAATAATTAATAAGAGTTTAAAATACTGACACTTCAATTTCAATATACTTGATAATTAATTAAAATTAATTTGACATTTATTGACGGCTTCCTTTTAATTCTCATTTAAATATTCAACATTTTTAAAAAATTTCTATCTCAAAATCATGGACAGTTCGCTTTTTATACCACAAGTCATTCATATGACCTATGAGTCAACAAAATGGCGCCCGGTTACAAAATGGCGGCGACCGCGAAAATTTGAATTAATAAATTGTTTTTCTCTGTAATAATTTTAGATAAATAGACATCATGGGGGGTTACTGGAAAGGAAATTTAATTTCCTACAAATTTTGACTCATTGAAAATTTTTGTAAAGTTGATATTTTCAAAGTTTCGGGCGTAGAAACAAAAAAACATTATTTGTTTAAAAAAAAAAGTTTTCAATTTTTTTGGATGGCTGTAACTTTTGAACTATTGATCCTAGGATGTTTTATGTAAGGACTAAAATTGTGGGAAATTAAATTTTCTTTCCAAAGACCTCTTATGTTGTCTATTTATTTTTGATATTTTGTCAGATACGATCATTTAAAAATGGGAAAAGTTTTTCGCGGAATATATTCAATTTCTAAGGGTAAAAATATATAAATATATGTAAGAATAAATTGATAGTTGTAATGATGAATAATTTAAGTAAAATAAAAGTGAAATTAAAAAATACTTAGATGCTGTTTTAAAAGTCATCTGTTGTCTCTTTGAAAAGTTGGTGAATTATGACTTAACTTTTCTCAACAAAACTTTCATATGTATATACATATATATGAGGGTAGAAAAGTTATAACTCCCAGTTTGAACAACTTTTCTGACAATGATTTACGATTAAATTGAAATTTCTATTCATTCATTTATTTTATTCAACTTTATTTCGAAAATTATAAAACATAACCAGGATATTAATGTCCCATGTTTAGGGCTTTTTCAAAAAATCCCCCCGAATTCAAATAAGCGGGATAAGAAAGACAATTTATGATGATTATCGGATATAAGGAACTATAAGAATCGTGTTAATCGAAATAATTGATGAAAATTTTGAACGGAATGCAATTTCGGGAATTCTCTAATTGAGCGGTTTTGTTCCTCAGTTGGGCAATCTCTGACGATCGTCTGGATTTCTGGCACGTTAATTGTCATACGTAAGACGCTTGAGCATTGTTGGCTGTTAATTAAGATATCGCGACCCGTCATGGCGATAAAAGAATTTAAAAAAATTCATTCAGAAGAAAACAATGGCTCTGTTTAATGATAACTATAAATAATATAATCGAGTAATGAACTCGATTTTTTTTTTCGCCATCTGGCTCTGGGGTATTGACTCGGCACTTGACGATGATATATGTATTTTTAACCTCTGACATCTGGCTAATGTTTAATTACTTTTAATATTTATTTTAATAATGGACTTTAGTCCGCGTGTGAGATCGGGGGTTAGAGTATCGATATCTCAGTAAATAATCGACATATGGAAAAGAAAAAAAATTTAATTTAGAGCTTACAGTATCGAGATTAATACTTAAATTAACTGTAACTCAAAAATAAATTTTTTGAACGAGTGACTGATAGATAATGACATTAAATGTCAATAGTAATAATATATGAGTATTGGTTAATATAATGGCGCGAAAAGTAATAAGGACAGGTGTGAAGATTCAGAGGTGAAAGCATGAGAAAGTGAGTGGGAGAGAGATATGACGGATTGCCTCGGGATAATAATCGTGCCAGCATACCAGAGGTTCTTGACTCTGATAATATATAAGCGCTTAAGGATGCAGATGAAAGTCGATCAAAGCCGCCGCTCTGGGCTACTCTAAATTCATTTCTAAATGTCGCGAGTCGGTTTGTCATTAATTTAATATTTGGGGAGTATCAATTTTTTTTTTTTATAAATTACTCGCTAGAGGTTATAAAACAGCTCTCGGTTTGAAAAAAATGCACGCATCATTTTATTGTGGGATAATTAGGTCAGTACTTATAAGAAATTTGATTACTGTATGATATTTGCTAGAAATTTTACTAATTAGCATTCAGAGCTCAGGGATGACTTAGATTAGATCTAGATGATCAATATGAAGTCAAAATTAATTTTTTAAGATTTTTAAAAACCGCGGGAATTTTTGAAAACCAACAAAAAAGATTGAAATCGTCGTTGATTAAACGATGGCCGATTTTTGTACTTGATCGCATATTTAAGTATGACCGAAATTTTTTTTACAAAAATTGTTATCTGCATGCTAAAGATCAGACTGTAGCATTTCCAAAACACACCCTAAAGTTTATTCTGAGGTAATTTGGGCCCAAGTTATAGGTCCCGATGTCAAAAAGTATGATCTGGTTTATAATTACCCATAACTCGATACCTAATTACCGTAGAGACTTTTTTAAGGGCTCAAATCAAAGCTTAGGAATCCTTCTAACTCTCCAGGACCACAGAAATTGAAAAAAAAATTTTTAACAAACTTTTCAAGAACTCCAAAGTCAAAATCCAAAATTTTTCCGATATCACACGAGTATTCTTCGCCTCTAACTCACCTCGCGTTCTTTCTGTCAGCTTCAAAGACTGCAGATATGCAATTTGCGTAACTAGTAATCAGCTAAGAGGCTTTTGAAGTCGAGGGCATTAGCTAGTGACATTTTAATGGGCAAAAGTGGACATGAGACCCAAACAACAGTAATGAGATAAACAGGAATGTTTTGAGTTTAAATGAGAAGTAAATTTTTTAACTGACTTAGATTACCTTTAAAATTGAAGCAAAGCAGGTGCACAGAAAAGACAACCGAAGAATAATCTCTTTGCCGGCAGGTGCGCAAGCTGCGAGTAACAACATCAAATCATGATTCATGATTCATGACGGATAATGTTTATTTTTTTCTACCCTACGGCGTAATATATTGCAAGTACGCACTGTAATGTCGGACTGTTGGCTCTCACTTGTGAGAAAATTAGTTGATTTGAATTATCGTACATCTCCCACGAGTTAACGCCTCCCCCGCGGGCTATGCAATTATTTATAAATTTTTTTTACATTATCAGGTCTTTTATTTTTTGTCTCTACGACATGTGTGCGTGTGTTGTATATATTTTTACCAACAGACAAAATTTATGAGTTTTCAGATTTTTTAGAAATTTTAGATCTCGAACTCTTTCAAGTGCGATATCTTTTAAAGTAATGAGTTTATGAAAAAAATCAAAGAATGCTTTTTTGTAGAAAATTTCAAAAACTACAAAATTGTATCAGTTCATTTTTATCGTAACTTTGATAGTTTAGCCCGAATTTTCATTTATAGATCAATAGCCTTCATGGAAAAAATTTTTTTTCCAACTTTTAGGGCTCGCGTACTTTACGGTACGATATTTTTTAAAGTAATGAGTTTATGAAAAAAATGAAAGAATGCTTTTTTGTAGAAAATTTCAAAAACTACAAAATTGTATCAGTTCATTTTTATTGTAACTTTGATAGTTTAGCCCGAATTTTCATTTATAGATCAATAGCCTTCATGGAAAAAATTTTTTTTCAAACTTTTAGGGCTCGCGTACTTTACGGTACGATATCATTTAAAGTAATGAGTTTATGAAAAAAATGAAAGAATGCTTTTTTGTAGAAAATTTCAAAAACTACAAAATTGTATCAGTTCATTTTTATCGTAACTTTGATAGTTTAGCCCGAATTTTCATTTATAGATCAATAGCCTTCATGGAAAAAATTTTTTTTTAAACTTTTAGGGCTCGCGTACTTTACGGTACGATATCATTTAAAGTAATGAGTTTATGAAAAAAATTAAAGAATACTTTTTTGTAGAAAATTTAAAGAGCTAAAAAATTTTATATAGATATTTTAATCGTAATTTTGATATTTAACTGGGAATTTTAATTAAAAGTAAAGTTAAAAATTTTATTTTAACTGGAGATTAAAAAGTTGAATAAATATATATATTTCCACTAATAAGAAAGTTCATTACCTCGTGTTTGCTCGTTTCTAAATCTACTGAAATAAACATAATAATCTAAACTCATTCTATACCCAAGGTATACAAATATAAACAAACATAAACATACTGAAGTTACAAGTAATTACAAACCCGAGTTGAGTGAATTCTTTGCTACGCATCCGATGTTTGTCATTTTTTAATTAATTTTTTTTTCATTCATTTTTTATATGTATTAAAAATACATGACCTAATTCGTGAAAGTACGATGATATTAAATTACCAATTATTTAAATACGATAAAAAATTATTAAATTGGTAATATGTCATTTTAGATATTAATAACCTACAGCAGATAAAATATTGAATATTATGATCAATTCTACTCTGACATGAAAGGTCAAATGTTACAAATTACCTACATGAATTTATCCCAATTATTATTACTATTGTTATTATCATTATATTAAATTATTGAGCAATTTTTTTTTTTTTTTTTTTTTTTTTTTTTTTTTTTTCATTCAACCCACAGTTTTTACCAAAACTATCAGAGATAGATAGGCATCATTAGTGTTATTTCGAAAGATAATTAAATTTCCTACAATTTTGGTCCTGAGAAAAATTATCCTAGGACTGAAAGTTTAGAAGTTAGAGCCATATAAAAAATAAGAAAATAAATTTGACTTTTTTCAAAAATCATTATAATGCTTTGGGCGCCTGTAACTTTTAAACTATCGATCCTAGGATAATTTTTCAAAGGACTAAAGTTATAGGGAATTAAATTTCCTACAATTTTGGTCCTGAGAAAAATTATCCTAGGACTGAAAGTTTAGAAGTTAGAGCCATATAAAAAATAAGAAAATAAATTTGACTTTTTTCAAAAATCATTATAATGCTTTGGGCGCCTGTAACTTTTAAACTATCGATTCTAGGATAATTTTTCAAAGGACTAAAGTTATAGGGAATTAAATTTCCTACAATTTTGGTCCTGAGAAAAATTATCCTAGGACTGAAAGTTTAGAAGTTAGAGCCATATAAAAAATAAGAAAATAAATTTGACTTTTTTCAAAAATCATTATAATGCTTTGGGCGCCTGTAACTTTTAAACTATCGATCCTAGGATAATTTATCACAAGAGTTAAATTGTAGGTAATTCAATTTCCTTTCTAGAAACCATATACGATGTATATTTATTTTTTATAGTTAATTAGATATAGAGCCATAAACATTTGGGTACCATAATATTAAATTATCTGTTTTCAAATTTGTTTAAATATTTTTTGAAATGAAGATAAAAGTATGTAATGGATAAGATAAATTGAAAATCGAAGAGAGAATTAATGAAAAATTCTTAAGGGGAGGTCTGTTACGATTAAATGATAACGTCTGAGGTTATAAATCAAAAATACAAAGGATTATACATATATATAGATGTATATACATATATATAGATATATGGTAGTGACTGGCAAGTTGCAATTGGTAAATATAAAATTTAAAAAATATCTTCAGTTAGTCCTCACATGCAGATATCAATCATGATAACAAAAAAAATGCTTCAAGTTCAAGACGTTTCTTATAAATCGTTTTCGCACTTTTACTTGGCGGTAATGGGGAAGCTCCAGGGAAGGGGGGGTGAGGGTGAAAAGAAGATGATATATTAAATTTCGAACGTGCGTTGGGTCATGACAGATTCACTTAACATGATTTATCGATATTTTTTGTATATTGATATATTTTTTTACTAGCCAATGGATTTAAATTTTTTTTATGAATTTTCGAAGGAAAAAATTTAATAAATAAAATTTTAAGGATGATTATAATGGTTTTTGATATTTGGACATGGTAAATTATATTTTTAAGTAAAATAAATCCGATATTCTTAAACTTGATAAAATTCTGCGTAAAACGAGTACCAACAAGCCTAGGTTTGGATAAGATAGTTAACACATTATATATATGTAATATATATGTTACATATTTTATGAGTTAAGCGAATGTAGTGATGTGGGTACTCAAACTAGAGGAAATCGTATTTCTGAAAAGGTGGTGATGTTCATTTTCTCGGATTGTTGAGCTATAAAAAATTTAGTCTGTTATTCAAAAGTGATTTCGAGTTGAAATTTTTTTTTGACAATATGGGAGTAGTCAGAGCATTACTGATGTAATTTCACGTAGAAAGAGTACCCACAACCCTAAGTTTGGGTAGCATCGTCACAAAACAATATATAAGGTATATATATATATATATACCGAAGTAAATATATTGATGTGGGTACTTAAACTACAGGGAATTTTATCACGAAAAATAATATATTTAAAAAATAAGTAAATTTTAAAAATAATTAAAGTGACTTACCACCACAGGGGCAGGGATGATATTTTGAAGACAGACCTGAAAAAAATTCGTTAACTGAAGTTGCAAAATGTTTTTATTTTTAATATTAATAATGAGACAAGATGTCATAAATGTTAGAGTAGTGCATTGCGGCAAAAAACACTTGGATCATTAGAGAAATGAAAAGGGGGAGTAGAGGGTGGGAGGTGAGTCATCTGCGATCACAATCCCATGAGTAAAGATCACGTCCCCTGGCATATACTGGGAATGGAAAGCGCATTTATATATATGTATATGTATATATAATAGCATCCCAGCGCATTGATCAGTGTCCAGGGACATCCCCAGGCCTCCCGTACCCTAGTAACAGTAACATTCGAGGTTATGTCACACGAAATCGCATAAATAACAAAATTCCTGGGTGATTCTGCTCAGAAATGTATACAGGTGATTAATTTGATATTTGTCACTGTTCATAAGCTATCTTACCCACCCTCTCATGATAATTAATCATCCTAATTAATAATACATTAAAACTTTTCAACTTTTTTGCTTAGTTTCTCACAGAGTTACCGATTTTTTTATACATTTACACATTAACTTCCGATATATCGAAAAGTATCAAAGATAAAAAATAGTGAGGGTCCTCAAAATTTTTGTCAGACTTTTGGCTACAATTTTTAAAAAAAATTCATCAAAAAATTTTGATTAGATTCCGAGATAATGAATGGGAAAGATTGGAAAGTGGGAAAAATTGTTAACTAGAGATAAAATTAAAAAAAAATGTGTATATATGTAGGTATTATAAATGTAATTTATATATGAATAACAGGGTATATAGTTACTAGAGAGCGTGTTCATGTAATCCGCTTACTGAATGCATCAACAAGCATCAGAATCCCGAAACTTACAATGAAGCGAAGCATCAGCCGGCTTTCGGGTGATCCAAGTTTGCGACTGTCATCCTTGTCTGCGACTCGAATATTCTGTTCTGTTAAGCTACCGTTAAGTTGGACATCTTAATCTCTAGCAAAATAAGTAAAATATAAAACCGGTCTTATAGACCGATGGATGTGTAATTTGACGACGAAATATTTTTTTCTCTAAGTACCAGATAAAGATTATTAACGTGATGTAATTCAATAGAAGACGAGCCGATTCTATTTCGTCCCCGTAATAACGCATCTTAAACTTTATCTTTTTTCAAATTTAAAAGACGGAGAATTTAAATTTGAAAAAAAAAAAAAAATCATAATTCTTTTCGCGGTCAGATTTTAAGAGATCGGATTTTTACGATACGCCAACTATTTACGGTCCTGAAAAAAAATATTCTTAGTATTTTTGCGACAATTGTAGAAATTCACACAATATGAATTGATTGGTTCTTATCCCGTATGAAAATAACATATATCAAAATATGTGTAGAAATATATGATAAATATCAGAAAATATATGTGGCCAATTTAACTATATTTTCTGATATATTTTTTTTTATATTAAAAAATATAATATTCATCATATACGAGTCCATATATGTTTAGCATATATAAAATATATATATCAATCATATACAAAAAATATATTTTCATCATATATGAAAATAAATATTCTTATCATATACAAAAAGTATATTTTTATCATAGTTAAAAATATATATTTCTATCATATACGAAAAATATATTCTGATCATATATAAAAACATATATTTATATTGTGTATAGAAAAAAAAAGTTTCTTATTCATATAAAATTTTCAAAATTAGTTAATTTGATGCGAATATATGATATATCTATATACATATACATACACCGAATAAAATATATGCTTAAATATAACAAAGAAAATATATGATGCCATACATAATATAAATTATATGCTATCATATATTTCATTTCATAAAAAAATTATATTTTTTTAATATAAAAGGAAATATATCAATACATATTATAAGGCAAATGTAAATGTATATATGACTTAATATAAAAAACATATATATGGAATATATATATTGACTACTGTATATAATTTTATATTAAATCGGCGAAAATCTCTATATAATTTTTTATAATATATCATATATTTTTTTGTTGCAAACATATATGATTTTATATATTTTAACCATATATTGTTTTTTTCATACAGGTAATCCTCTCTCGTAAAAAAAATTCAAAAAAGTCCCAAAAAAAATTTTAATTTTGACTTAGGACCCATATGACGATAAATGCCACCGTCTAGTTATTTTTTCAAAAATGGCCTGTAATTTTGCTCCAATTAGGAATAACTCTATACAATATGGATATTTTTCGTTTTACGATGTTGCCGAATTTAAAAATATATGGAGTGTATCGATTAGCATTAAAATAAAATTTTTAGGTTAAGTTGTGCCCTGAATTTTAACAATAAGATAACATACGATACAAAATCTTAAAGATCGAGTTGATAAAAAATAATTGGAAATCCTCCCGATTGCATGCGACCATTTTGTGGATAATAGAACGTATATGCATTTATATTTATATTCGTTATAAATATATGGTAATGCTCTAGTCTGTTATTATTATTTGTTAATATGACACAATACGGTACACAATAGGACAAAGGAGTATCAAAAAGAAGGATAAAGGAAATAAAAGTTTGAGACTTAAAATGTATATATATATAAAATTTATATTCAAAGCCAATGACCCCCCGCGGATAAAATAAGGGACCCGAGCTAATTTAACGATCGACAATACACGATATGTTTTGTGTACTTTGTATCACGTCGTTTCGATAATAATTGGCAGTATAAATTATTTTGCTCAATGGAAATATGTAACTACGGGTGCATTGTATTGAATAAACGCGCTGATAGGGCTCGCGCCAAAGTCAAATATCAAATGACCGTAAAAACCTTTGTGTTCAATATTATATTTTTTTGTTTTAATGAGGTTTCAAAGCGGAATGGACGACTTTTTGGAAAAAGAAATTTTTTTTATAATATTGGGAGGTAGTAAATTAATTTTTTAAGTAAAATGACTTCGATATTCTTCAAGTTGATAAAATTCTGTGTAAAATGAGTACCAACAAGCCTAGGTTTGGATAAGATGGTTAATATATTATATATATGTAATATATATGTCACATATTTTATGAGTTAAGCGAATGTAGTGATGTGGGTACTCAAACTAGAGGAAATCGTATTTCTGAAAAGGTGGTGATGTTCATTTTCTCGGGTTGTTGAGCTATAAAAAATTTAGTCTGTTATTCAAAAGTGATTTCGAGTTGAAATTTTTTTTTGACAAAATGAGAGTAGTCAGAGGGTTACAGGTGTAATTTCACGTGGAATGAGTACCCACAACCTTAAGTTTGGATAAAATGGTCGCAACACAATATATATGGCATAGATATGTATGAATAATAAACATTGAAGTAAATATATTGATGTGGGTACTTAAACTGTCTGGATTTTTTTGAAAAAAATAAGTGTGCTAGTAATTCGATAGTCAGTGCAATTAATAAAAAATAAAAATAATATTTAAGCAAATTGTCGATATTTAAAAGTCGGATATTAAAAAATATAAATGACATAAAAGTGTTATCGGGCATTAAAAAATAGTAAAGTAAAGTGCTCGGTCGATTGGTTGCATTAAGGCATCATTTTAAATGAATTTAATCGAAAATATCTTGACTAGACATGAAAGCAATATAAGTCTGAGAGTGATTCGAAAGAGTCATAAAGACGCGGGTTGATTACTTGGTAGCATCTTGGAGTCTCGAAGAAAGCGGTATCAGGGGAAGCCGCATAAATGACTAGACGGAAATGACTTTATCGTTGGCTACGTTCTCGGCTACTCTAATGCTGGCTATCTTTTCCCTGTTCTGCACTCGCTTTAGTAGCTAATGGACGGAAAAGCTAAGTATACTATTTAGGGCATTGCAACTTTACCAATAGAATCCGTTTATCGTCTTACTTTTAAATATATATTATACATTTATATAGATCACGAATGGGCTAGTTGGGTGGAAATTCATATTTTTTTTTTTTTTTTTTTTTTAAGTTGATAGTTGGAGGTTTCATCGACTTTTCGAATTAATAGTTCAAGTATCTTTGACTGAATTAAGAGATTAATTAAATTTTGAGAAAAAGAACAAGTTAACGAGATTAAGGTTTGATGTGAGAGAAAAGCAGAGTTGAAATGTATTATGATAAAAGAGACAGGATAAACTTTTAGTTAGCATTGTTTCAACATCAGTTAGTTTCATTAATGTAATTCCTATAGTGTGTAGAGGTAGATGAAGAGGAGGCGGTAAAAGTGTGGGTGGGGGTGGAGATGGAGAATGATGAGTAGAGAACAGCGGCATCATCACCCGTATTTACTTGGTTTCCTTTTTTAGCAATATCTATTGTCAGTGCTCTGGTGATGGCGCTAGCATTGTTCTCTTCATTGTTAACAACTGACTCGGGAGTTTAAAATTCAATCCTCACCCTCACCTGTACCTCACCCACGACCACCCATTACCGATCCATTCAATTCAAACATCTACATCGTCAACACAATTCCACCACCAGTGGTCATCTCTTCTTTAGCTTTTCTACCCTCTCTACCCGTCTCTTTATTATTCATTATTATTATCATTATACATCCATATATATATATATACTATACAATACTTTATACAGTTCTACTATATATAGACTTGTTTTACTCCTCTAATCAATATCACCATCAATTTTAAATTTAAATTGATATATCGATTATTAAACTTTTATCTATCGATTTATAACTATTCTATATCGATTTAAATCGAGATATCGAATTTCAAAATCGATATATCGAACTTTAAAATCGATATATCGATCATTAAATTTCGGTAAAATAAAATCAATTAATAAATTAATTTTAAAAAATCGATTAAGAATTTCGATATATCGATTATTAAACTTCGATATTAATAAAAAAAATTAATTGTTATTTTTTTTAATGAATAATAACCTTATAACCTTATAAGACAACTATAAATAGCATTGATTTAAATCTTGCGAGTCTGTGTATTGCATATATTTTATACCACGATACATTGATATATATAGAAATGTATATACATATATATATATATATTTTAAAAGCCTCTAGCAATGGAACGCCTCAAATTATAACCAGCGGTCACGCAAAGTTTCTCTTGCTTTGCTCGTTCTATCCAAGTTAAACTGCCTCAACCTTCTCAACGAAACTCAACTCTATATCCGCGATCTTAACAATAAGAAAATAAAGCTAATTTTTATATTTTTATTTATATCTATCACGATACGCCGACGGCTACGAAAAACTAAGAAAGTCAGACTTTCAAAAGGTTATCACGATATATATTATATTTTTATTATCTTCACATATTTCCTACCATTTATCTATTTACATCTCACTGCATGACTTTTTAATAATTGTTTATTTCAAATTAACAAATCCCTTCCGTTTATTTTATTCTGTTTTTTACTTCATGCGGGCAGAGTCATAATTTACTGAGTAAATTTAACTTTTTTTCGAGTCGACTGAATTTTAAATAACACAGAATTTTATTAACTGGAAATTTTATTTTAACTCTAAAAAACTTTATTTAATTTTTTTTTTTTTTAGAATGAAATAAAAAAAAATTTACTTGTACTACTGAATTTGTGACTAAATTTCCTCTAGTTTGAGTACCCACATCAATATATTTGGACAACTTTATATTTTTACATTATATATATACCATATATATATTGAAATGACCATTTCACCCAAACTTAAGGTTGTGGGTGCTCTTTCTACGTGAAATTACATCAGGAACCCAAATATTACTCTCATTTGGTCCAAAAAAAATATTAGCTCACCCACGCTTTGTATTTTCAACGAAATAAAATTTATCAGTTCAATAATAACATGAAATGATTATCATTACATCATTAGAAATGCGATTTGCTCTAGTTTGAGTACTCACATCACTATTTTTTGTCAACAAAAAAATTAACTAATTATCAATATCAATTATATGACATATATATTACATGATGACCATCTTACCCGAACCTAGGCTTGTGGGTACTCATTCTATGGGGAATTTCATCAGCTTTGAAAATGTCAGATCAATTTTTAAAAAATCTTCATTTCTAATATTTCTTCCAAACTTTTTGATAGAATCGTTTTTAAAAATAATAAAACATTTAGTTAAATATTTATCCAAATGTACCTAGCAGGCTAAAAATATTTATATATAATTATAATATTATTATTTAAAAAAATTGTTTGTCGTTCATAAATACAGAGATATTTTAATATGACTTTTTATCTCTGTATGACTGGTTCGTTAATTGGCCTCTTCATTATACTAATCAAAGAAAACGTCGAGCAATTCGTCACGTTTCGTTGAACAAGCAAATCTAATTCGAGATTTACTCGTGAACCTCAAAGATAAATTTTTTTTTTTCATAGAAAAAAAAAAAAAAAAAAAAAAAAAAAAAAAAAATAAATTTATTTACAATTAGCTTTGAGTCAGATTTTAAAATGTTGAATTTAAAAATATGAATTCCAATTCCCATTTATTTTAGTCAGACAAAATAAAAGAGATAAATGTGACATGTGCACGTTACTTATCTTCGTCAATCGCTCAATATGTCGGTTTTTATTTTTTTAGGATACAGATATACAGTTTTTAGATAATATATGTCATACAGTATTTGTATCCGTTGATATGAATATAAATAGTATGATTTTAAAATAAAAAAATTTGTAAATATTTAAATTTTTTGAAACATCGGTAGGTTTAGTGAAGAAAGATATGAAAGGGATGATTTCAAAGGCCTGCTGGGGGGTAAAAAAAATGTTTTCGTAAAAATAAACAGTAGGAGGTTGTAGAAAAGCCTTTGATCTTTAAAAAATACTGGCATTTTTTTAATGTGGGGTAATTAGGTCACGAATTATGACGTATTTCAGCCGATTGTCGATTTTTGTACTTGATCGCATATTTAAGTATAACTGAATTTTTTTTTACAAAAATCGTTAACGGCAGGCTAGAGATGAAACTCTGGCATTTCCAAAACACACCCTAAAGTTTTGTCTGGGGTAATTTGGGCCCAAGTTATAGATCCCGGTGTCAAAAAGTATGATCTGGTCTATAATTACCCATAAATCTGTACCTAATTACCGTAGAGACTTTTTTAAGGGCTCAAATTAAAGCTCAAGAATCCCTCTAACCCTCTAAGACCTCAGAAATTTCAAAAAAAATTTTTATCAAATTTTTCAAGAGCTTCAAAGTCAAAATACGAAATTTAGCTTTGATTTAATTTACCCGCATTTTTATTTTCGTAACTGAAGTTTATAATAATCTCAATTCGCTAGAGTTAAAGATAATCACAAGTCAACTGCATTATTAAACTCGATTGGCCAATTAAAGAGACGTTGAACTTAAATACTCATTCAGTAAATTGCATTAACCCATTATCAGTGATTGTATAAATTGTGTTCTATTAAAAATATAATAAATAAATCATAAAATTTATTTCAGTAAATTTTATTTTATTTTTTTTTTCTATTCTTTGCACCTTTGCTAAGTGAATACTGAAGATGATACGTCTAAATAAAGACCGTAGATAATTCTATAGACCGACATAATGTTACCGAGTATAAAAACGCAAATACGTCAATTATTCTTATGGTCCGCGAATCCATTTAGTTACGCTCGGATCTTCTTTTTTTAAAAAAAAAAAAAAATATAAGACCACACGTTGAGACGTAGTTTCTCAAGCGGAAAAGTCTACTCATCGTGGACATCTACTATAAAGACGCACCCGTATTATGTCTACTTTCCCCTCCTCTCTTTTCTACTCTTTAATGCTCCATAGGAATTATTTGTGTTGAGTTTCCAATAGGCTATAGATATCTATACTTAGACATTATAAATTATCTAGAGACTCTTCTTAAGTTCGAAAGTTCAGCTGAGGTTATTTTTAATATTCTTTTTACTCAAAATCGTGTTTTTTCATTATTTACTGAACTTAAATTTTTTTTTCGAAAAAATGAGTGAGACTCTTGAATTCCTGATAAAATTCCCCGTAAAATGAGTACCAACAAGCCTAGGTTAAAAAAAAACATTTCAATTGTTATATTTGTATATAAATATATATATGAGTAAGGGATGTGTAATAAAAATAAGGATGTGGGTACTCATGTGACTCGTAATCACATGGAGATGAAGAAAAAATATATATAAAATTTTTACAAAAGTTTTTGGAATTTTTTTTGAAAAAAAAAAAAAAAAAAATATTTTAATGTGGGTATTCAAACATCAGTAAATCGTCTCCAGAATATTGTAGTAAAATTCATTTTTACTTTCACTATGACTGTTAAAAAAACATTAGTCATTAGATAAGAATATTATAATCTACCCTTTATTTACTCAATTTCCCCTCGGTCTCAATGACCATCCACACTATGAAAATAAATATACTGATTTAATCATTAAACCGAAACTAAAATCCACTCGACCGTAAATGTGTATCATTAACTATAGCACATGACTCACTACTTTTCACACAATATCACTATCTATTCAGAAAAATCTTTTGTATTTTGTAAAAATCATTTCCAAATTTTTACGCATCTCTATTTCCATTTATTTTTTTCCCTTAAAAAAACCACTATTTCTCAATTCCTATTGTAATTTCCTCTAATTTGAGTACCCACATCAATATATTTACTCCACTCATAAATTTTCTATATATTAATCATATATATATGACATAATTACCATTTTATAAAAACCTAGTCATGTGGGTACTCTTTCCAATGGAAATTACATCACTTACACAAATATCATTCTCATTTCTTCAATAAATTATTTCAGCCTAGAATAATTTTTTCGCCTGTCTAAATTTTTAAAAATGGAATTACAGAATAAAATAAATCATATCACTCAATTCTAAATGCAATTTCCTCTAGTTTGAGTACCCACATCACTACATTTGCTAAACTCATAAAATATGTAACATATATATTACATATATTTCATATTCTGACCATCTTATCCAAACCTAGGCTTGTTGGTACTCATTTTTCGCAGAATTTCATCAACTCTTCCGAAATAAAATTTATTTTTGCAAAAAAAAAATCTAGTCCCAAAAAAATAAAAATAACCTCAGGTTTATTTAAATAAAAATCAAGTTTAATGAGTTCCTACACCATGGAAGATTTATAGACTACATTCATACAATGATTGATGGTGACGTTTCAAAAGAGGGTCATTAAATGCAAGTCATTTAGCTTTTTAATGCTTTCATAAGTTATTTCGTACTTTGTTATCTTATGATAGATTAAAAATTTTTTTTTTATTTCCATCAAAATAAATAAAATTTTTTTTTTTTGGCAAACTTATATTTATTTTTAACTTTTCCAGACACTGGGAAAAACAAAAAGAGTAAAATAAAATGTTATTTGTACGGTTTTTTTTTTTTTTTTTATTTGAAATTGTCTTTTATTTATTTCCGGTTCTGATGTTGGTTCGATTTTCAACACAACAGCTATATGAGATAGAAAACACATTTTACTGAGCAATAGATATAAAGACAGAGACTGTTGTTGTCTATTTGTAGTGTGGGATTTTCTGTAAATAGCTAATGTAATAGCCCGAGTGACATTACGGTACATGTATCGTATTTCTAGAGTAGAAAGACAGTTCAAAAGCTTTCCTTTTACTATTTGTACTTGCTACGTGTACTATCACATATATACCATAAATTTATTTATATATATTAAAACTTTTCGATTTAAGAATTGGAGAATATTCTCAACTGCGGTTTATTCAATACTGTAACTAAGTGAAAATTAATCACAGGTTAATGAAAAAATATGGGAATTCAAGCTAGAGGTCTATAGTTTTTAGTAAAAAAATTTGGATTCATTTGGAGATGGCGTTAGTGAGCTAGGGTGGGTAATATGGTCGTATGGAATTGAGGAAATTTCGTATTTTGACTTTGAAGCTCTTGAAAAGTTTGATAAAATTTTTTTTGAAATTTTTGAGTTTCCGGAGACTTAGAGGGATTCCTAAGCCTTAATTTGAGCCCTTGAAAAAGCCTCTGCGGTAATTAGGTACCAAGTTATGGGTAATTATAGACCGGATCATACTTATTGAGATCGGGACCAATAATTTCGGCTCAAATTACCCCATCAAATTGATCTTTGATGTCCCGATACTGATTTTTTTGAGAACAAATCCCAAGCAGTAAAAATTTCTTTTAATAGATTTAAAAATAATAAATTACAGGACAAAGTTTATCATCTGGATAAAAAAATAAACCGATTTATTATAAAAGATAAAAAGATAAATTCATGAAATAAATAAGTCGAAAATCAGGGCGATAAATGAATAATCCTTATCATTGGAGTCTGGTCTATGTCCTACAGCTCCGGATGTGCCGGGGGTCACAAGATCCCGATAAGAATAAAAACCGATAAACTTTTTCTTACAATTATTTATTTTAATAAAAAAAAATTATTATTTTTTTTTTTTTACTCACCTAGAAAATCTCCAGACCCGCGTCCATTTGAATGTCGAGAACTTCTATTGTTCAAAGAAACCCAGCAGTAATTAATTATTTTGTCATCTTTTAAGTACCCACCTGTTTTATAAATAAAATATTAATTAATTTAATAAGTGATCAAATTTATGTTTAATTAATTTATTATTTTCAATTAAATAATTACCATTGTCATAAATTTTATATACAAGTTAAAATCAAATTACAGTGACAGTTTTAATGATAATAAACAAATTTAATTCAGCATGACAATTAACTCAAGTTCTCTCATTAATTTATTGTTACATTTAAATTCTAATTAAAAAAATAAACAAATTAATTAATTACATATTTATCTGCGCGTCATTGCCGTTTGTCATTGACGCCATCTTGTAATTGTCGCCATTGTTGTAAAAAAAAAAAAAGACATGCGTAGTATTGTAATTTTATTTTTTACAACAATGTAATTTACAACAATTATTTAGATTAATTACATTTAATTATATATAAAAAAAATAAACAAAAGTCCTGTTTAATGAAAATAAATTAACGCGGGAATTTTAATTCATTTAAAATAAAAATATCTAACTAAATATACGATATTGAAGTTAGCGATAAATTATAAAAAAAAAAATTTGAAAAAATTGCACATATAGATTTTTTAATTTTCTACATGTGCATTTTTTCATTTTTTTTTTTTAAATTGCGTTGTTGAAATAACAAAAATTCAAAAAATATTTATTGTCTGCTAACTTCAGAATCATTTAAATACGCGGCATTTTTAAATAAATCAATAATTAATAACCTAAAAATAAAAATTAAAAAGTGCACATACGCAATTAAATAATAAGTAAAAAATATAAATTTTAATCAATAAAATTAATTACTGAACAATAAAAGTATCACTTAATTTAATTTTTTAAATAAACCGCCTTTTTCATAAAAATTTTAAATTTTGTAAGAAGTAAATATTTAAATAATTTTTAATTAAATAATAATAATAGAATAAGAATAAAGATACAAATTTTAATAAAAGATAAGTGAGGAAAGTTAAAAATTTTCCGAATTTAAATTTTACCCGCCATTTTGATTTTCTCGCACTGATGCTGCCCGCGGTAGGAAATAGAAATAATTTTATAATAAAAATTTAAAATTTATGGTGACAAGTGAATACTAGGAGTGTTAACAAGCTTAAAAAAAATATTAATTAGTAAATTATTAATTAACTAAATAAATATTACCGCTCATTAATAATAATACCGAAGTTAGCTGTCTAATTATTTTTGAATTTCTTTAAAAATGATAAATTATAAAAAAAAAATTATTTGAAAAAATTGCACATGTGGTTTTTTTAATTTTCTGCATGTGGTTTTTTTTTTTTTAATTAATTTATTGAAAAAAAAACCGAAACTATTAATTGTCTGCTAACTTCAGGAGCATAAATAATAAACTTTGAATAAAAAATCTAGAAATTTGAGGTTTTTTAAATTAATCAAAATGGCCGACATAGTTCTAATTTAAAATTAAAATAAAACGATAAAATAGTGAGTAAAAAAACCCGATATTTAAAAAAGTACTTTTTTAAAAGACAAGTAAATTAAAATTTTAAAAAATTAGCCGCCAATTAGTTAAGTGTCTAGACTACTATCGAAAATCGGCAATCTGCTAAAAATAAAATAAACTTGCGTAGATCTCAGTGTGATGGGATTTATATATAAAATGGTACATCTGTCCCCTAAGCGATTGTTCCGCATCACGTATCGGCATGTCGTTGTTAGTTCTGGCTCCAGGTTTTTGTATTTAGTCTTTCAGTCTCCGTCCGAGTACATGCACACTAAATCTGGGGACTGTTTCAAAGTTATACGGGATCGGCACGTGGTCGGAGGAATAAAAGAACCGGCGAAAATATATTATGCCAGATTCCCAGCTCACAACTAACCGTACCCAGGATAGAACACGATGCACACAAGACTTTTTTTTCTTTTTTTTTCTTTAAGTACCAAGTGCTCAACACATTTTATAAAACCACCCAGAAGTTTTGTGACTCGAGATCTACTGATTACTCTATTCATTGTTTTCATGTTCTTTTTTTAAATAAAATATAAATAAAACAGACAGTTGATATCTCAAAATATTTATGACGATAGTTAATTTTTTTAAATGCGGGTAAGATGAACCATCTGCTAATTTTTATAATTCTCAACAAAACAATTTTTTTCTGTTACAGGTGAGTCGCTAAAATTTCTAGCACTGCGATTGAACAGCAGTAACGTAAGATCTTTTAATTTTCTACTATTATGGTGATTTTTTAAAATCGCATGCTGAGGTTTCATTTGGGATTAAAATCACTCACGTCATTGAATTTGTGACAAATTTTTCTCTCATTTGAGTACCCACATCACTATATTCGCTTCTATTGTTAATTAATCATATATATAAATATATATATGACATATTGACTATCTTACCTAAAGTATGGGTTGTGGGTACTCATTCTACGTAAAATTGCATCAGCTACAAGTATATCATAGTCATTTTCTCAAAGAAAATTTTTCGCTCAAAATAATTTTTTTTCTGTCACTTAGGAATCAGATAAAATAATTACCACTAGTCGATTACAAATGAAATTTTATCTAGTTTGAGTTCCCACATCACCATATTTCCTTTACAAAAAAATAAACTATATATTATAAATATACATAAATATCTACTGACCATTTTACCCAAACCTAGTCATGTGGGTACTCATTTTACAGGGAATTGCATTAGATACATGGCCCTCAGACTCATTTTACCTGAAAAAAATTTCTTATTTACTTATCTCAAAAAATAACAATATTCAATTTATTTTTGAATAAAAAAAATTCTAACAAATAAAATTTGAATAAAAAAAATATTGAATTAATATCCAAATCGGTAATAAAATGACATAGAAACCAGACAATTTACATAACATTAAAATATTTAATATTAAATATATATAAATAATTTATGATGCAAGAATGCATGAGTTTAAACACTTCAGAATAATTACATTTATAATTCAAATATCCCTTTACCTGTGAGGTAAATTATTGATTATTTATTAAATATTCATGCATTTAACTTAACAAATTAGTGTATTATTGTTTAGACAGTATTAAGTTTCTTTTATCTCTGTATGAAAACATGAGGACCGTTAAATTGGTTACACAAAAGACGATACCTATTTTTAAAAATACCTGAGAGTTATTGACTCTCTTTTATACCTGCCTCAAGGGCTCTGAACCCTAAAATATTTTTTTCACTCTTAAATTATTACACTAGACTATTGAAGAGTAAGAAAATTGATTTTAATCTTCTTAAACTTTTTTTTTATTTACTCAAAATATCGGTACTAAAATAAAGACGAATAAAATTTAATTTTAAAATTACTAGTACCCTTTAATTTACGACAAAATTATCTCTAGTTTGAGTACCCACACCACTATATTTCGTTCACTCATGAATTCATCATATATTTTCATATATATATGACATAATGACCATTTTACCCAAACTTAGGCTTGTGGGTACTTATTCCACTGGAAATTACACCAGTTACCGAAATATTAACTTGATTTTACTCACAAAAGTTTTCGACGCAAATAAATTTTTTTACAAAAGTTTAAATTTTTTCCATGTCATGCAAAAATAAAATCATGTATACTACTTGACTACAAATGTCATTTCCTCTAGTTTGAGTACCCACATCATAATATTTGCTTTACTCGAATTTATATCACACATATATATTAAATATATGATATGGTAATCATCAAATTCAAACCTAGGGTTGTTGGTACTCATTTTATGTGGAATTTAACATACTTTCTAAAAATAATAATAATTTAAAAAAAAAAAATCTATGGAAACTCAAAATATTGATTTTTGATAAAATAAATATAAGTTAAAAAAGAATATTATTTAAATAATTATAACGAGAGAGAGGAGCAGAGGTTAAAATAAATATTTAAGTATAGTGATAAAAATCAGACAAGTCTTAACTCTGGGCCTAGACTAGAGTGAAAAGCTAGAGCCATCAGTGGCGTTAACGTGGCTCTTGGGGGCTCTTGAAGACCCCATTGACCTACCCAGTCGTCCGGGTAGAGGTTTACCAACGGATCTTCAACAACAACTTGTCTCTTTCTCACTGCTCGTCCACCCACACTAACTTTGTCTTTCTCTTTTTCTCAGTTTTCAGTATGTCGATCAATATAGTAACGCGTCAAGTTTCCCTCTCTACTTTCTCTCTACTCCACACAAATCCACACTCAACCTCTAGTATACACAACCTCCAAACGAGATCTTGCCAACCAAAGTCTCCAGGGATCTATGAGGTAAAAAAATACGACCCCGATAATCCAATCCAAGGAATTTTTCTCAACCATTTTTATGCCGACTTCAAATTCATCGCCTCTGTACTCTATTAAAATTTTACTCTATCAACTTATTTATTTTACTAAATTTTCCATTTAATTTATTTCGCAGAATTTCGAAGCGCGAAATCTCAAAAAAATTTACTTTTGATTTTTAAATTTATGTAACTCTGTCAAAAATCGGGTTAGGATGATTGAAAAAACTGTAAATTGAAGCTTGGAGTCTCTAGTTTACGACCCGCGAGTCAAAAAAATTAAAGAAAAATTCTTAGAACTTTTTCGGAGGGTAAAATGGATCCAGAAATTTTTAGAAAATTTTATTGTCACTTTGAAGCTCTGGAAAAGTTTGATAAAATTTTTTTTTGAAATTTCTGAGGTCTTAAAGAGTTAGAGGATTTCCTAAACTTTAATTTGAGCCCTTAAAAAAGTTTCTGCGATAATTAGGTACTGAGTTATCGGTAATTAAAGACAAAATCGTATGTTTTTAGATCGGAACCAATAACTTGGGTCCAAATTACCTCATGATAAACTTTAGGGTGTGTTTTGGAAACGTCAAAGTCTGTTTTACAGGCTGGTGCTAATAATTATCATCTCAAAAATTTTGAAAGTAGAAAAAAAAATTTTTGAAATTCTTCGGAGACAAAATCGAAGAAATTTACGAATCGATGCTTGGAAAATTTTTGAAAAATGAATTTTTTTAATATTATTAGTTGAAAATTAAAACCTTTAGAATATAAATACCTGGAGTAGATATGAGCGAACTGAAAAAACATAAAACTAAAAATATATCTGAGGGGATTTTCATCCTTTAGTTGGGACTTTTTAATATATAATACCAATGCATCTCAATGGACTTTAGTATTTTAGGGCTACTATACTATACGATTTTCGAGACATAATAAAATTGCCCAGGGTTGCTCTTTTTTCCTCAACTCTGAATTTTTCTTCATCGCTCTATTATTTTATTTATTTATTTTTTTTTTTCTTATGAATAACCTATAGCTGAATAAACAATTTATTGTTCTGGACATGCCAGTTAACAGTATTTAGAAGCAACTAAAAAAACACAAGCTGAAAATATCTCGAAAAAATTTATTTCAATTTAAACATTAGAATCGATTGTTGGCTTGTCATCACAAAAATTCGTTTTTATTTTTTTATTACCAGAGTTATTGTAAAGCAGACTGTATTCTTTCAAAAATGTATATAACATTTTTCTGTGGGGTAATTTAGTCACGAGATATTGGAACCGATCCAAAAAATATTATTTTACCTTCAATTACCGATAACTCGGTACCTAATTATCTTATCGACTCATGTAAGGGCTCAAATTAAAGCTTACGAATCCCTCCAGCCCTCCAGGACCTCAGAAAATTTCAAAAATATTTTTATCATACTTTTCAAAGGCTTCAAAGTAATGATATAAAATTTTGAAAAATTCCTTGGCTCCATTTTACCCCCCGAAAACATTCTAAAAAATTTTCTTTTATATTTTCGACCACCTAACTATAAACTAGAGACTTCAATCTTTAATTTAAGACTTTTTTCAAATTTTTATCTCAATTTTTCACTGAGTTACATAATTTTTAAAAAATTACCCCGGAAAAAATTTCAACTTTTTTTGTTTTTTCCCAAGAAATTTTTCAGAAAACCGGAAGTACTTGGTTTTAATAATAATCCCAAAAGATAATTTGGGTAGTGTATCATTAAAGATGATAATGAGATCAAACCGATCTCAGTTCTCGGGATCTTGCATTAAATTTATAAGTTTTAGGATATCCCATAAATGTTTTATCCATAATTTTGGGTTTTATAACCGACGACATACGGAAAGCGCTCCAATAGACACATGGATAATTTCTCATCCTTTAGCGCCCGCTTTTTATTTCATTTCACTCTCTCTCAACTCAACTCGGACATTTTGATCATCCGGCGATCGTTATTCTTTCAAGGCCGCATTATTGCTGTGTAACCTGTTCACATGCCCTGTGTCCAACATCTGTTCCTATTGCCGACAGATATCTATATATTTTGATAAAATAAATAATCTATAGTCTGTAGACTCATTCATTTTTTCTCCCTTGACAGTCGGTAACCTGTTTTTGTTTACAAATTTGCTCAATCGAGCTGAGATTTTTTACACTACATTGACCAGTTCACTTGACCATATTTTTTGTAATTTTTATCGCAGTAATAAATTTTACATCTAAATTGTCATTTTTCAATAAAAAAAAAACGCATTTTACAAAAAGTTGTGATTACTCAAAAACTATTGAATTTATGAAAAAATCCAAAGAATAAAAAATTAATCTACGGTAAATTTCCGTTAATTTGAGTACCAACACGCCATACTTATTTTCAAAATTTTTTTTTGTCAAAATTCAAAAGTCGTTAGAATTTAGGCAAAGTCAAAATAAATATTTTTGGTCAGCAATTAAAATAATATAAAATTTTTTTGTAAAGTAATATTTAGCAGAAAATAAGAACGGCCCATTTTGCCCCTTGTGTAAACATAATTTACATATAAGTAAAAAAAAAAAAGTTATTAATTGAAACCTTTTATTAAAATAAGCAATCAACTAAGAGTCTCTTTACAGGAAACCTCTGAAACCTTATTTTGTTCTTCCGTTACAAAGTTTAACCATCTCATGGCTTCCGCCATTACACGGCACCCATTTATTTTCAAATTTAAAACTAAAACCGACTTTTTCTCTAAAGATATTTCTCTACAATCTAAATAGATTTTTAATCTATTTCAACTTGGACTCATCCATTCCTTAGATTAATCTTATCTAATATCTAAGCCGCTGTCACTCAAAATTTCCAGTCACTGAGTCATCAACTGAATCATCGGGCCCAAAAATGCACTTGGGGACCTAAAGAAATAATTATAATTACTAACGAAACTGTTTGTTGGTACAATAGTTGAGTTGATAGTTAAACACTCTGAGAATTTTTGAGGTTATTATTGTTCGAGCCTTTGTTTAATTTCAATGCCAGTTTTAATAACAGATGGACACTGATGTGTCCGTAACAATGTTATTATTAAGTGCTCTTATAAAAATGTAAACAATAAAAAACTTCATTCAATAGATTATTATTTTTTTGTTGGCTCAAGTGCTCTTTTAAAATTTTTTTCGGTGAGTTATTGTCAGTTTTAAGTCTTTTTAACCAAATTTATGTTTTTATTCCATTCTTTTATATTTAAACAGTATAATAGCCTACAATATTAATAAAATAGGGTAAAATGAACTATCAAACAATTTTTGGAAAATTATAAAATACAAAATTTGATATTTTTGTAAAATAACAAGTTTTTGATAAATTCGTGTTTTAGGCGTTATTGGGGTTTTTTTCATTCGAAATGAGTCTTTAGGTAAAAAAATATCAAATTAGGGGTAAAATGACCAGCTACAATGAAAATATGAGGAAAAATGAAAAAATCGAACTTTTACCCATTTTTAGGCAAAATGGACTCCGTAAAAAATTTAAAAAAAAATATTTTATAATTGATTTTGATCTTTACCTTAAAACTACAATAGATGCCAGTAAATTAAAAATTTCGTAAAAAATCGAAATTTTTTCTATTTCGCATCAAAACCATATTTAGTGATATTTTCTTATTTTACCTCGTTCACGACATTTTCCCCATATTATTTACTAAAAATCATTATACTAGAACAAAAATGAAAACCAAACTGAAAATCATACACTGCGAAAAATTCCGATTAAATTTCACTATGGGTGCATTGTAACCCCGGACCATAAGAAAACTGGTACAAAATTTACAAGTGTCCCATAGTAAACGATATGCGCAGACGACACGATTGGGACCTATGCGCATACGTTTACTATGGGACACTTGTAAATTTTGTACCAGTTTTCTTATGGTCCGGGGTTACAATGCACCCATAGTAAAATTTAATCGGAATTTTTCGCAGTGTACCTAAAAACTAGAAAATGATAAATTTCGATAAAAGTAAATTTTTTTAATAGTTTATGTAAAAATGATGTATCTAAGTACTAAATAAATAAATTCAGCAGGTGGCAAGCTCAGCACCCGTTTCATAAAACATAAAGAAAAAACTTTCATTTCTATTTAAAGAAACCTCGAAACAACTCTACCCTTTTCTAAACTCACCTTTATATTTATCTTAAAGCAACCCTATGGTTATTATCAACTCTCCTACGGAATTCATCCCTTTCCTTATCCCTTCGTCATGGCACACACCACACACACACATACACACACATACATTCGCTATAACGAAATAGTAACATGAGAGCGTACCGCCGACTAATGCGATGTAATAGGAGCAATTGTTCGTTGTCAGGCCAATTTGAGTGGCAGGCTAGCAATTTGTACCCCCCTTGCAACGCCACCCTTACAATGCCCGAGGGTTGAGGTCCTTGTCCCCTCCGGAAAAAGGCGTCGCTACTCTTCTATATACCAATATCCTTTTTAATTTTTTTTCATACCCTCTCTTTCCTCTTCCCGTTTCTCTCCTTATCCTTTGCCAGTTCACTTTTTTACGAATCATCCTTGTCACGTCACAATGGGCCCCTTAGAAAAGGGTTCATTTATAAACCGGTTTATTGTCCAGCCAGATAATTTTTCCAGAGTTAACTCAAATTTTGAGTCTTAGATTTTATTTTAGTTAAATAATTAAATGGCGGCATAAAATATGGTTTTAACCCTGCACTCCCGTATGAAAAAACAATATATGGTTAAAATATATAAAATCATATATGTTTGCAACAAAAAAATATGTGATATATTATAAAAAATTATATAGAAATTTTCGCCGATTTAATATAAAATTATATACAGTAGTCAATATATATATTCCATATATATGTTTTTTATATTAAGCCATATATACATTTTATTTTTTAATGAAAAAAATATATCAGAAAATATAGTTAAATTCGCCACATAAATTTTCTGTTATATCATATATATTTAACCATGTGTTATTTTCATACGGGTCTGGTTCAAAATTTTAAAATTTCGGTGGAATGAATGACTCGGGCAAATTTTTTAACGAATGCACTGAAGAATTTAACGAAAGTCCAGATGTGCCACGTGGGCAACGGAGAATTTAAGCGTGAAAATAGAACGTGCTGGTGAATTAATTGAAATAAATTTTGAAAACTGAAGAAAGTTGCTTATAAACTCGGGCATTGTTGAAAATAAAATAGAGAAAAATGTCAAGTATTTTGTATTGTATTGGATAAAAAAAGAGACGAAATGATAAATCCCCTTGGGATAAGTATAACCAGCTATTGCAGGGTCGCATACGATTTCCCGGCACAATGGACCGCGCAGACCGTGGCAGCTTTCAAAGGGGAACAAACGAGAGCGTGGGCGCAAACATTAGCATAATCGGTGAAGAGCAGCCGGCCAGATACTCCTTCACCTCCTTCATCTCCTCTACATTCTCCAGCTCTGGGTTTATTACTATACTCTGTAGTCTGTACTGACTCGGAGTCTATAGCAAACCGAGTTAAGAGGAGTGAAGAGGAGACCGAGAGAAAACCGAGAGGCTCGTGAAGGGTAAGATGTACGACTTCACCGGCAAGGTACCAACTTACCCAGGAGATTAGCATCTCGACGCTCGTAAACGACGTGAAAGCCAACCGACGAGTCCTCAGGGATTTATTCCCCTTTGTTTCTCGCCGGTCTTGATTATACTCCGTAGAGAAACGAGGGTCAGCTAAAAAAAATTATATCATTCCCATTACCCTAGTTTCACTATATGTCTCTAAATAGTAAATTTAAAAAATTTTTTTATTATTAAAAATTAAATACCGTGACCTGGTCTCGAACTCGCGACCTCAGGTCCAATAAAAAAAATTAAATTCTGCATAAATCATAGACTAAATGACCGATTTACATGATTCAAATTTTAATTTACTCAGGATTATATTCTCTAGTGACCCAGAAAGTTTGGTTACAAACTGGGGTAAGATGAGCCATCACAGAATTTCGAATTTTTTTATTTTATTTTGAAGGCAACTAAAATTTTTGTTAACTCAATAGTGAATTTTCTAGCGGCTCAGGAAATGAAATTGAGTGTGAGGCAAAATGGGCAGTTAAAAAAAAATTATATATAAATTTATTTTCCATAAAGGAAAAGTGATGAAATAAAAAGTTGTGATGTTTATTGTAAAATAATGAAAGTTTATATATTTTGAGGTGAAGGTGTGTTGGTTTGAATGGAGACCACCTGAGGTGAGTAGAAATAGAGGCCACCAACGGATCGATCGAAACTTTAGGTGGTTGATGGAAGTTTTAGATCATCGGATACCTTGAGCTTCTTGTAGCGTGTAGTGATTCGTATATACTAGGTAACTAAACCCATGGTCTCACTCGAAAGTCTGCATACTTTCTCACTGATCTAGTATATCGTTATTTATATTTTTCACTTATCCAACAATGTTGTGTTTTTTTTTTTATTATCATTTTCGGGCAGAGTTAAGATGTGATACAAGATAGTTTAAAATTGGGTTTAATATTTTCCCGTGGGGCTTCGGACCCCCTGGAAAGCACTTTCCAAGTTTCTTAGACCGCATAAGATTATACACGAGTATCGATGTTGAATAGATTGTTGTGACTAGATATCTGATACCTTACCGGAAGTTACACTCCTTGATGACCGAGTCTTGAGTTTAAAGTTTACACGTGAAAAATCATCGTACAATGAATCTAAAAAAACGGAAATTGCTTCTCATGAATTTTCGGGATAAAATCATTGTGGGAAATCGCTGAATTTTTAACTTTGACTTTAAAGGCCTCGAAAAGTTTGATGAAAATTTTTTTGTAATCTTATGAGGTCCTAGATAGTTAGAAGGATTCCCAAGGTTTGATTTGAGCCTTCAAAGAAGTCTCTACGATAATTAGATACCGATTTATCGATAGTCAAAGACCAGGGCATACTTTTTCGATCGGCACCGATAACTCATAACCAAATTACCCTAGAATAAAGTTATGGGTGTGTTTCGAATACGTCAGAGTCTAATCTACGGCTGTGACACAACGATTTTGGTAAAAAAAATTCCTGTGATGTGGAAATGTCAAGTCAAGAGTTTTTTCATGAAATCTTACGGCTGTGAAATGGAGTCAGCACTAAATTTATATTTTTAAAAGCATTCTAGCATAAAAATATCACTTTTCTTAAGGAATTTATCAGTTAACACAAATAAATACCAAGATCTTTGACAAAAACGGGGTCCATTACCATCCATGTTTACACACCAGACGATCACCCTTTAAAGAAACTCAATATCCTGTAGACTCTCATGCTTTATCTCACCCGTATCTCTAGGTTTCCTTTCGGATACATGAGAATTTAAGATGCCCTAGCTCCTCATCCTGCATTATACGTTAATTCACATTCTATCTGAACTATAATTTTTACTTTAACCTCTACCTGCCTTTAAATTCGACTCATCCTCATCCCCAATTTTTTTTTAAATCCCGACCACTTGCCATCTGGCTCACGGTTTTTTTTTAGTTTTCATTTAAACGGATTGCGAGAGTTTTAAAGTCTGAATGATTCGAGTTGTGTTGGAAAAAAAAAATTGTTTATTTATTTGTAAATTAAAAATATAAAATTTATCTGAGCTCTGAGTCGGTCTATTATTTATTTAATCCGAGATCTCGGGTATAAAGAGTTACAATGACACTGCTATCGTAGTTTAAGATCAGCTCAAAGTCCCAATGAATGGACCAGGTTTGGATAAGGGTTAAAATCGTTAAAAAAATTTATTGTTGATTTATAAAGTGAATAAAAAAAAAATCAATTGTACTTTTAAGTTCAACTATGTCATCTATTTGACGTATGGTAAAAAAATAAAAAATCCTTTGGAGATTTATTTTTGAGATATAGGAACTCAAAATTTTTTGAGTTCAAAATGACATGAATTTTTGTAATTCTGACGCAATTCCCTGTAAAAAGAGTACCCTGAACCCCACTTTTAATTTGAATAGTCATACTACCGTTTGAACGATCCCGGTTTCCGGTAAAAAATTTTGTGGCCCAAAAGTAGCGATGTGGGTACTCAAACTTCATGAAATGATGTCACGAATAAAAATACAGCCATAATTTTTCTTCAAGTCTCATTCGAAAGAGTAAAAGCCATAACTCAACCATAATAAAAAATTAAAAAATCGAATTAATTATATTAAATATCAGATTTCATAACATCTAGTAAATCAGGCTCTCTAAAAGTTAAAAAATAGTAAATAAAATTTTTTATTAGACAAATCCCGGACATTAAAAGAGATTATATATTTTATTACAATAATGAAATAAAATATCCATAATAATTCTCAAGTGTAATCGATACTGCGCTGTGTACTACCGTAGTATAGTATAGTATAGGTAAAATATAAAACCGGTACTATAAGTGTTATGACAACTGCTATGCTAAGAAACTCTTAAAGTATTCCGTGTTAGAGCCATGACGCCTACGTAACCGCATAAATTCAACTCGTGCGCCTTAATACTGTAGTAATTCCTTTAAAACGCCGACGAAAACTTATTCTTTGTATATATGTATATATATATATATATATAAATATAAGCCTTTATAATGCCTGGAATATGACCACAAGTCAGATTATACACAAAGATCACGTTTATATTGGCTCTCACGCGTTTATATCCTTGCTAACTAACGATTATTATGTACTACATTTATTCTATCCAAATATTATGTCGTTACAGTTAGAAAATATTCATATTATTTTTATTTTTTAGTTCGTAATTTAAATTATGAATCTAGCCCAGAAAGTAATATGCACTGTAAAATTTAATTATTGGCAACTATATTCCGAAACGGAAGATTTTATAGAAATTTTCCTGATAAATTGATTTCAGATACTGGTAGAAGACGAAAGCTTTCTTATTTGAGTCTTTTTATTCAATTTTCAATGAGACCGCAGAAATAACTTCAGTAATAATTTTATTATTCGCGGCTATTTGGAAAAATTTGAAAATTTTTTCATAATTGTTGGTTACGTTCTCTTCGAAATCAATTTACGAAATCCCCAAAACGAATTTTTCACAACTTTACTCTTTAATTATAATTTCGAACCCATTCCCAAGTCGAATTTTGCAAAAAAATGTAAATATTCGCAGTCATTCATGAAAAAAGTGAATTTTCCGGAATTTCATCAAATTTTTCATTGATTCCTTATTACGAATCAATTCTAGACATATTAGGAAACAAATAACTGTTAATATTATTTCCCGAAATTTCGAGCTTATGCCACAAAATAAATGCAACTAAAACTGAATTTTTTTTCTCCCTATTCAAGATACTTTGTAATTTTTCAAAATTCCCGGTCAATTCTTCTTTGAAATCAATCTAAGAAACCTTAGAAAACAGATTTTTTATTACTTTACTCTTGAATTTCAATTTTGAACCCATTCCGAAGTCAAATTTTGCAAAAAAATGTAATTATTCGCAGTCATTCATGAAAAAAGTGAATTTTCCGGAATTTCATCAAATTTTTCATTGATTCCTTATTACGAATCAATTCTAGACATACTAGGAAACAAATAACTGTTAATATTACTTCCCGAAATTTCGAGCTTATGCCACAAAATAAATGCAACTAAAACTAAATTTTTTTCTCCCTATTCAAGATACTTTGTAATTTTTCAAAATTCCCGGCCAATTCTTCTTTGAAATCAATCTAAGAAACCTGAGAAAACAAATTTTTTATTACTTTACTCTTGAATTTCAATTTCGAACCCATTTCGTAGTGAAATGTAGCAAAAAACTGTAAATATTTGCAACCCGGAAAAAAGTGAATTTTCAAGAATTTCGCATAATTTCTGATCAATTTCTCTTCGGAACCATCTTAGGACGCTCTAGGGAACAAGATCTCTCAATTTTCCGCCTAAATTTAAATTCCGAGCCCTAAAAAAATGAAAACCTAATTTTTCCATATTTTCATATAAAATATAAAAATAAAACCCCGGCGTCTCAGTAGGCAACGGCCTAGTAAATGTTCGATCGTTATGAACCAACTTAAATAATCTCCCACTATCCCCATATCCCACTACAACTTATTCTCCATCACCCCACTTTATCCCAGTCCCTATCCCCTTTCAACAACCTCCCTTGCTTCCCCTTTCCCCTCTTCATCTCTCTCCCACCCCCACCCCCACCCCACTAGCTCTCCCTTTCTCTTAGGCAGTCCCCCACCATCCACTCGAATGCAGACGCTCAGATGCGGAATCTTTAGGGCCGGCAGATAGAGTCAGAAGTCAGTGTTCCGCGGATCGCGCCCCAGTATAGTCATTTTTTATTAATTTTTTTTTTAAAAAATCAATTAAACCTCCCATTTGCTTCACGATTTCCGTTTTACAAATTACTAATAATAGTGCGGTAAATATATAAATATAAAATAAACGTGGAATAAAACGGTTTGATGTCATTTTGTGATTTCGGGCCGTGGGAAAAATATTTATTACCATCATTATGAATTAGCCTAGTGTAATGATATCTTTAAGTGAATGTAGTGATTGTTTGTGTGATAAGTGATATATATTTTTGAATATCTAGATTGTTTAATAATATAATCATATATTAATGTATCACTACGACAACAAAAACGATGATTTTGATGTTTTGATGCTTAATTCATCAAATGAATCGTCAATAATGTGCGATCCTACGGCTTTACTTGATCTTGTACCTGACGAAGAGTTGATCAAGAGATCGTGTATCGATTATAACGAGTACACTTATTGTCACGGTGCCAGAGGTAAAATAAATAAACTGTTTTTTTTAGATTTTGTTACAATGGGGGGGAATGTTACGTCTTATATTCTCGACTTGAATACTGGATCGATTAGTGTAAACAGTTTAATTTTAGGGTCTAATGCTAATGGACCAAGTGTTTAAATTTCTGTGTGTGTCTCTGTGTGTCGGGTTTAACTTCCGTTTGGTTTTTATGACAGATCGAGGCCCACGCACTTACTGAATTTGAGGGCCATGTTATTTCTTAAATAACTATTATTATTTTTAGGGGTTACTACACTTTTTTTAGATTTTTTGTTTTCTTAATAAATCTACCGATTTAATTTCAAATTTAGAAGGAACTCTAATATTTTTTTTAATCATCGGAAAAAATGAATTGGGGTAGAATCGGTCGGAACTAATTTTTAAGATTAAGTCGGCTGCCCGACTTAAAAAAGACCTTATGGTATATTGACCAGTTTGACCCCATAGATTTTAAGTAATAAATCGCTATAAATAATCCACGCCCAAAATAATTAAAAAAATTCAATAAATCAGTCAATGACCGCCTACAAAAAAATATTTATGTGTGCCACCCAAATCGTTGAATTTAATTACCGATTTTATTTATGCTGTAAATTACTATGAGAAAAAAAGAAAAATTATTGGAATTTATCATTAGACAGTTTGGCACGTGCGTTTTCGAGAATCGGCAGAATCGGTATCTAATTGCCGGGAAATTCGTGCCTTGAACACAACCAACTAAAATGTCCTGTATATATATTTATATATGTATATATAGACACATAAAGAGCGTGTATCGCATAAGGGACTAGGGGTATAGAGAAGCAAAGAGAGTAAAAGGGTCGATAAAATAGGGGAAGGCAACACACCCTCTTTTCAGAGGGTGAAATCGTAGTAGATATCTGTGTTCAATATCCGCGAGCTGCCAAATGCAGGACTGTCTATTTTTTTGACTTATCTAAAAGTTATTTTGCTTGCCAACACTGTTTCTCTCTGCTTCTCTCAGTGAAAAAAGCTGAGTGGTCTTTCTTGGATTACTTCAGATGTAACCAGAGGGCGACTCTTTGCTCGTCTCTCGTATCTACGGCAACTCTCATTGCAGAACGCAGACAAGTCACATCGATCTTGAGCTACGAGCTTAACGGATTTATTTTGGATAAGGATAGGGAAGCTAAGGAGTAAGGAAGAAAAATAATACGAGGAAAGTTAATCGTGGAATTAATAGAGATTATAAGATAACTTAAATTGCACTGATGAGACACCCGATTTATTATTTAATGTCATTTCTAGATGAGAAGCTTTAGGAACGGGGTTAGATCGGTTAGAAAAATCGGTTGGAGATTTTTTTTAATGACTGGGGTTCATAAGATTTTTTTGGAATAAAATTTCTTGGATTTTTGGAATCCTAATCCGATTCCCTGTAAAAAGAGTACCCACAACCTTAGTTTTAAAAAAAATGATCGTACTCTAGTTATAACGATTCCAATTTCCGGTCAAAAATATTTTGGCCTGAAACTGGTGATGTGGGTACTCAAACTTCATGAAATGACGTCACGAATAAAAGTACAGGCATAATTTTTTCTCAAGTCTCATCTGAAAAAATAAAATTCATAAGTCAAGGAGAATGGGAAAAAAATTTCAACTTATTTATTGCAAAACGTGAGCTTAGATAATATTTGCGGCCATCTTGCCTCGGTTGAACAAAATGTTTTAAATTATGTCGTACGAATGCAGTGGGACATAAAGAAGGCTCCCCTTTTGATGACTCGAGCATTCCAAGCTCCAATTAAAACCATTTCATGTGTTCAGTGCTTAGGGCGTTAAAGTTTCGTGCTCTCAGCAGACTTTCATCCAATCTCCATTCGCTTTACCCTCGGTAACCTTCTTGACCCTCTCGTCTTTTTTATCCAAGATTTTTCTCAGATGCACAGCACAATAAGTGCACTTACTTACTAACGAAAATTTATTAACGACTTGAACACAAGTATTGTAAATATAAAACCTAACGAGCACCCTAAAAATCATTACTTCAAGATTCGAAATTTTTTTACTCAAAAACAATCATCGTACCCAAGTTCTCGAGCAAGTTTCCTTTCAAAAGAGTACCCACAACCCCCAGTTCAAATTTTTTATTTTTTAACTTCCTCCACCAGCGCCATCTTGCCTCGAATTTTTCACCATTCAAAATATATCGATGTGGGTACTCAAACTTCATGAAATTTCGTCTCGAACTCAACTCCACCCACTACTCAGCTCCCCGTTCTCAGACAAACTCAAGACTTGAATTTTTCATCAGAGTAATAAATTTTTTCTCTATCATTTATCACTCCTAAGTGACTCTATTAACACTTAAACATGACCGCAAACAAATTTAAACTTTAAAGTGTCAAGAAAGTTTACACCTGAAAAATTATCCAGGTGAAGTGTGCGTCTCTTGACATTATTAATGCCGATACTTACCGATGACTAGTCTTTTTTTACAGGTATAATAGTATAACTTTGCGCGAATTATGAATGAAATAACAGTCAGACGGTAGATTTATCTTCGCATGGATGGCCAGTCTCAATAGTAAGCTTGAACTTACAAATAGTCAATACTCAAACTATAAAAAGAAACCGTTTGGTCTTTTATTTTCTTTTATCTTATTGTTTAGCTTAGGTAGAAAAACCTTTGTAGTTTGTTGTCGCACCCGGCCGCGTAATAGATGCGCACTCCCATTCACCGGCATGTCAAAACGTGTAACATAATATCTGGTTTTTTTTTTTTCTTCCTTTTTTTGACTAAACACTGGGCATACTCATGCTGATGGTCATGTTCTTGTTCATACTCATGCTCTGCTCACTCTCACTTGAGTCTTTATTTTTTTCCATGACCAAGAGCCCGTGTCTAATGGAATTTATTAGAGATGAGGGTCCTCTGGTTTTTCCGAGAACTCAGATGGAACTTTTTTTATGGATTTTTTTAAATTTCTTCGGCTATTGATGGTCTTTTGTCAAATGCGAGGCAGTTTGTTGTTACGATTCAAAGTTAACTTAGTTTTCGTAACTAATGAGCTTTTTTTATTTTGTCGGCACAAAAAATGAGGAAATTTTTAACGCCGGTTTTCGAGTGGCGGAAAAAACGTCAGTTTCATACTTCAGATCTTTTATTTTGAAGGATGTAGCTTTTAAAATTATCGAAATTTGTCAAAAATAACAAATTTCGATTTTTGACTCCGTGGAGTCAATTTCAAATTTCAATATCTCGGTCACTTTTGGACTTTTCTTAATAAAAAAAATATGATTTGAAGGCTTTAAATGTGTACTTTTAGATGCTTTAGTGGTTAAGAAGCTTAAAAATTTCTTAACTAGTCAAAAATAACAAATTTCGATTTTTGACTCCGTGGAGTCAATTTCAAATTTCGATATCTCGGTAACTATTGTACCTATATTAATAAAAAAAATTTTTGACGTAAATTTGATGAACTGTAGATGAAAATAGAGTTTTAAATCTTAAAATTGAAATTTTTTTAAAAACAATCCTATAATTTGAACACAAGCTAAAGTGATTTATTCGAAAAATATGAAAAATTTTTAAAAAATCTTGTTGTATTTTTTCAAATGAAATTTCTAGATCTAAAATTTTGAAATATGTATTCCCAGGTAGATGTCAACTTTTTCAGATGACAAAAGACTGAAAAAAATAAGCCTGGATTTAAAAAAAGGGTTTGGCTTGATCTAGATCGGTTAAAATTTTTTTGGCTTTTGTTGAACCCTTTGATCGTGATATCGATCGTTATCGTGCTGTTAGTACGCAAGTAAAAAATAGGCCTTAAGTTTGTGAGTTTTTAAAAAAAGAATTTGTAAAAAATCGGTTGGCATGAAAAGAGCAACTGTAGAATTTAAAAACGTCTTGTTGTATAGACTCTTATTCAGAGTCTCAGTATGTGGGTGTATAGCAGTCTCAAGTGCATTGATGGCGGTCGAGAATATAATACTGAGAATGAAAAGAAGAAGCTCCAGGCTAAGATGTATAGATAAAAAAAAATATATTCTTTTTAAAGTCTCGAGTATGGTTATGATAACGGGACAAAAAATATATAATATTTGTATATAATAAAGATAAACTATCGTAAAATATATTTATATTCACATGTCAGTAACAAAAAAATATGATAATCATCATAGTTGACTTTTGTTGGGTTAATGATACAGAAATCGGGTTGTGGGGCCACCAGGAATTTTTTTAAAATAAATGGGCTCAGTAGTCATGTAAATGAGACAATTCCACGTAAAATGAGTACCCACAACCCTAAGTTTGGGTAAGATGGTCATAATGTCATATACATATATAATATATATGTGATATATTTTTAAGGTGATTGAATATATTGTTGTGGGTATTCAAACTTGAGGGAATTTCATCAGAAACAAGAGTGTCAGAGTAATTTTTAGTTTAAGATTTACGATACTGAAATCCAGTTGTAGGGCCACCAGAAATTTTTTTAAAATTAACTGGGCTTGGTGGTCGTGTAACTGAGGCAAGTTCACGTAAAATGAGTACCCACAACCCTAGGTTTGGGTAAAATGGTCATAAAAATATATACATATATTATATATGTGATATATTTTTGAGTTGTTGAAATATATTGATGTGGGTAGTCAAGCTAGAGGGAATTTAATGACAAATAGAAGTTTCAGAGTAATTTTTAGTTCAAGTGACCTTATAAAGGATGAGAGTTATAATAAGTGATAATCGTTTTTGTTATAGGTTGTTTACTGGACAACTCGGCACCACGGGGACCGCCCGATGTGCCACCTCGTAACCCCACAATGAATCGTTTGAACGGAAGACTGCCAGGTAGCCACGTAACAAGCGAGCACGAGCGTGATCTAGACTTAGAGCCTTCTTGTCTTGTTCGTACGCCGTCTGGAAATTTTTATAACAAACCACCAAGTAAGTTGAGGATTTTATACTAAAAATAACAATAATAACCATAAAAAATTGTCAGCTAGTCATAAACTTTCGACATAAAAGTCAATAGAGCCCATCAATCATTATACAAAAAGGTCGTCCCACGCTCTTGAAACTTAACCTGACCTTAAAGGAATAGAAGCACAGATGTCCTTTCACACTCTTGACATTTTCCTCTCTTGAGAATTCACGGGTAATAAAGTTTTCAATTTTTTTTTCTCAAGAAATTGACAAAAAATCTCAATGTCCAAATTCAACATTCGATATCTCCGTGAAAAATCAGCGTACACTAATTTAAAAAATACCGAATTCAAGCTTAAATTATGTACTTTTCATCTGCCGGGTCCAAAAAAATCTAAAAAGATTTCCAGGATCACTTTTGCCCCAAAAACTATAACTTGAAAATTTTAATTTTTTTTTAAATTTTACTATTTCGCCTTCTAACACCCAGTGTACAACTTTTTAAAATAAATCAATCAACAGGATCGCAATGTAGAGAGGTTACGCTGTGATTGAGATTTTTTTTTAACCCATTCCGATCATTTGAACCCACGATCCACAACTTTAAAAATTGGCCTCTTTTTTTCGAAATTTAAAAAGATATTTTCGGGACCAAATTATAAATCTAAAATACAATTTAAGGGTCTAATGACCGGATTGTTTCGAAAGTAGGTATTCTAAGCTTTGAAATAAATTTTTGGTCAAGTCGTTCCGTCAATTTGGACCCAAATTACAGAACTTTTAAAATCAGTCTTTTTTTTCCCGAAGTTTTAAAAAATTCTTTGACCTAAAATTTTGAACTAAAAATATAATTTAAGGGTCTAATGATACAAAGTTTTTAAAATTAGGTACTTTAATCTGTAAAATCAATTTTTTTTTATGTCAGTACGACAATTTGGACCCGAGTTACAGCATTCCGCCCATTACCATTTGCCCAATTTGTGAAAGTAAACAATCAGCATTTGAAATAAAAAGCGTTAAAAAAACATTGAGAAGCCATTATATGCAAACTATCAAGTGTAACAACATCCAGACTATCCCTGAGCAATGGCCATCATCCAAGCCATGTGTTTTCTCAGCCGTAATTACTTGGGGAAGGTAGAATTTGAACACAGTTTGGTTTAGTCTTGAGCAGAGGGTCGATACTTCCTTTATAGGCTTTGTCTTGTGCTTCAGGACCTCTTCTGTAACCTTTATATATCTATATATATAGCAAGCATAGCGTGGGAAGTCCATGTAATGCCCCTCTAATTGCGGGTGTGCCCAGAGGAAGGGCCATGGAATGACGAACGTGATTATGGCGTTTACTGAGATATCCGTGATTGCTCGGGCATTTAAAGAATCACGTGAGTTTCACCTCTTAGAATGCGCTCTTAAAAGTATAGATTTATTCTTTTTTTTCTACCTGTTTTAGAGCGCCCCGGGGTCGTTTAAATTCACTCGTGATTATTTAGTTCGAGGGGTTTTTTCACTTTGGCGTCGACTAGAAATTTTATACGGGAAATTCACTCAGATAGTCATCAAGTACACGTGATTCCGCGTTGAATGAATACCCACATCGATATATTTGGATATCATACTTATTTCATATATTATATATCATAAATATGAGGCAGTTTTTTCTGTCGGCTAAATATAAGGATGTGGGTAATCAAATTAAAGGAAATTTACCAGCGAATTCATATATGCAGTCAATTCTGCCGACTTAATTAACTTGAGACATAAAATTTAAGAAAATTGGGTTTTAAAATTTTAATTTCTTTTGTTTTCAGAGAATAATAAGAATGAATACAATAACAAACATCAGTCTACAGGAAATAGTCCAATAAAAGTAGAGTTACAAAACAATATGGACAGGTGAGTGACAAATGGCGTCTTTATAAAAAAACTTTAGACCATAAAATTCACAGTTTACTATTTTAGCACCTTTCATTTTCCTAGTTCTCGAAAATATGAATGAAAATTCTCGAACTGACTCTTGTTGACGGCATTCAGGCACTCGAACAATGAGTACTCGAAATGAATTGTCATTCCTGTTATTTTTTAAATTCCTATTCATAAGACAGCCTTACAAATAAACTTTTCATTCATAAGTGTTTTTTTTTTTATAAATTTCCAGGGTACCGTTGCCTTACGGGCATGCGCCATCAATGATTCCAATGAGGAGGCAAAGTATTAGGTGTCATTTCCGTAAAGGAATAGACTGGTGCAGTTGGAAATTGATCGCTATTGTTTCTATAACGGTCGCAATTTGTCTAATTGGTGCTTTAATATATTTAGCTGGTAAATATCATTTTTATATTGCGATAACTAAATAATTATTCGAAATACGATAAAAAAGTATTGAATCAATTTTACGAGAAATTTAATCCTTTACAAAAAAGTATTGATTACTTTTTTATGTAACTCTGATAGTCAAGTCATGAACTTCATTTTATTACAAGTACTCAACAACGGAGTTCCCAAAAATCGGTTTACACGTTTGAAGAGCTTGTAACTTAAATTCTGGGTTAAATATTGGATTGACGATAAAAAAGCATAAATTCAATTTTATAGGAAATTTAATTCTCTACAAAAAAGTATTGATTAATTTTTCACGTAAATTCGATACTACAGCCAGAATATGAGTTTCAATAATAACTGTTTATAAAAACAATATTATGATGACCAGACAAATTTTGACAAAATAATTTATTTTTTAATAGCGTCCAGTTCAGTTACTTGGCCGTATCACACAACGAAGGCCTGTAACGTACTGGTTGGTGATAGCAGCGAAAAGTCTGAGACTAAAAATTCGACGTCTGCATCAGCAACTTCGACTCCTGGTAGATCGCGACAGCCGTCATCAGGAGGTGAGAATCGTGAATCTGTTGATATTAATGGTATTGTTTATAGTAGAAAACGTAGAGACACTATCCAGCATGATGAATGGAATTCAGATAATCCTCAGTTAGATAAAATGGTAACTATGCATGATAACTTGTTGCATGATGGTGGTGGTTTTTATGAAAATACTAATCTTGTTAATGGTGATAAGGTTACTTTGGGATCTAGCTTTCAAACTATTACATTTAAATCACAAAATTCATTTTATGATGATCAGACTCCTAGTTCTGATGATAAAAGTACTACTATTGCTGATCAAACTACTATCTTTGATGATCCAACTACAATCTTTGATCAGGCATCATCTCTAATGATTAAAACTCTTCCAACCCATGAAAATGTATCAACTCTTCCAAATGATGGAAATTTATCAACTTTTTCAAATAGTGGAATTTTAACAACTCTTCCAAACCATGAAAATGTATCAACTCTTCCAAATAGTGGAAATGTATCAACTCTTCCAACCCATGAAAATGTATCAACTCTTCCAAACAATGAAATTGTAACAACTCTTCCAAATAGTGAAAATGTATCAACTCTTCCAAATCGAGGCAATGTATCAACTCTTCCAAATAGTAGAACTGTAACAACTCTTCCAACCCATGAAATTGTATCAACTCTTCCAAACAATGAAATTGTATCAACTCTTCCAAATAGTGAAAATGTATCAACTCTTCCAAATCGGGGCAATGTATCAACTCTTCCAAACAGTGGAATTATAACAACTCTTCCGAACCATGAAAATGTATCAACTCTTCCAAATAGTGGAAATGTATCAACTGTTCCAAATGATAAGAATTTATCAGCTCTTTCAAATCCAGAAAATGTATCAACTCTTCCAAATCGGGTCAATGTATCAACTCTTCCAAACCATGGAAATTTATCAACTCTCCCAAATCATAGAAGCTCATCAACTCTTTCGAACTATGAAACGGTATCAATTTCACGCCAAACTGAATCAAAGGATCAATTAACAACCGAGTCAGTGATAAAAATAACAGATGAACTTTTCGAATCATTTTTACCAACCGAAATAAATGAACCCGACCGCGTAATAATAGAAGACGTGCCTGAAAAGGCGCAGCAAGATTTTCCCGGATCTCTTTACAATTCCGAAGTTGTCGAGATCGTAAAACTAAATCCCGATAGTCCAGAGTCACCTCAAAATACTTATACTGTCGAAGAGGATGAACATAAACTAGGATCACAGGATGATATGATGAAAGAAAGCCAAGAGTTTGAATCGCATGAGATTAAAGACTACGACGAGCATCCATCAGGAGTAAAGTCATTAGTGTCAAATAATATTAACAAATCTCAAGATTTATCGCATGAAACGCATGATTTTTATAATCCGGTATCAAATAATAACAAACAAACTGATACTGGATCACGTATTCTTGTTAACGTCACGATATCGAGCTTGGATTCATTTACATCTACATCTAAACAAATTTACGTAGTATCTGTATCTGTACCGAGTAATCCTGTGCCGGGTGATTTATTAACTCCTGGGATAATTAACATACCCGAACTTAAAACTCCTGGTCCTGATCCCGCTGGGGCTAAGCTGGAACTGGAATCACTGGAACTGCCTCCGCCACCTCAGCCTCCGGGTTCTCCACCTCCCATCTGGGCTGGCGGGGAATGCGAGTGTTCTTGCCCATGTATGGACTCGTCTGATGATGATTGGGACTCTTTTTCAGCAGATGATCAGTCTTTTGCTGATGATCATGTAGATAACTCGGAAGAATCTCAGAGTTACAATTCCGAGTTTGAGGGAACTACTGTTAGTGAAACCGAATCAACTGATGGGTTTAGTACTGAGGGTTTGTGTGGTACTACTCCCTTGCCACCGGAACCTACTATTCTTATTTTGGAAGGTGAGGTCACGTTTCCTCTCATTCTAAAACTGGGGATCGAAATTTCGATTACGTGGCCTTTTTTTTGCTCAAAACTAATTCAAACCTTTTCTAGATAATTTCTTACCCACTTTAGAACCGGGCTCAACTTTCTGTGAGCAAAATCATTCAGTACTAAGTCAATAGCATTGGTCTGACTTTAGCGACTGGTATCTTGGCAAAAAATTTGATTAAAAATTTTGAAAACCTCATCGACAAATCGTAAAAATGTAGATTTAGCTGCCTGCTGCATTTAAATTTGATGAAAAAAATTTTCCAAGCCTTTAGAGCCAAAAAAAGACGAAATCGAAATTTTGAATTTCTCCGTTTTTTGAGTGAATCGAAAAAATAATGAATTATTTTACTGCTTGTAAACTTTTTGGGCTTGTTTGCATGCTTTGCACTCTAATTTATACTTTTCTCACAAATACTTCTTCAAATAAACATAGAAATAAGGCTATGAGTAAGTGGAATTACTAACAAACTAACACTTGAATAATAAGAGATGATTAAATTACAGGAAAATTGATTTTATAAATGAACTGGTACTAAAATATAAATGTAATTATAGGTGCCAGAACATTCCCCGCCAGGTCATTTCCACCAGACGGTACGACGTTCGCTCAAGTGACCTTAGGTCAGCATTTAAACAAAGAAATTCCCGCGTACAGTTACTGGAACATGCAATTCTACCAATCGGAAGCTGCTTACGTGAGGTTTGATTACAATATACCTCGTGGGGCGTCTATTGGAGTCTACGCACGAAGGAACGCACTGCCTACACACACGCAATACGATCTACTGGAAGTATTGAGCGGATTCAAAGCCCGAACAACTCGCGCTTCACACGTAAGTTATTCTAAACGCAAACAAACAATCCATTACCCAAATGGGTTTTTCTAAACAAACCATTTCCTGATTACAGCCTTCGATAAAAAAAGAGGTGACTCATTACATGGAACCCGGTCACTGGTTCCTTTCACTCTACAACGACGACGGTGATCCTCAGGAAATTTCATTCATTGCTGTGATAGCAGAAGACATGACTCACAATTGTCCGAATGGTTGCAGTGGCAAAGGCGAGTGTTTACTAGGTCACTGTCAATGTAATCCAGGATTTGGTGGTGAAGATTGCAGTGAAAGTGTCTGCCCAGTTCTTTGCAGTCAACGTGGTGAGTACATTAACGGCGAGTGTCAATGCAACCCCGGATGGAAGGGCAAGGAATGCTCGCTAAGGCACGACGAGTGTGAAGTACCAGATTGCAATGGTCACGGTCATTGTACCAACGGCAAGTGCAACTGCGTACGTGGATACAAAGGAAAGTTTTGTGAGGAACCAGATTGCCCTCATCCAACTTGCTCAGGTCACGGGTTCTGCGCCGAGGGAACTTGCATTTGCAAAAAGGGATGGAAGGGAATTGATTGCAGTCAGATGGATAAAGAAGCCCTGCAGTGTCTTCCTGATTGCAGTGGTCATGGTAACTTTGATCTAGAAACCCAGACGTGCCATTGCGAGCCGATGTGGTCAGGTGATGATTGCTCCAAGGAATTGTGTGATTTGGATTGTGGGCCGCATGGTCACTGCGTTGACAATGCATGCGACTGTGTCGCCGGATGGTCTGGCGAGCTCTGCAATCTCAAACAGTGCGACCCTCGTTGTAACGAACACGGGCAATGCAAAAACGGAACGTGTTTATGTGTCACTGGATGGAATGGTCGGCATTGCACGATGGAAGGCTGCCCCAATTCCTGCTCAGGCCACGGCCAGTGTCGAGTCAATGCAGACGCTCAATGGGAGTGCAGATGCTACGACGGCTGGGATGGTAAAGACTGTGGTGTTCTGTTGGAGCAAAACTGCAACGATCAACGTGACAATGACAAAGGTCAGGGTTCAAACCAATTATACTTATTGCGCTGCATTGCCATCAGTAAATTAATGAATTGCTATTTATCTAGATGGTCTAATCGACTGCGCGGATCCTGAATGCTGCGGAAATCACGCTTGCAGAGGTAGCCAATTGTGCGTGTCAGCGCCCAAGCCTATCGATATCTTGCTCCGTAAGCAGCCACCCGCAATAACCGCATCTTTCTTTGAACGGATGAAGTTTCTGATTGACGAAGGTAGTTTGCAGAATTACGCGCGTCAAGAAAGTTTCAACGAAAGGTGAGTTACTTATATAATATTCATTTACCATTAGATTCATAAAATAAATTCTTCATAACATATCATATCAACAAAATACATTATTAAGACGATACATAAAGTACTAATTTAATTAGTAAAATATAATGCAATGTTGTGACCCATGTCAAAAACAATCCTAACAAAGTGTGTTTGTATATATTTATATAAATATTTATGTATGTCTGTGGTAAGATGTAACCCTACTCCCAAAATCGGTTCGCAGTAAAATTTAAATAAAGAAACAAAAAATAGGATCAATTTTTATGATGAATTTTCGGCTTTTATTGTTCTACTTTCTAATGTAATTGAGGCTTGTGTGAATAATATTGTTTTATTTTTCTAAATAAATCGATAAATTTGATAAATATTTAACTGGAATTTGTTTTATCCGTGCTGCTCGATCAGTGTGTTCTGGAATCACTTCAACACGAGGTAAGAATGAAGTCTTCCTATAAAGTCTTCCAGTTGATGACGATCATTATTATTATTTTTTTTTTTTTTTGTTATTATCGATAGTCAGCTTCGTTATTTTTTACGTGCGTGCGTCCGTGTGTGTGTGACGTTTATCTACTATTATTTTAAAAGTACCAGTCAATAATATTCCAAAGAGTTTTTTACCTCGGGCCGTACTAGTAGATACCGCGTGACGTTAGAGAACTTGGCTACGTCACTGCGGCCGTTGATTTAATTGAAATAATTATTGACTGGTACTTTTAATCTCCATATTATAAATATAATTTGTTATTTGTTGCATGTTAATTCCTTATATATTTAATTGATTACTTATAAATGTATATTCAGACGTCATTGATTTATTTTTGTCGCATGCCTTAAACTAAACTCCTATTGTGTTAAGTGACGTTTTGCATTTAAATGCTTTAAAAATAATATAAGACTTAAAAAATATATTATACATAAAATTAGTGTATCGTCTTTTGACTTAAGCTCAAATACTGCATAGATTGCATTAGCACAGTAGATAAAATTAAATGATATATATATATATATATATATATATTTTTATTAAACAGTTATTTGATGATGATAAATAAGATCGTTATTGTTAAAATTGTTAGCTAATTTATCAATTAATTTGACAGTCGATCAGCGGTGGTGCGTGGACGAGTAGTGACATCAATGGGAACAGGATTAATGGGCGTGCGTGTCAGTACAAGTACACCCTTGGAAGGTTTCACATTGACACGTGATGACGGTTGGTTTGATCTGCTCGTCAATGGTGGGGGAGCTGTCACACTACAATTTGGACGATCGCCATTCAAACCACAGACACATATTGTCTTTGTGCCATGGAATGAGGTAATGCTGAGCTTCTAGAATCCTGACCCATTACCTGATGGGTTGATAACTGAAACTTTTATTTATTTACAGGTGGTCATAATAGACAGGATAGTGATGAGCACCGCGGACGAGAAACCACCGGTTCATATCACGCATGCCTGTGCTGCTCATGACTACGATTTGATGAAGCCAGTGGTTCTCGCGACGTGGAAACACGGGTTCCAGGGAGCTTGTCCAGAAAAAAGTGCTATTCTTGCCGAATCTCAAGTGGTCCAAGAAAGTCTACAGATTCCTGGAACTGGTCTCAATTTGGTTTATCACAGCTCACGTGCTGCGGGCTACCTCTCGACGATCCAGCTCCAACTTACTCCAGAAAGCATTCCTCCGACATTGAATCTCATTCACTTGCGCATCACCATTGAGGGAATTTTATTCGAGAAGACTTTTGAAGCTGATCCAGTTATTAAATTCACTTACGCCTGGAATCGGCTGAACGTATATCGTCAGAGAGTTTACGGAGTCACTACGGCAATGGTGAAGGTTGGTTACGAGTACAGTGATTGCAAGGACATAATCTGGGACGTCCAGACCACTAAATTGAGTGGCCATGATATGTCAATCTCTGAAGTAGGAGGTTGGAATCTGGATATCCATCACCGTTACAACTTCCACGAAGGAATCCTTCAGAAAGGTGATGGGTCTAACATCTATCTCAAGCACAAGCCGCGAGTGATTCTTACCACAATGGGTGATGGTCATCAACGCCCATTAGACTGCTTTGAATGCGATGGACAGGCTTCCAAGCAACGACTTTTAGCACCAGTTGCTTTAGCAGCTTCTCCAGATGGGGCGATATTTGTTGGAGACTTCAATCTTATTCGTAAGATCCTAGTCGATGGAACTGTCAAAACCGTCGTACGTTTGAACGCTACCCGAGTGTCTTATCGCTACCACATTGCACTGAGTCCCCTTGATGGAGTCCTCTATATTTCAGACCCAGAGTCACATCAGATTATTCGCGTACGCGACGTCAATGACTACACAGACCCAGATCACAATTGGGAGACCGTTGTCGGCTCGGGTGAGCGATGCCTTCCTGGTGACGAAGCTCACTGTGGAGATGGCGCTTTAGCGAGAGATGCCAAGCTGGCTTATCCAAAAGGCGTAGCAGTGTCTGCTGATAACGTTCTTTACTTTGCTGACGGAACCAACATCCGAATGGTCGATCGTGATGGTATAATAACGACAGTAATAGGCAACCACATGCACAAATCTCACTGGAAGCCGATACCATGTGAAGGAACTCTCAATGTCGAGGAGGTTCATTTGCGCTGGCCTACAGAGCTGGCCATAAATCCCCTCGACAATTCACTTCACATTATCGACGACCACATGGTCTTACAGCTCGCGCCAGATGGTCGCGTCAAAGTTGTTGCAGGACGACCATTACACTGTGCCAGCCCGTCAACAACTTTCGACACTGAACTCGCTACCCACGCGACCCTTGTGATGCCGCAGTCCATCGCATTCGGTCCATCCGGTAGCTTGTACATCGCCGAAAGTGATTCGCAGAGAATAAACCGCGTCCGGGTCATTGGGACTGATGGTAAGATTGGACCATTCGCTGGAGCCGAGTCTAAATGCAATTGCCTTGAGCGCGGATGCGATTGCTTTGAAGCTGATCACTATCTGGCGTCAACGTCAAAGTTCAACACCATTTCCGCCGTGACCGTATCACCGGATGGGGTCGTTCATATTGGAGACCAAGCAAACTATCGCATCAGATCGGTGATGGCCAGCATTCCGGACGCCTCTGGAGCTCGTGAGTATGAAATCTACTCGCCAGATACTCAAGAAATCTATGTGTTCAATCGCTTTGGCCAGCATATCTCTACCAAAAACATTCTGACAGGTGAAACCTTCTATGTCTTTACGTATAACGTCAATACCAGCAACGGAAAATTGAGCACAGTTACAGACGCCAGTGGGAACAAAGTCTTTTTGCTGAGAGATTACAGCAGTCAAGTGAACTCTATTGAAAATACCAAGGGACAGAAGTGCAGACTGAGAATGTCACGCATGAAAATGCTCCACGAATTAAGCACTCCAGATAATTACAACGTGACCTTTGATTATCACGGCTCGACAGGATTGCTAAAGACTAAATTAGACAGCACTGGCAGAAGTTACGTCTACAATTACGATGAATTTGGACGTCTGACTAGCGCAGTTACGCCGACGGGTAAAGTTATCGATTTGACATTTGATCTGAGCGTTAAGGGAGCGACAGTCAAAATTGGCCAGAACAACCGCAAACCCGTTTCAATGCTAATTAAAGGCTCTTCTGTTCTGACTAAAATCGGAGAAGCCGAAGCGAGAACAACAGTAGCCGGTGATGGATCTGTTGGTCGAGTTACGTCCTGGTCGCATACAGTCAGCACCGATACGCTTCCGTATGCTATTTTAGCTGAAATTGAAGCTCTGTTAGGTGAAAGCTATCCAGTGCCTGCTAAGCAGCGAACTGAGATCGCTGGTGATCTGGCAAATAGATTTGAATGGCGGTACTTTTTACGCAAGGTCCAGGGCAAGAACCGTGGCAACCCTAAAGCGATTGCCCAAGTCGGAAAGAAACTTCGCGTTAATGGTGACGTCTTGCTCTCACTTGAATACGACCGCGAAAGTAATACCGTTGCGGTATTTATTGATGACCGCGTAGAACTGCTCAATGTCACTTACGACCGAAATGCGCGACCTCTCAAGTGGCTGCCGAGAAACGGAATCTTCTCGGGAGTGGATCTGGAGTACGATAGATTCAGTCGATTGACCAGATGGACCTGGGGTGACATCAGCGAGAGCTACGGATTCGACCGTGCTGGTAGACTGTTCGAAATAAAATACAGTGACAATACCGCGATGGTCTACGCATTCAAAGACATGTTCAGTAGTCTGCCGCTAAAAGTGACGACACCAAGAGGTAGCGATTATCTGTTGCAATACGACGAGGCGGGAGCTTTGCAATCTTTGACTACACCTCGTGGTCACATCCATGCGTTCTCACTTCAAACATCTTTAGGATTCTACAAGTACCAATACTACTCGCCAATGAACCGACATCCCTATGAAATTCTTTACAATGACGACGGCCAGATTCTCGCTAAAGTTCTGCCCCATCAAAGTGGTAAAGTCGCTTACGTCTACGACCATGCGGGTAAACTAGAGACCACATTGGCTGGGCTGTCGTCTATTCACTACACGTACCAAGAAACGACTTCCCTAGTCCGCAGTATTGACATAAACGAGCCCAACTTCGAAATGCGTATCGAGTACAAGTATCACGCGGGAATCGTAAAGGATGAGAAGATAAAATTCGGCAGCAAGAGCGGAATGGACAATGCGCACTATCGCTACCAGTATGACGGCAACGCCAGAATTTCTGGAATCGAAGTTGACATCAATGGAAAACAGTTGCCGCAGTTACGGCTCAAGTACAACCAGAACCTGGGAGTGCTTGAAGGAATTGGTGACTTGAGGATTTACAGAAACACTTTCAATAGGTCGGTGATGCAGGATGCAAGCAAGCAATTCTTTACCGTGACTGATTATGACGAGCACGGTCGTGTCAAGAGTATTGTCATGAACATCCGGTCGATGGACGTTTTCCGCATGGAATTGGAGTATGATAACCGCAACAGGATAAAGATGCGCAAGCTGACTATCGGCAAGGACTCGATGGACAAAAAGGAATGGTCGCGCATGGATAAAATTACTTACAACGCTGACGGCCATGTTCTGGAGGTTGCGGATACTGACAACAACTGGCAGTACGCTTACGACGAGAACGGAAACGTTGTCGGAGTTACTGAACACAATGAAAAAATAACTCTGGGTTACGATAGTGGAGATCGTGTTGTTCAGTATGGAGACGTTGAGTTTAATTCCTACGATAATCGTGGGTTCGTTGTGATACGCGGGGAACACAAGTACAGATACAATTCACGTGGTCAGTTGATTCATGCCTCAGAGCACAAAAAGTTCCAGATCTGGTACTACTACGATGACCGTGGACGTCTGGTATCTTGGAACGACGATCGAGAAAATATAACCCAATTTTTCTACGCCAATCCCAAGACTCCTGATCTGATAACTCACGTCCATTTCCCTAAAGCTGCAAAGACCTTCAGATTTTTGTACGACTCACGCGATTTCTTGATGACCGTCGAGACTTCAGAGCAGCGTTTCTACGTCGCATCAGATCAGAACGGATCGCCATTGGCTCTGTTTGATACCAATGGTAATCTGATAAAGGAAATGCGTCGCACGCCATTTGGAAAGATTATCAAAGACACGAATCCAGATTTCTATCTACCGATTGACTTCCACGGCGGGCTCTTTGACCCAATAACCAAATTAGTCTACTTGAATAAACGGCTCTATGATCCCACTGTCGGTCAATGGATGACTCCAGCCTGGGAGCAGATGGTCAACCAATTGACCACTCCCACCGACATCTTTATCTACCGATTCCGTAACAACGATCCAATAAATGCTAAATTGAACGTCGAGTACATGACCGACTTGTCCAGCTGGTTGAAACTCTACGGATACGACATTCCATCTATGCTAGGCTCCGAGTACACAAAGGCAATGGTCTATCAGCCAACGGCAACCATAACCTCGCCTCAACTAACCCCCGACTTTGGTGTAATGTCCGGACTTGAATGCATCGTAAACCGCGTTCACGAAAAATTCTCAGACCTTGATTTTGTGCCCAAGCCTCTTTTGAAACTAGAACCCAAAACCCGAAACTTGTTGCCACGCGTCGCGCATCGACGTGCAGTTTTTGGCGAAGGAATTCTCGTTTCACGCGTCGGAGGCCGCGCATTAGTGAGCGTCGTAGATGGCGTCAACAGCGTGGTCCAAGACGTAGTGACCAGCGTTTTCAACAATTCATATTTCTTGCCCCTGCACTTCAGCGTTCACGATCAAGACGTTTTCTACTTTGTCAAAGACAATGCATTGAAAATGCGCGACGATATGGAAGAGCTGCGCAGACTCGGAGGCATGTTCAATGTTTCCACACATGAGACGACTGAACATGGCGCTGGTACATGGAAAGAGTTGCGTCTCCACAACCCCGATGCCGCTGTAGTGATAAAGTACGGCGCAGACCCCGAACAAGAGCGACACAGAATTCTCAAGCATGCGCACAAGCGTGCCGTAGAACGCGCATGGGAAATTGAGAAGCAGTTAGTCGCTGCTGGGTTCCAGGGACGAGGGGACTGGTCGAAAGAGGAGAAGGATCAGTTGCTAAGTCGTGGAACCGTCGATGGGTACGAGGGCGCTGATATTCACAGTGTCCACAGGTATCCTCAGCTGGCTGACGACCCCGGGAACGTTGCTTTTACGCGCGATACCAAAAGAAAGAGACGCAAGAGTGGCAACAGACGACTCAGTAGATATCACAGGCATGACACGTGATTAATTATTGAGGGTTATAATTAAATATAAACATTTTTTGTTTTTAAGTGATTTGGTGCCATAGGCTTTTATTATTGTTTATAAAAAAACAAAAAACACTAAAAATTATAAACTTAAAAAGTGATTTGTATATGGAAAAGTGTCAAAATTAAGCTAGTCCTTGCTTAGTAAAATAATTATTTTGTAGTATAACTAAAAGTTTAAAATAATGAAGAAAAAAAAATAACCTAACCTAAGATGTTATATAAAAATATTAAAATATATATGTATAAATATATTAAACGACCGAGGTTTCTTTGGGGCAATGATATTTTTTGCATCACAGGGTCTTACAGATAAGACGTAAAATATGATAAGGATTCAAATGAAAAAAAAAAAAAAAAAAAAAAAATTCATTGTCCGTTCGTCCAAGTAATTAACGATTGTTGAGGTACACAAACTTACACATAGATGGCAGGAGTACTGCAAAAATATTTTTAAACGATGCAAATAATAATAATTATTAGTCATAGTTACTGATAATTGATAATTAATTAACTAATGAGATTGAGGGGGATATTATTTTGTAAATATAACAATTAAGCGTTTGAATATATCTATTGTGGTAATTGTAGATAGTATTACTTATCGATAACAAAATAAATTATATCGGTATGAATGCCGATGCTTTTTTATATGTAAAACACTCTACACTATTATGTATGTATGTATTATTTTTTTTATTGAACAAAAAATTTTTTTTTATATTATTATTATTATTATGGATTTATTTTATCGCGAATTGAATATCGTGGTTATTTTTAATTTTTTTATAATTGTACATATAATCAATAAATAATTATTAAAATTATTATTTTTTATCGCGTGTTGTTTTATTTTATTTCTAAGATTGAGATTTTTGAAGCATGGCAAAAATTTTTTTTAGGTTAGGTCATAAGATCAAATTTTGGGATATCAAATTATGATTTATTGCCTTAGCAATTCGACTAAAAGTAAATTACTGGCATTAACCTAAAGAACCGTAATTTACTGCAAATTTGCCGTAACATGCGGTGTTGAACTGTTAATTACCATAGTTTACCGAAAACGCCATTTTTACGGCAATGTCCCTTTTTAAGGTAATTAACGGTAACTTTTATCGTGCGATCTTTTCAAGTTGAATTGGATAAATTTTTCATGGGAGAATAAGTGGGTTTTACCATGCATTAAAAGTTACAATACACGGAGAGAAATTTATGCTAACCGTTCCTAATATATTTATGATATATCATCCCATACCGTTATGGTAATGATTACTTGGAATTATGGGATATAGGCCTACGCTTTCTGGAAAAAGTTCCCATAAGTATGAGAACAATTCTCATCATTATGGTATCAGTTCCCATATTACTTGTGAAAAAATTATCGTAATAATTTCCATAATATGACGGTAGTCATTACCATAATACTATAATAAATGTTACTATGACATTATGGCAATGGTTAACATGTATTATAGTTATCATTACTATTATACTATGAGAATGGTTACCAAAATATATGGTAATGACTACCGTAGTATTATAGTAATGATAAATATAATACATATGGGTGCCGTTCCTATAATCAACATTTTAAAAAAATCGGTTATCATACATTATGGAAACCATCCCCATAAAATATTGTAATCGTTACCATAAATTTCTCTCCGTGTACAAAGTTCACATGGTAAAAATTATTGTCAATGCGCAGTTGTATTTGTAAAAAGTCATTGTTTCATGAGAAACTACTACATGATTTAAAATTGGCGCGGAAATTTCAATTTTTTAGATTGAATTTGGGTTGTATGATAAAAATTACTCTTGTATGGCAAAAATTTGTTGCACAGAAAAAATTACTAGAAAAACTGTACAAAGAATGTTATTACAAACAAAAAAAACATTTAATTGTACGGTAAAAACTTCCTAACCTAAAAAAATAAACATGCAATTTCAATTTGCATAGCAAAATATATGACCATGTAATTTTTACCATACAGTTTTCAAAAAAATCGTTGACTAAAAATCTACCATGCTGTTTTTTAAAAATCTCTATCTAAAAATTCCTGGAATTTTTACCATGCAGAAGACTTTGGCATGGTAAAAATTTCAGTAATTTTTACCGTGCATTAAAAAAATTTTAACTTTCGATCCTAACTATAGTATGGTTAAAAAATCCCAAAATCTCAAGTTTGTTATTTTTACACTTAAATATTTTTAGGTTATAAATTTAACCACACAAACAAACAACTACATAATCATAAGCCACCGATACGTAACAGTGTTAATATATAATTAATAAATAAGATTACCAATAAAAACAATAATTATAGTAATAATTATAATAGTTATAATACTCATAATAATAATTATAATACTTACTAATAATAACTATGACAAAAAATGCTGTACACATCGAATGTATAGCGACTGCCAACGTTGTAAAAAATCAATCCATTTTTATAATTAAAATTTATAATTTATTTCTACTATTGTTTAATTTAAATCCGTCAGTAAAATTGAATATTATATGCGCACTATTTAAAAAATATTGTAAATAACGCGCAGGGAGAGAGAAAAAAGCTTACAGTAAATTAAGAAGCTTGAATAAAAGTAAAAAAAAATAATAAATGCGAGTAGCTTGATTTAGAAAAACACGCGACTCGGAATTAATTGAGTTAATTAACGTATAAATTAATTAAATAAAGTAGATTTTTGTGTAAGTGTTCTTAATTACCACGTATTTGGCGCCAGGAGTCACGATCGTTAGTATGAGCGACTGGGTTCAAATCCCGGTCACGGACTTTTTTTTTTTTTTTAAATAAAAAAAAAATAATGAATGAAATTTATGTAAATAAAGAGTAAATTTAAATCAAAACGGCCTGGATTATAGTAACGAGTGTGGTAATTAAGCGATATAATGATAGATATATGTCATAATATATAAAAAAAAAAAAAAAAGCAATACTGCATAGACCTATCGCGTTTTTTTGTTTTATTTATGAGAAATAATAATAAAATGAATGAGTGCCTGTGTGCGAATTGTAAATACTAAATTTTGTTTTACCTGAAAATTTTTTGATGACTAAAATAAAAAAAGAAAAAATATCGGAAATATTTTCTAAGACTACGCACGTAGAATACTGATATAATAAATATGAAAGTAGATTTCATTTTTTTTTGTTTGTTTAATTTTTTGAAAATTCATATTAAGGTAAATTAAGATTGTAAATATTAGTGTGTGTATATATTACGTCAATTTGATTTTCAATTGGAATTATGTTGTAAAAAAATATTATTTTTATTGTTTGTGTAATTTATATAAGACTATGTATATCCAGGTATTAGAATACGTATTCTATACTATTGAACGCTGATATCTAATAAAAAAAAATATATATATATATATATAAGAAAATTATTTCGTGTTTTATTTTTTATGATAATGCCAAAAAAAAACATGGGGTTACAAAGAAGGTCATAATGACAGATTTCGTAAAGTTGCTATTAACTCGGCTGGACTTCATGTCGCAAGCTGGTTTTTTCTACAATTGATGTCAAATTGACCTCTTACTGAGGACAATTTCTAATAACACGTTCGCGGAAAATATATTAAATTTTCACATCAAATACCTTTTTAATTTGACGTCAATTTGTGATCAATTTGATGTCAACTTCAAATCAATTTGACCTCAAATAGTTGCTTTAATCTGATGTCAACTTATGCTTAAAACTGTTGGTTGAGCTACGCTGGCTATCTGCCCTAATTGCTAGAGTTTTTTTTATCAGAAAGCTGATATCAATTTGTTGCGATCAAATTGATGACAACTTCAGCCTTTGTAAGTTGAGTACATGTTGCCTTTAACTTACGCCGAAAATTTATGACTACTGTAGCAACCTGTCATCAACTATCTAAGCGAATTGAAGGCAACTTTTTTCAGAAAATAGGCATCTAGTTGTCGATAACTTTCCGTCAGCTCAGCTATCAGAGATTTCTTTTATTTTCTATTGATGGTAAAAGTTTTTTCTGGGATTTTCTTTTCCGAACGATGGCCTTAACCCACATGTCGGTATTCAGATCATCATCATTGCCAGCTACTGCTACTTTATCGACAACTTTCTACCACATCGACCTAACCGGTTATCGATAATTTAACTAACGACCAAGTTTCAAAATTGGCTGTCGAAAATAACATCTAATCCATTAAAATTTCATAAATTCAGCTTACAACAAAAAGAATAATAATTAAAATACTTAAATTACCATAGACGTGTCAAGTCCAACTAGTTATAAGCAATAGCGAATATCATAAAAATACAAACTGGTTTTAAATAATTAAAATTTCTGTAATAATTCTTGCAATCAATTGAAATAACAGCTACCTCCGTAAAAATCAGGTTATAAAGAATGTAAAATTTTTCGTTTCAATGAATTTATTTAAAAGAAAGCAAAAAGATGTTACTTAAGAATAGAGGATAACACAGAGTTGTTTTACGACGGGAGAGGACGGTGACGAGACAGAGTTGTGAGGCAACGCTCTTGGTAAGGGCCAACGGAGGTGGCGTGGACCGTTAGTTGGCCCCGCAACTCAAGCGGGAGCGTTGTCCGGACATGGTTCTAGCTTCGACATAAACTTGCTTCAACGCAACCAACTGTTTGAGTTTTAGATTATTATTACTATTATTATTATTATTCCTCTTCTAACCCCCTATCCCTAAGTCCACCTATCCCCTCCCCACCTTTCCTCTTTACAGTGTCCCTATCTCACTGGCTATTATCTTCTTTTACATTCTCTTCTTCCTCTTCCCTCTGCTCTCCTCTCTCCTCTTTCCTCTTATCCTCACCACTAATAAAACTTTAACATCTAAACCCCTCTACTCCAACCACCTGCTTCGACAAAATCCGTAACCTTGACTTTGTTTTTCAACTGTCATTTTTATTGTTCTATTGTATTTTATTACTTATCTAATAAATTATTACATAATACCTTCAAATGTATACAAATATTATATATAAGTCTATTTAAATGCTTTCTTAAATATTTTATTCGTATTTTTGTTCTGAAAAGTTTACTTTTTATGACCGGGAAAATTTTAAATCCGGTTATATTTTTAACCATTATATTAGAGTCGTACCTAGACCCTGGGTTTTGAAGCTGACCTTGTTATATTTTCAAAAATAATAAGAGCATGCAAATATTTTGCAGGATACGCTTTTCCAAAATTACTAAATGCCTCTAATTTATGGCGGTTTTTTATGTAACAGTGGCTTCTAGGTCACTATGGGATATTGCTTATTTTAATGATACAATTTCAACATTGGGGTTTGCTGGAATTATTTTTTTGAAAGACGACATTTGGATACCGAAATTCAAGGATTTTTTTCTAAAGAAAGAAAAAATTTACTGTGAGGTTTTTTTCAAATATTCTGTTGTTCAAAAGTATCTTTATAAGTCGCTTTTCGTAGAATTCAATGATATACAAGATCTACATTTATTTGGCCAAAAAAATTTCAGTATTATTCGAAATTTGGATTGAATGCAGAAAAATCGAATCATTTTGTAAATTTCTCTAAATAAATATTTTTAAATTTTTTCGATTCTGCAGCCAAAAAATATCATTACCATGTCACTGTACGCAGAATTAAATATTCTAGTAGATTAATGCATTAATAAAACTCAAAAAAATTTTTTATTTCTAAAAATTCAAATTACTAATTTTTTCAAAAACGCAAAACAATTTTATAATTCAAATTTTTTTTTTAAATCGGCATCAAAAAATGTCATCGTAGCTCACTATACAGAAAATTTCATACTTTACCTCATTTATTTTGGAAAAATAAATTTCTCTACTTCCAAAATCGGACAGATTTTTTTCAAACTCAAAAATTCCTTTTATTTAATCTTCGATGTTATAAAATTATTTCTCATCCCTTTCCACTTTTTCCTCACTCTATACCATTCATGCTTTTCCAAAATCCCCCCCCCCCCTATCTCATTGTCCCCGCCCATAATTGCAAAAATGAAAAATGCATGCAATGAATAACTTATATTGGGAAAAGTAGACTATTGCCGCCAGTAAAAAAAATTCATTTGTTCGATGAAATTTTGATATTATGACAAACGAAAAATTTCAATTATTTTGAAAACATAATTAAGGCAATAAAATAATTGATGTACTATCTCATGCGTATAATTTACGATAACGAAAGTAGGATCACACAATTTTCACTCTCTGTGTTTTCGATTATGTAAGCAAAGTTCAACCGTTTATCCATATATATATATATATATACATATATATATATAAGTATATATATACATATATTTATACATATATACAAGAGAACAGTCAGTTTACGGTTAATAAAACAGTTACGTTTGCCTACTTATAAAGTCTATCTCACTGGTTACGTCGTGAGACGACAGTGTACTCTTAGTAATACTCTCTTTTCTAACATACATAATATATATATTTTTGCAACACATATATGTACATATCAATAACATACATGGATATACGATATTATGAACAAATAATTTTAATATCTGAACCGGTGAAATAAAAATTTTTTTATGATTGTTCGAGGTTTTCATTAACTTTATGCCGAAACTATGAGAGCTATGAATAAAGTCAATAGAAGCTTTTATGTAGAAAATTTAATTCTCTATCGAAGTTGCCTGAGAGTTTTTTCTGTATCTTTGATAGTTTAGCCAGAATTTTTAGTGAAAATTAATGAAATTTTTTTTTTTGAAATTTTGGGATACTTTGGAGCTGAAATTTTATGTTAAATATCGAATTTATGTGAAAACTCCTTAAGACCTTTTTTGTAAAAAATGAAATTTTCTATCGAAGTTATTTAAGGCATTTTTTTCGTATTCTTAATAGTTTACTCAAAAATTAAATTTGAAATTAAACTTAAATATTTTGAATCCGATCAAAATTTATAATAACTTTTTTTCCGTGGGTTGAATGATCTCCAAAAAAATGATGAATACAAAAAAAAGGTTGAGTCATTAACCGGTTAAATAAAGCAATTGAAAAAAAAAAAGATTTTTTATAAATCTAAAAGTTGAAAAACAGGTCAGATGCCGACATTGAGAGACCAAAATGGCGGCAGTACTTATGACCTTGCGGGGTGTTGGGATTGTGTAAGGCGTAAAGCTGAATCTGAGAATACGCAGAGCAAGTTGAGTGTGAGTTAAGTAAAGGGAAAGAGTCGTATCGAGTGAGTCGAGGAGTCTAAAGAAATAAAGACAAGAGACAAGAGTTTACCTCTCCCATACTAATACTGGGATTCCCATCACTAATGCGAATAAGACAGAGATGGAAAGAGACAAGACTAAAGGAGTAAGAGTGTATGTAATATGTGGTTGAGACCAGCTACCAGCCAACTAAAGGTTAATGTCCTGACTACGGACACGGACTCTTGTCCTCCTTCTTTTCCCTCATCCTCTTACCTGAGAATTTACTTGGATCTTTTATATTTAATCTGTTAAAATTTAAAAATCTTCTGATTGTGATAATTAAAATATTTGTGTATCTTAATATATTTTTTTTTTAATTGGTAATTTAAACTTAATGTTGAGCTCATGGTTAAATAACGAGAGAAAATGGAGGACGTTAGATTTTAAAATGGAGAATGGGACTGAGATTGTAAAGAGGCTGTTAGAGAGTAGAGTGAGGGCCACTGTCACTGCCACGGTTGTATATGAGGTAATATCAGATTCCATCTCGTATAACTTTTATTATAATAATAGACTATTTTTTCCTTCATTATTATTGTTATTATTTTGTTTTTTTACTGTGTTATTAAATTAAATACTTGGATGAGTTATTATTTTGAGAACAAAGGACTTGGGGTAAAGTGGAAAAATTTTTAATTATTCTGAGTAAAATATATATATAATATGAAAATAATGATATTTATAAGAGACAATTTTTAGAGAATTCCATTTCCTACAAAAATACTATTTATGATTTTATCCACAAAATAGTTGACAAAAATTGAACTTGAAATAAAATTTTTAAAAAATGTGCGGTGGACAAAAAATTTTAATTTAAAATCACAACTCAAGAATCAAGGATTAGTATAATCATTTTTACACGGAAATAAAAAAATAGGTACTGCAACCGGACGTGGTCCTGGCGATCAACAGGACAAAATCCTGTTGCAGTAACAGAATAAGGAATAAGTTTCATGTATCAATTTTTTTTCAGTAAAATAAAACTTCGAAATTTGAATTTTTTTTCGAAATTTTAACTCTTTCGAAATTTGAATTGTTGTTTGAAATTTGAGATTTCTTTCAAAATTAGAAATGTCAAAATTTGAATTGTCTCAAAATTTGACTTCTCTTTAAATATTTGAGTTTTCTTTCAAAATTTGAATTTTCTTCAAAATTTGAAATTTCTTTTAAAATTTAAATTGTCATTCAAAAGTTCAGTTTTCTTTCAAAATTGGAACTGTCTCAAAATTTGAGTTTTCTTTTAAAATTTCAACTTTCAAAATTTGAATTGTCTTTCAAAATTTGAATTTTCTATCAAAATTTTAACCGTCCCACAATTTGAGATTTCTTTCAAAATTAGAACTGGCAAAATTTGGATTGTCTGAAAATTTGAGTTTTCTTTAAATGTTTGAGTTTTCTTTTAAAATTTGAACTTTCAAAATTTGAGTTTTCTTTCAAAATTTGAAATTCTTTTTAAAATTTGAATTGTCATTCAAAAGTTCAGTTTTCTTTCAAAACTGTCCCAAAATTTGAGTTTTTTTTTTCAAAGTTGGAATTGTCTTAAAATTTGAATTATCTTTCAAAATTTGAATTTTTTTCCAAACTGAAATTTTTTTCAAATTTTCAAATTTTGTTATACTTAGAAAAAAAATTGTTACATGAAACTTCTTTCTTATCCGATTAATTCCATAGAAAAAATCCTGTTGCTGCAATAACAGTTCAGATAGAAATTGAATTCAAAATAAAATTTTCAAAAAATAACTGCAATACATAAAATTCTGAAATATTTAATATTTTTTTATTAAAATTTATGGCTCAAGTTCTAGAGATATGATAAAAATATATAAGCATGTATTACCGAGTCTTGTATTTCAAGGTCACTTTAATACATTACAGAGGGTTAAAAAGTACAGCAATTTTATACCTTTAGGAATGTGAAATAATTCCAAGACATATTAAATTCTCACGAGTCTTACCCACAAGTCTAACCGACCATTACCGATCCACCTTATCCATTCTATAAAAAAAAATATTTATTATTTTTATTATCGTTATTATTACACAATATTTTAACCCCCATAAACTAAAATAAGGTCATGGTCATTTTTATTTAACTTGAAAAATTTTATCTTGAGAAAATTCCATAAGTATTTTCTAAAATGAGGTCAAGAAAATATATATACAAATATATGTGATTTAAAAGCTTACAACAGGTTTATTTTTATTTGAAAAAAAAAAAAAAAAGAATTCTTGGGTAAATTTTTCAAGTCATCTATTCTAGTCATCAAATGTACATTGAAAAAAAAAAAAAATCTGTATGGTAGGCATGAATGTATAGAATAAGGAGGAATATAAGTATAGAAGTAGAAGAAAATGACTATAAGTTAAAACGAACATAAGCGAAGCGAAACGAAACGAAACGAAGCGTACCGAGGCGAAGGAAAAGAACTACGACGAAGAACAGACCAACGAACGAACCAGTGAACGCCATAGTTGTTTTAGATATAGATATATTTATATATATTTATACATATATATATTTTAAGAATGTTAGGTCATTGACTGGCTGTGGCCGGCGATCCGCGAGTGTCCAAGGACATCCAGCTACAGCTACAGCTACATCACAGCAACAGCTCATAGTCGTTTTCACTCCGCTACCCTTTAATTTTATCTTGTTTTTTTATCTTATGCTCATTAATTTTAGGAATTATTTATCTGCTGATAGCTTCCTTAGGGATTTAATGGAATTTTAGTTTATTTTTCAAGCTCGGATAGAAATCAACGAGAAACCGGCTACAAAAGACAATATTATAACTTTGGAAATTTTAAACAGATTTTTCTAATAGATGCAATTGTAGAACAGATTTATTAATTTTTTGTCGAATTTACTATATATTTTTTCATATCAAGTATATATTAAAAGGTACTAATAGTGATATATACGGCCAGGATTTTTGCTTCAATTTAAATATAATAACTAATAATTAATTGGGTCAAATTTTTGATATTATAGCAGAAATATTGGTCGTATAAAAAAATTTTTTGCAATAAAAGTTGTTCAAATTTTAATTTTACAAAAAAAAAGTCTCTTATAGTTTTGTCATAGGACTAATAAGAAAGCTGTAATTTCAAAATTAAGATTTTGGTAATTATCAAAAATTTGAATCAATCATTATGAATCTCAATTTTGAAATTACAGTGAAAATATTAGTTATATCAAAAAATTTTTCAAATAAAAGTTGTTCGAAATTTAATTTTACAAAAAAAATGTCTCTTATAATTTTGTCATAGGGCTAATAAGAAAACCGTAATTTCACAATTAACATTTTGGTAATTATTAAAAATTTGAATCAATCATTATGAATCTTAATATTGTACTTACGGTGAAAATATTAGTTATATCAAAAAATTTTTCAAATAAAAGTTGTTCAGAATTTAATTTTACAAAAAAAATGTCTTTTATAATTTTGTCATAGGACTAATAAGAAAGCCGTAATTTCAAAATTAACATTTTGGTAATTATTAAAAATTTGAATCAATCATTATGAATCTTAATATTGTACTTACAGTGAAAATATTAGTTATATCAAAAAATTTTTCAAATAAAAGTTGTTCAGAATTTTATTTTACAAAAAAAATGTCTCTTATAATTTTGTCATAGGGCTAATAAGAAAGCCGTAATTTCAAAATTAACATTTTGGTAATTATCAAAAATTTGAATCAATCATCATGACTCTTAATATTGTACTTACGGTGAAAATATTAGTTATATCAAAAAATTTTCCAAATAAAAGTTGTTCAGAATTTAATTTTACAAAAAAAATGTCTCCTATAATTTTGTCATAGGGCTAATAAGAAAGCCGTAATTTCAAAATTAAAATTTTATTTAATTTAAACATTATTTGGACATTCCTAGTATATATTCGTTCAAAAAATGAATTATTAATAATTGATGTTAATTTAAAAAATTTAAGTTTTCGAAATTTCGGCTAATTTTTCAATTGCTCTAAATTCGAAGGTTTTATATTTAAATATTTTTAGCAATATTCAAAAATTATATATATATATATATGTATATATATAAATGGATTTTTTTTCATGGACCACAAAGATCACCTGTCTGAACTCCCACGCTCTTTATAAGGGCTAAATTTTGACCTGAAGAAAATGGGATCGTCTTTTGTACTTGTCTCGTATCGTATCTTTATTTGTTATGGATGAAAGGTATATAGAAATAGTATAGTAGGTATAAATACATATGTAGGTATATACATTATTTTTTGGAGGTTATATTGAATGTATGAAGTAACGTATCGATATGCATTTTATTATGCGGCTTTTTTTGGGAAGTCGTTGAGTTGAGGAGGTTTAGGCCCCAAAAACATCCACGCACTATTTTTTTTTGTAGGAGGGGGAGGGGGGAAATGTGTATATGATCGAATTACAAATTTGAAAAGAGCGGATACGAGCAGTATACTCTCACGACTGTCGGAAGTCTCAACATCTGCATTGATCATTTCATTATTATCGGTTTTTATTGTTGTTATTGTTATAGAGGCGATGGTACTTGCGGTTATGATAATAATATAATCGCTAATTTTATATTATTATTTTTTATGTTATGTAAGACATATATATTTTTTAAATTTTCGCTAAAAAATTTAAAATTCAGGAAAAATTATTTTTGGCATTTTAAATCAAAATTATCAGTAAACTAGTGGAAATACACAAAAAACTATAAGGACCAATTTTATTCAGAATTAAGTTTTCTATAAAATCTTCTATAACCTTATAAGTAATTTTTATTTTTTTTCTTACAAATTTAATTATAATTTTGACATTGAAAATTTTTTTAACAAAAATTTTGATTTTTCAAGTTTTTATCTAAAATTACTTCTAATCTACTCTAGATACGAAAAAAATTCACTGATTCAACTTTAAAGATCATCAAATTCTCTACAAAATGGTCTATAAGTTTTTCAAAAAATTTTATAATTTAGACCAAAATTTTGTTTTTTTAAAAAAAGACCTAAAAATAACAACTTTTTACTCCGAAAATTTTCTATTTGAAATTTCTGCTAAACAATCAGAAATACGACAAAAGTCACTGAAATCAATTCGATAGAGAATTAAATTTCCTCAAAAAAAGGTCTACATACTTTTAGTCATAAATTTGATAGTTCAGGCGTAATTTTGATGTTAATGTCAAAAACTCGAAATTTATGAGTTTTAAATAAAAATTTGTTATGGGAAATAACGAAAGTAATTTTCGTGCAAGGGTAAAAAAATTTATAAATTTACTATTGAGAGGAAGGAAATCTAGTAATATAAGGTTCTTTACTATTATACATGAAAGCGGTTAATTGATCGTCTAGCCCTGGATCCTTCGAGGATCGACAATATTTTATATTTTTATTTTTACTGTCTTTTTAAACTCTTTTTTTATGGTCGGTAAAAAAGTAAGGGTTGTCGGACAGACACTTACGGTTATATATATAAATATATATATTTATATATTTATACCTGTATGACAGGAAAGAGGTAAAAGAGGTAAAGGATAAAGAATGCTGAGTAAAGTTGAGGCTGTAAAAGAATTATTGCTTTTAAAATTTATAAATTTAAAGAAAATTTTTATTTTACTACCTCTTTAATTAAAATTACATACAGTAGGGCTGTAAAAAATATTTATAAAAATATATTATCATTTTAAAGTATTTATGATTCGAAAAAATTTATTTTCTTACAAAATTCCGGCTAAAGACTTCAAATACGACAAAATTCATAAGAAACAATTTCAAAGATAATTAAATTTCCCACAAATTTTTATCAGTAACTATTTTCCGTATCTTCAATAGATTCTTCATAATTTCCACTTTAATTTCATCTTAATAGAAAATCTTCAAAGTAAAAATAGTTTTAAGTTTTTTTTCAAAATTATCTGACCCATTTTACCCCATTAGTCGATTCTCGTCTAAGAATAAGTCCCTGGTAACAAATAATCAAGAAATCGAAAAAAAAAAAAAAAAAAAAACAAAAATCGGTTTTGAAATATTTTTGAAATGAAGCCAAGGTTATACAATTATTATGTAGAGTTGCAGATATAATGTGTTACATACTCTCAGTGCAGGCCAATATATATATAATATATATGTATATATTTATTCTTAAGGTACCGCAAGCTCCAGAGACACAACTTTGTTCACTTTTGCTTGCCCGTACTAATATAACGGTTAATCCGTCAGCTTGTGCTCTCTTGAGTAATCGGTAAACAGCTAAGAACTTTAACAAATATATAAACAACTGGTAACCTTAGTATAGGTCTTTGTTGTTACGTATTTTGATATTGTCCAATCCTCAAAGTAAAGGCCGAACATTGACCAAAAATTAATAAAATATATATAACCCGACCCTTTAACGCCATTACCGATCGTGTCCGACTTACGAAGGTAACATGCCTTACATATTAATTTGTACTGAATACCATCACGTAATAGTGTTACGACACTGTTCCAAAAAAAATCATGGAAAAATAATAGAATATTGCTTTGGTTCATTTTGGCTGTTTCTTGTTTTACATTTCTTAATATTTGTTTATTTTTTTTTTTTTTTTTTATACATATATATACGTAGAATGTTTATATGGGAATGAGTATGGGTATGGTAAGGTATGGGTGTTTTGTGGTATATGTGAGGATTATGTGAGTAGTGAGGATCGAGTGGGTTCATTGGACGCCAGCGGCCGCCAATTTACCGTTACGTCTTCAGAGCAAAAATTTAACGCCGAGTTCTCTTAGTTATATTCACTATGTCTAGTATCATATGAGAATTTATCTTTCGCGATCTAAATATTTAGGCTAAATTTTCATTGAGTTTATTATATTTTTGCGCGGTATTTTTGAAAAAGGGACTTATTTATCAGAAAGGATTCATGAGAGAATCAAAGATTTTTTTTAGGTTATTCAGAGCTCTTTAATAATTGTTACGTAACTTTACTAGTCGAAATGGAATTTTAATTTCAAGATTTTGAACGATAATTCTTAAATGATAACTTTAATTTTTATTTTTGAATAAACTATTGAATTTACGTTGATAGGGTCAAGGACCTTTTTTGTAGGAAATTTAATTCTCTACAAAATTGTTTATTATCTTTTTTATCGTATCTCTAATAGTTTTGCCAGAATTTTAATCCAAAATTTAACAAAATCAAAATTTCTAGTCCTATCAAAACACATTACAAAATTTTGATTAAAATTTCCAAAGAAAATATTGAGTTTTCATTGATAAGGTCAAGGACCTTTTTTGTAGGAAATTTAATTCTCTACAAAATTGTTTATTATCTTTTTTATCGTATCTCTAATAGTTTTGCCAGAATTTTAATCCAAAATTTAACAAAATCAAAATTTCTAGTCCTATCAAAACACATTACAAAATTTTGATTAAAATTTCCAAAGAAAATATTGAGTTTTCATTGATAAGGTCAAGGACCTTTTTTGTAGGAAATTTAATTCTCTACAAAATTGTTTATTATCTTTTTTATCGTATCTCTAATAGTTTTGCCAGAATTTTAATCCAAAATTTAACAAAATCAAAATTTCTAGTCCCATCAAAACACATTACAAAATTTTGATTAAAATTTCCAAAGAAAATATTGAGTTTTCATTGATAAGGTCAAGGACCTTTTTTGTAGGAAATTTAATTCTCTACAAAATTGTTTATTATATTTTTTATCGTATCTCTAATAGTTTTGCCAGAATTTTAATTCAAAATTTAACAAAATCAAAATTTCTAGTCCTATAAAAACACATAAAATTTTGATTAAAATTTCCAAAGAAAATATTGAATCTACAGTGATAGGGTCAAGGACCATTTTTGTAGGAAATTTAATTCTCCACAAAATTGTCTTCTATACTTTTTATCCTATTTCTGATAGTTTTTCCAGAAATTTGACTCAAAATTGAATAAAATCAAAATTTCTTATTCAAACTTATTACCCATAAAGTAGTCCACCATACTTTCATATTGACAGTTTTGTGCGAAAATACGTCCATCTATAGGTCCCGAGTTCGAGTCCCGAAGTTGGTATCAATTTTTTTTTTTTTTTTTTTTTTTTTCTAACATTTCAGCTGTAAAACAAAAAAAACCAATAAAATAAATATGAAATAAAGACATTAGTATGTTTAAATAGTAAAAATACTTATAAAAGTCATTGATACTTTAACAAGTATCAATACTCATTATGACGTTATTATGTCGTATAAATCCGCTAGACTATTAAATATATGTATATATATATATATATATATATATATATGTATATAAATATATAGTATATATCCGACGTTGTAATTCCGATTCCACTCATGTCTGTTTCCTTTTACGGGCAAACGTGTTTGTAAAAAGATAGAACGAACAACAACATGAGAGAGACAGAGCTTGAGAACGAGAGCGAGAGAAGGAAGAAAGAGAAAGAACCAGAGAGAGTTCACTGCCACTGTTGCTGTTGCTGTTGCGGACTTAGAGTTCCGCTGGCGGTCATTACATATACTATTTTATAATAGTTGTATGTTACACTAATATTATGTCTGTGTATAAAAAAAACACTCTTGTATTATATGTGAATAGAACGCAACAAAACGCAACGCAACGAATAACTTTATTCTTTAATACCCTCCATCTTTATTTCACTCGCTAATAATTGCGCAATTTACTTGAGAATAAATTTTTTTCTTACTTTCAAATCTACAATTATCCACTGCATGTGAACTTGACAGTGGGATAGAGGAAAATTTTTTTTCAATTGTTATTTTTTATATCGCATGCTTTATGTTTTATTTATTAATATGTTTCGCCATTTTGAATTGATAAGGCAATAACCGGGTACCGGCATATGTTATCCTATGGGTTAGTATTATATTTAAATGTTATCTGAAAAAATATAATAAAATATAATAAAAAAAAGAGGTTTGCTGATTTTAATAGTATTTACTTTCAGAAAGCAGGTCCGTTATGTTTTAAAATCAAGAGTCCGCTCATATCGTATCGCGGGTGTGATTCAAGAATCCGGGTATAATGGAGGCATATTTACGTCATTATATGCGTCATGATTTAGTCACTTGAAATTAATATAGAGGTGAAAATATGAGGGATTGCTTCTAATAATTTAATTCTTTTTTTTTTTTAATTAAGATGAATTTTTGATACCTTTGATTGGAATATAAAAAGTATAAGAGAATTTTGTAAGCGATGATTTGGATTTGATAATAAAATATTTACTAAAATGACTCATCACGCGTAAAATTTTGAGTTTATGTAAAAAAATCTGAGGAAGATTTTGTGGAAAATTGAGTGGACTACAAAAAATGTCCAGGGGACAATTTTATAAATGGATAATTTATTGAGTTATAGCCATTTTTAAACTATTTGATAATTACATAAAAAGTGAATATTATTAAAAATTATTTTTATATAGTTTTTTTTATTTAAAACAGAAAATTTTATTAAATTAAGACCTCAAATTTATATTAAACATTGCGAAGATTTTTTCAAGTGCACGCTAATAAATTTACGACACGAAGAAAGTATTCCAAAATGGGCCATCATGAAGAGAATATATAAAGCGATAACTCCCGTAATTCTTGATGGATTTAAATAAAATTTTCCACAAATATTTCTCACAATAAATATCTCCATAAAATTAAATTACGCCAACAATATAAATCCCATTAATAAAATACTACCAATTAAAAACTATAAAAAAAAAATCTCCCATAAATCGAGCTCTCAATGCCTTTAAATTGTCATAAATAAATAAATCTAAATATTTATTAAATTACATCGATTATTTAAAATTATGTCATTTAAAAAAATAAACTTTTATTATTTAACAATTTAACGTCCATTTAAATCCATAAGTACGATTTTCGTCCCAGCAGAAACTTGTCAGTTCGATAGCTTACATAATTACCAACAGATTAATATTTTATTTCCTATACCGATTCTCAGAGTCAACATCTCGGCCAAGTTCGACAACGAACTAAATCTGTCCCCCATTTGGACCCAGTGGGCATTTATAATTTAAACAATTATCAACAATCACCAGCCCGTTGATAAGAACCATTTTTCGTCCATAACCTTTTTCCGTTCCGTCAAACATGGCCGCGGTTTTCGGTTCTTCATTTAATTTATTAATTGATCCTTATATAGATCCACAACTTTTTATTATATGAATCTTTATGGATTTAACGGAAAAATTATAAAATAAATCTTGCTGTAGTATAATAAACTGTTTATATTTTAATCATTCTTGAATAAATGGTTGCATAAGATCCATGATCTTGGCCTTGACATTGCATCTTGATTACTACATGCAACTTATACATATTGTTGCACAATAAACCCAACATAATCCATTTCATATATTTATCTAGCCGATCATTTTACTTGCTCGTTGAAAAATAATATAAAAGTTGAATTGTTGAATTAAAGAATGAATTTTTTTTTTATTACGAAAGACATTACGTGTATTACGGGTACTAAATAACCACTAGTAAAAATACGTACTGATATATTAGAATAATGGCTGAGAATTGGTGTGCTTCTATGAAGACAGATTTAAATGGGCGGGGATTTAAAAATGAAAAATACTTTTTAAAATACAAATAGAAGAGAAAGTCTTGCTAGACCACTTTTTTATCTAACACAATACATAATAGTAATTTACAGATGTATATGTACGTTGGATACAAAAGTGGGGTAAAATGGACCTAATAAATGATAAATTTTCATTTTTTCGAGAAATAAAAATTTTTTTTTAGTTTTTACATGATTCTGCCTAATAAATTGAATTTATGACAAAATTTATAAGAAACTTTCTTGTAGGAAATTAAATTCTCTAAAAAAATGTTCCCTATAAATTTTATCATATCACTGATAGTTTAATCAGAATTTAAATTTAAAGTTTGGTAACTAGTAAATTTTTTTCCAAAAATCACAAAATTTTTTTTATTTTTCTTTGAATTCATTTTCTGATTAAATTATTAATTTTATAAAAAAATTTAATGAGAGCTTTTTTGTAGGAAATTTAATTCTCTACAATTTTGATTCTAACAATTTTTACCGCATCTCGAATATTTTACCCAGAATATCAATTTAAAGTTTAGTATATTTGTATTAGAATTTTTATAAAAAATTAGACTTTAAAAAATGAATAAAATAAGCTTACATTTTCCTACAATCAATCAAAACTCATGATCCATAGAGCTTACACATTATTTTATAGAAAAAAAATTTATTATAATGACTAACTCATTGTAATAAAAAGAGCCGGTGATTTGAATGCTCGGAACTGGTAGGAAAGACCGGCAAGACGTGAGACAGTCACGACTACCAATTTAAAACTATTATATTATATATTATATTCTCACAAAGTCACTGTCTTATATATTTTTTCCATCATCTATTACAATCTAACTAGTCTTCCGCATATTTTCCTCCATTAAATATTATTATAAATTATAATAATACAATAAAAAATTACTATTTTAACACTTTTACATTTCTAACCTCTATATATATTAATAAAATATATATATATATAAATATTGTAATAAATCAAACTAACGTTGGTTAAGCCAAGGTCAGGTGGTTTAGATCACCTTTCGATAATTGTCATTCACTACATTAATGTATACATAATTCATTTATTATGTATACATATATATATATTTTTTTTTTTTATCATACCAATCATTATTAATAACTCGTACGAGTAATTTGAATATTGATGAAATATTGAATTAAAAGACGGTAAATTAAATGAAGAACCGAAAACCGCGGCCATGTTTGACGGAACGGAATAAGGTTATGGACGAAAAATGGTTCTTATCAACGGGCTGGTGATTGTTGATAATTGTTTAAATTATAAATGCCCACTGGGTCCAAATGGGGGACAGATTTGGTTCGTTGTCGAACTTGGCCGAGATGTTGACTCTGAGAATCGGTGTAGGAAGTAAAATATTAATCTGTTGGTAATTATGTAAGCTATCGAACTGACAAGTTTCTGCTGGGACGAAAATCGTACTTATGGATTTAAATGGACGTTAAATTGTTAAATAATAAAAGTTTATTTTTTTAAATGACATAATTTTAAATAATCGATGTAATTTAATAAATATTTAGATTTATTTATTTATGACAATTTAAAGGCATTGAGAGCTCGATTTATGGGAGATTTTTTTTTTTATAGTTTTTAATTGGTAGTATTTTATTAATGGGATTTATATTGTTGGCGTAATTTAATTTTATGGAGATATTTATTGTGAGAAATATTTGTGGAAAATTTTATTTAAATCCATCAAGAATTACGGGAGTTATCGCTTTATATATTCTCTTCATGATGGCCCATTTTGGAATACTTTCTTCGTGTCGTAAATTTACTAGCGTGCACTTGAAAAAATCTTCGCAATGTTTAATATAAATTTGAGGTCTTAATTTAATAAAATTTTCTGTTTTAAATAAAAAAAACTATATAAAAATAATTTTTAATAATATTCACTTTTTTTGTAATTATCAAATAGTTTAAAAATGGCTATAACTCAATAAATTATCCATTTATAAAATTGTCCCCTGGACATTTTTTGTAGTCCACTCAATTTTCCTCAAAATCTTCCTCAGACTTTTTTACATAAACTCAAAATTTTACGCGTGATGAGTCATTTTAGTAAAAATTTTAATATCAAATCTAAATCATAGCTTACAAAATTCTCTTATACTTTTTATATTCCAATCATTAATATAAAAATATTTTCTTAAAAAACGAACCTGTATCTGAATATATATTATGTAAAATGTAGTTTTGCAATAAAAAATATAATATCCCCTATAGAAATGAAAGAAAATAAAAATGTTGAAAGCCATAATATAATAAAAATAAAAAAATAAAAAAAGGCAACAGTATAATGCCGTACAAGAGTACAGTATTATAACGTGTGATGATGATCCAGAGGATGAACGCAGGAGTAACTAAAAGGTCCGTTTTAAAACATACAAACACGGCATGGCAATGAAGCTCAACTCTCCAGTTCTCCAGTTCTCCATATAATACTCCGTATAGTAGCCTACAGCGTGTAGTATATAGTAAGCAAGTCTGAGCTCACACATGCTCATACATAAGTCCGTGCAGTATAATGATATATACTAAGAACCAAACTGAAGAACAGAGGGAACAGTAGATGTAGAGTATAGAGCGAACCGCTTCAAGTGCGTCGATTTGAGTCGAGGCATGACTATAGTCAGCTGTATAGACGCGGGGGTAGAGACGCCTGAGGTTCAAATTGAAGAGAAGAGTGGTATGTAAGGAGAAGTGAGGTGAGGATACAATTGTGGCGGCGGAGAATCTACTCGTAGTGGTAGTTGTATTATGGGAGCCAAGGTAGCTCAGGCAAGACGTGCGAGCCAGTACCCCGAGTCGGCTACACGGGGTGGGGAGAGGTGAGCGGGTGATCAGGTGAGAGGCTGCGGGGGAAGGGGCCAGAGTGAACCGGGGCCAGCAGGTACAAGTAAATACCTGTGCTTGGTAATCCGGTGGGGGAAAAAAATGACGACTAACTCACGGTCGGGGCCCAGGGTCCCGTCCGACATCTCTCAAAGCCCCAGTTGCTCGCGAGAGACCCTAACGTACTCTTCAGACAACGGAACTTGGACCACACCTTACATTTTTTTGCATTTTTTTAAAAAAATTTTACGACCAGTCGGTAAATCTTTGACGTGTCACGTTACAGTGAAGTGATAGTTGTTAAAGATTTTTTAAAACAATCAGTGCCCTAAGACATTTTTTAAACTAGGATATTAATCCTAGATGTCAACAAACAGCCTAAGAAATAACGATTGATTTTCAAGTGCTTTTGTATTATCAAAGTGCATAAGACTTTCAAGGTGATAGAAATAGTTATAACGTGGACATTTATCTACATGTGGTGACTTGACACTTGTCAAGGACTATTGTGATTTATGTTTATACGGAAAACGCTATTTTATAATTGTACCGTGGAGTAAAAGTTCAAGGTCAATGTGGAATCAATTGGGGAGACCCATTGTTTGAGTAGTCTATAAACTTGTTTATCAAGGGTGTAAATGTTTGTGAAACAGGTATTTTGAACTTGAGGGGGTTGTTAAAATGCCGAAAATATTTTTAATTAAAAACCGTTTGCACCAACAACAATTAAGGTTGTTGGAAGCACAACATTTGAGTAAATCGCCGCCTAATGGAAAGGATAGTCCATTAAGTACCGAACCACTCAGTCTTATTGTTAATAAACATCAGTGTAAGTATACAAATCTATATATATATATATATATTTTTTTTTTTTTTCAATTATACGATACTGTACGCTTGCAACAGGTGCCGACACCTGTTGCTGACCACCTTCCGGTTTTTATTCTTTACAATTACACAGTATAATTCACCTTTTATCCTTTCAACAGCCAGCATTTTTCGTCATATTCTACTAGCCGGTGATTAGGGAAAAATTAGATAATCGGTGAGTTCAATGCTGGACCGAGCAACGAACTTTGGATTAGTCAGTTTAAGTCGAAATTTAACAGAATACTGTCATTAGTAGAATCACGTTATACAATTACAGAATGACAGGGAAAAAAGGTTCTCCGATTTGAATCATGGTAGCATTCCTCGGTCTTAAAATGGACGCTTGAAGCGCCGCTATAAGAGTCGCGATTTGTTGCCTCGGATAAGTACCCTTATGCTACGGTATTCCATACATACATAGTGACTTACACTGTGAACCGAACAAGTTTTATCCCTACCAATGCATTAAATAAAAATAAAACGATACGGGACTACAGCAACCGAATAAGAGTTTATTGTCGATGCAGTACACGCGCATTCCAGTTAAATCTCACGGTCACAACGTTCTCTGGCTTCGAAACCTTCCTTTCAACGAATAAAAACAAAAAAAGCAATAAAGGTAAATCAGTAAGAAAAACAACTTTGTTTCAGATCGCGATAAAACAGAGGACGATCGTGCGACAACGCCTGAATCTGTACGCAGCAATAGTCCAGCAGTATCACCACCACCACAATGGCAACCAACATCCACACCCGCGAATCCAACCTCGACACCAAGGCGTTTTATATCAAGTATTTTAGGCGGTGATGTCCCGTACGGAAGTCGTACGCACGTACTTACGCGTGCTGAACGTAAAGAATATGGAAGTCCAGCGATTGTACCAACGGGAGACAAGTTTCCACGTAAAGCTGATAAAATTGAATTACCTAGACCACCGACTCCTCCCAAAACACCACGAGTTGAACCTCCGACGAGAGTTTCGGTGATACAGCGGGTGCCACCTCAGACCCAACCTCCTAGACAGGAGCATACTAAAATAGAGATACCGCGGACAACGGAACCAGAACAGGATCAGCCAATTGACTACGCGGTGCCGAAAAAAAATAAAGATGAAGATCAGGATGAGGAGCAGAGTCGTGAAGGGGCTAAAGCTTTGCGAATCGGTAATTCAATTGCCCGGCCACTTTTGGCGATGAGATTATCGGGTCCTCAGACAGTAAATGCAGCCGCTGGACATGGGAGAGCTAGTTCTGGTAATTCGGGATCCAGTGGTTCGAGCGGTGGTAGCTCTGCAGGAAGTGGTGGTGGTTATTCGGGTTCTGGGTCAGGTGGAGGTGATATTGGTGGAGGTGCTATGGGTGGTGGTGGAGCTGGGGCTGGGGCTGGGGGTGGAGCCAGTGGTGGTGCTGGAAATGGAGGTATGAATCCTGGTGGTAATGGTGGTCGGGGTAATTATGGACCAAGTTCACCACCTTCGGGTTCACTTCCCCCGTTTTATGAATCGCTAAAAGGTGGGAATAATCTAGCTAATTTTGTAAATCAATATACGGGACAGAATGGTGGATTTTTGACGCCAACTAACGTTGGTATGGAATGTGATACTGGGCAGCAAGATATTCAGCAGCAATACAACTCGCAAGAGGGTAAACAATACTCATTGATGCAGAATGTATGCGCCTATGGGCTAGTGCTTAAAGAAGAAACTGACGAAGACGAGTTAGGCGATTATAAGATTCAGCCCAATGACTTACTGTCTGGACAGTACGGAACTTACGATGTCACTGACTCGGGAATGATGGTTGACATGGTAACCGGTGCCGTAGTAGATCCTTTGCAGTTTACTGCAACCCTCACATTTAGCTCACCAACGGATCACACGGCACTCCTAGAAAGCTTGGCAGCAGACGCTACAGAATTATTTCTGCCACGTTTGCCAGCTGATGAAGGAGGCAACGATCTACTGGAAGATTCACTCCATTCTCCTGGATCAGCCACTAGCCTCGGCCACGATGGACAGATGGCTACCCCTGTAGAACCTTCAGTAGACCCATTCCCTGAACACAGTATGGCTCTTCGAGGTTTCGATACCACAAGACATTACAACGCGAATCAATTTTCCCTGTCAAAGTTATCAGCAATAACTTCGTATCCTTCCGATGAGTCTAGTTATCAGCCGCTTGCCAAAGAACGCCCTGAATTGGCGTTACACATCAACAACCAAAATCAGACGCATCAGGAACCGCAGCTCCAACAACTACAGATTCAGGTCCAGATGCAACAGCAGCAGCAACAACAACAACCTGCCACATCCCCACATCAGCATCATCATCAGGGATTGTTGAGCCCTGGTCTCACCTTCTCTGGAAGTGGTAGGCCTTTTTTTTTTTTTTTTTTTTATGAAATTTGATATCTGATAACACCGGAAGCTAATAACGATAACTTATTGTTTTGCATACAGGTTTAGACCTCGATACCGGAAGCAGTACAGGCGGTAGTTTACCCAGTCCAGGTGCCGGAAGCTGTTCCATTGACGCAACTTCAACAAGTACGTCACCAGCGTGCGGACTTATGGAACACGCACCAAGTCCATCGGGTGTCACAGCAACTGTGAGTTCATCAATCAGCGTTGGCGACCCGTCCTTAACACAACGGCCTGGCGTACTCCAGCAGAGGGTAAGCATTCCTGATTGATAAAGGCAAATAAAAGCATTAATTAATTATGCAGTGCCAATCAACTTGAGTGCTTAATCTCTTCCTAAATATGTTATCCCTTTCCATTAATTCAATATCCGAACTTAAAAGTGATCGGAATTTATAATTATATTTTATGTTTGTATTCAGTTGGGACTTCCGGGTGATTGTCAATTGGAATTCGTGAATGGCGGTCATGGAATCAAAAATCCATTGGCTATTGAGGGACAGCGGCAGACTAGTAATCGCGACGAGGAACGCGTTAGCCGACCAGCTTCTGGCAAAGTAAGTTTTGTTGAACAAAGACAATGCTTCTTATTGATTTAGAATGAAAATCTTATTGATTGGTCTTTGGGTTCTTTCAGGACGATGATCCAAATCGTTTCTCCTGCCGCATTTGCAGCAAAACTTTTAGCTTACAACGGCTACTAAACCGCCACATGAAATGTCACAGTGACGTTAAACGTTACTTGTGCACATTCTGCGGCAAAGGTTTCAATGATACATTTGACCTCAAGCGCCACACACGAACACATACTGGCGTAAGGCCGTACAAGTGCAATCTCTGCGAGAAAAGTTTTACACAGAGGTGCTCACTCGAGAGCCACTGTCTCAAGGTTCACGGTGTTCAGCATCAGTACGCTTACAAGGAGAGACGGACAAAGGTAAAATCTTAACTCTCAGGCAAATTCTTGGCTTGTTGGTACTCATTCCAAAGGGCTTTTAATCACGAGCACTAATTTTGCTATTACAGGTCTACGTTTGTGAAGAGTGTGGACACACAACTCAGGAGCCCGAAGTCCACTATATTCATCTCAAGGACAAACATCCTTACAGTCCAGCCCTGCTGAAATTTTACGACAAACGACACTTTAAATTTACCAACACTAATTTCGCTAATATGCTACTGCAGGTGCGCACCTAAGAAAAAAATTATATATACATATACTCCTCTCGCCTACTTTCGCCCTTCAAGTACCTAATCGTGATTCTCTTCGGCGACTTATTTGATTTTCATTAGCAAGAAAAAAAACTTACGAACGATCGATCGTTTTTCTGACACCGATTTAATTGTTAATCTAGTAACCGGAAACTAGGACTCAGTATTTTTAAATTGTTAAATGATAAAAGAAATTAATTTATTATTTTTAATGTATATAACTATCGACTATCGGGTGGTGGCGGGAATTTCTTTAAATAAATGGGTATATTCGAAAAAAAAAAAAAAAAAAAAAAAAAAAAAAAAAAAAATGGTTTACTCAGTTAAGCTGTGGATGTACGGAAAGATATTTTTTTAACGGGTCCACCGATTCTAATGATTTTTACAGTGATTGGAAGTGCCGATTTTTTATGATCTCTGACTTCTGATTGCCGTGAGGATTATTTAAAAGAATATCACGGAAAATTTTATATACATCTTATTATAGGGCATTTTAGGTCGAAATAAAAAGAATTTTGAATTTTTAGATAAAGTAAAAAACATATGAAAAGTTGATTATTTCATTGTAGTATCCGAAGATTTTACTTGAAAAATATTCAAAACAGAATACTTGAAAAAAAAATAGTTTTTTAAATCTTTTCATTATTCGAAAAAACCCAGATATGGTCATATATGGCTAAGTATGATCAAATATTATCATATATTAATTTTATTTTAATAAGCCATGAATATATGACTATGCATGGTATCTGACATTACAAATTACATGATCTGATGTGATCATATATGATCGTAATTGACATCAGACGTGATCATGTCCGTAGAAATACTCAGATTTGATAATGTATGATCAGATGAAAAAATTTATCGTATCTAATCAGATGTTTCATGACATTAACGTTCATACATGTTTATATTTGATCATATACCATCAGATATGACTATTCGTATATGATCATATGTAATAACTCGTATAGTATGATTATATATGATCAGATAAGACTATTTATATATGATCAAATGTAGTAACTCATATATTATGGTTACATATGATCAGATATGGCTATTTATATGTGATCATATTTAATAACTCATATAGTATGGTTATATATGATCAGATATGGCTATTTATATATGATCAGATATGATTGTTCATATATGATCAGATATGGCTATTTATATATGATCAGATATGACTGTTTATATATGATCAGATATGACTGTTTATATATGATCAGATATGACTGTTCATATATGATCAGATATGACTATTTTTATATGATCATGTATAATCAGACATAACTAGTCATATATAACCATATATAATTACTAGTCTAATATGATCATATATGAGTATTTATATTAGATCATATCTGAACGTATTTGGTCTTACAAAGGTATTCTTAGTATCTGGCACATATAGAATTTATATAAAGCCATATAGAATCACATCTGAGTATTTTAACTCGGATTTTAATGGAAAAAAAAAACTTATCTTGTTATTGACTGCCCTAAATTGCTCTATATATATTTAAAAAAAAGCATTTATACAACCGGTTAACCTGTGATACGGAATGGTTTAATTTTTCATAATATTTTTAAAAATTACATTAAAATAATTATATATATTTAATTTTATTTTCGCAGTGATCAAGAGGAAATCATAAATATAAGATGAGATTATTATAATTATTATATAAATATTAAAATGCAATAATTAAATTTCCTCATACGATCATTTATTTATTAATTGATCAATTAATTAATAATTTATAATTATTAAATTTTTGTTTATTTTATGATTATTTATCATAAAGGGGGTTCGTGCAATTATATATATTTTTTTTTTTAATTAAAAGGTTTTAAGATAATTATAATTTTGCACCCGGTTAATTATTATTGATAATAAAAAATAATTAATTGTTAGTGGGTATGTATTTTTTTATATTAATGGTGCATAAAATTTATCATAATAATAATTTTAAAAAATATATATACATATATATTTTATGTAAATAAATAAAATTGAAAATATATGACAAGACTTTGTCAAAGCTATCGATGCTGTTTTAAAAGACTGTAAATAATTAAATAATAATAATTATTATATTTAATGGCACGGTACTTATGCAATGTAATTTTTTTTTTAATTTTAATTAATTAGTTTTTTTATGAATAAAATCACATTTTTTTTTATCACAAATACTCAAATTATTAAAAAATTTTTGCGAAAAAAAAAACTATTTACTATAAATATTTTTTTTTTTTTTTTTTTACTAATTACTAGATAATTTAATTTATAATTTTTACTGTAATAGTTTATTTATTTGTTTATTGATAGTGATAATTATTAATAATAAATAACTAAAAAAAAATTTTTATATATATATTAAATATATGTTCTTAATTATATTTATAATGTTTAAAATATACGATACAGATTGTGACAAATAAAAGAATGAATAAAAAAAATTTTATTACTAATTTTAAAAGATTTTAATTTTTATCATCTATTGTCAACAAGCAAAATTAGCATCAATTCCCTGGTGGATCCGAACTATGGTAAATTACAGTAATTACCTAAATCGCTCGTAATTTGTGGTATTCGAAAGAGTTACGGTATTCTACAGTAAAATACCGGAATTTCCATAAAAATACAGTACGATAGTATTATTGAATGTGCTTGGAAACATCACAGTTTGTGGTAACATTGGGGTATTTTACCGTAAATGTGCAGATTAATTGCAACATTGAGGTATTTTACCGTAAAGTGAAATATTTCACTGAATTTCAGAAAATGCCACAAATTGCGGTAAATTTTCCGAATAACTTTCAATCGGATTTATTCCGAGTAAAAATTTTCAAGGTGTACGCTGCAAACATTACTTGTAATAAAATCTATACTAAAATAAACCTCATACTTCATGTACTTTAAGAGGCAAATTCTACAGTCATGCGATATTGCGATATGAGCTTAAGGCTTACGGCCTATTCATATGCGCCGTATGTCGCTAGTTGTGGATGAGTAGAATAAAAAATATCAGCTGATTGATGGAATTTTTTATAAATTTTTTATTTTTACTACAGAATATTTTTATAAGTCACCACACTATTATCCCATTTAAAAGTAATTAATAATTAAAATATTTTTTAATTTAAAATTTACCCGGGCATATCTAATATTACGTCATTTACGGTAGGTCTACCATAACTTACTGAAATCTACCGTAAAATTACCGTATTCCTACAGTGATGCTACGGAATTATCACCATAACTAGATGAAACTGATGCTAGCGGCTGAGATAAGTAGCGGCCAGAAATTTTTTGCGTGGCCGCTACTTATTACACCCGCTAGCTTCAGCTTCATCTGTAACTAGTGGTAAAATTACAGTCTATTGTCCAAGTACCATAATATACGTTAATTTACCGTAACCCTGGGTTCGCCAGGGTAGCTGACCTATAGTGTATTCTCAGGCATTGGACGGATTATACAAAGGATTTATCTCCTTGGTTAGACAAAGTTCGCCAGAAATTTTCAAACAATTGAATTCTACTGGGTCATTACCAACGGGTTTCCATTCAACAGGAATCAGCTTATGAGATTGATGATTATTAGGATTTCTAATTAAAACAACGTATGGTTATTAATTATTTACGACAGAGTAATTTGTTAATTTACCCGGTTTTTGCGAATGCAGTCCATAATTCAATAAATCGCTGCTGAATATTGTGCTCGGTGGAGCCTGATTTTGGCGGGTCTATTCCTATTTTTCTGTATACCTTCATATTAAACAAGTAGCTTGCATCCTCGCAGTGACATGCTCCTATTATAAATAAATTAAATTAAATTACCAATAATGATTTATAATAAATTATAATTTACGAAAGCTAACCTTTCAAATTCGTTCGCAATATCTTTTGCATCATAGATGTATTTTTACAATAATAATCAAATTTAAATAAATAAGTTGGCATATTAGGGAACTGCTGCTGAATTTTAATTATATGATAAATATTAATTATAAAATTTGTCATACTTATTAGATCAACAAATCGCTCGATATTTTCGAGTGAAATTTTATTGTCAGCCATATAAAATTTTCTAATACCCTCAAATGAAATTTTTTTTCGGTCTAAGAAATTTCTTACTGTCGGATGCAGTAATATGCGTTCATCAGCATCAATTTCTGATAAATTTTCTTCGGTCAGTTCTAAAAATCCGTAAAATAATAATGATTATTAATGGGTAACCTCAAAAACTGATATTGTGTTGATAAGAATTAATAATTTTTTTCAGTACCGGTAAGAATCATGATTGCTTCATGGCTAGTAACACCGAATATACATGGTACTCTAATCCCTGAATTAACAGCTTCATCTATTGGAATTTTTATAAATGGAGTCTTGGATTTTGAATCTATTGAGGGCCCAAATGTGTTGATACTTAGTCTGTTCTGATAGTGAAGGCAGGAAAACATTTAAAACACAAAAAACGATGGACAGAGGGGGAATGTAACATATTCGTTTGCACGCGTCCAAGAGAGAGAATGAACCTCGGGAACTGCTCCTACTACCCCGGGAAAAAATGCTTAGATATGATCATATCTGAACATTTTTTCCCGGGATTGCCCAATATCAAACTGTCTGAATAAAAGTGGGAGTAAAAACCGGGAACCGAGGTTCACTCTTTTGTTGGGGCAACTTTAGATGACGAGTGTGTTGGTAGCATTGGCCTTAGGCTCTTGGAACCAACTACTAAGTTCTAAGCTGAGTTTATAACTATAAGCGATATTATACCTTCCAACTCAAAAGGGATGCTTCTGCTTTCAGTATATCACCAAAATCCGCTTTTCTAAGAAACTCAATGAGCTTTTTGGGGTCTTTCGTCTCATAACCAAGTATAGCTGTGATTTTTTCGGCAGTATCTTTCATAGATTCTATGGAAACACTAGCCCATGGGTTTGTAGCAACGCCGCTTTGTAAAATAGCTTTATGAAATAATCCTGAAACGGGCAAAAGGAAATTAATCAATTTACAAGGAAATTATTAATAGAATACTGACCTTGAGCCAACGGTGAAAGGGTTAAATAATGAACTGAAGCACTTCCAGCACTGTATCCAAAAATAGTAACGTTATTCGGATCACCACCAAATTTAACTATATTACGTTGAACCCATTTCAATGCCATAACCTGATCTTTTAATCCCTGATTACCTGGCGCTTGTTCATCATCCAAATTAAGGAATCCTGTTATAGTAATAAATTTATTTATATTTAGTAATTTATATTCCACTATATGAAAACCAACCCAGTATTCCAACTCGATAATTTATTGCCACTAAAATGACGTCTTTTTCTACGATAAAATCCGGGCCATGAATGTCGTCATCGCCAGAACCAAATGAAAAATTTCCGCCATGTATTAAAAACATTACGGCCTTCAAATTTTTCGGATACAATTCCGTTGTATAAACATTTAAATACAAACAATCGTCGGTTCCTATTATTTTCCTAGAAAACCAGTTTATTTGGGCGCACTTGCTGGCATATTGAGTTGCGTCTTTGGTACCAGACCACGGTTCCAAGGGTTCAGGGTCCTAAATTATGATAAATAATTTATTTGAATAAATAATTTCTCATAATAACAATATACAAACTTTGAATCTTAATTCTCCAATTGGTGGCTTCGCGTACGGAATACCTCTAAAAGCGTAAAAATTGACTCCATTATAATTTAAATCTTTGATACCGCGTAATTTACCCTCCTGGACTTTAACGATCGGTCTCTCCATATTTAGTCACTCATAAATAATACTAACTTGCGAGCGTAATAATAATGACAAGTTATCAAAAATAACAGCTTTATATACTTACTAATAAGTAATAAATATTTATTTTAATATATATTTTAATGATAAATTGCTACTCTTTGATTCAACCTTGTACTTAGTAATAAAATAATAAGAATATTTATTAAGTAATAAACATTGAACGCAATAAAATTATGAAACTATTTATATATGTAAGGCAAAAGTTAACGATCAAGTTAATTGTTATACTTGAAAATACATTACGCAAGATAATGAAATTAAATTGTATTTTTTTTTTAATATATATATTAGGGTGGCTCAAAAAAACCGACTATTTTTTTTCGAGTCTCTTATGAAAATTTGTTAGTTTACGATGTTTTAAGAAGCCTCTCCAAAAATCGAAGATAAAAATTTTTCAAGAGGTCGCTCACGAATTTTTAAAATATAAAAAATTATTGAAATTTGAATTTTTATTTCAAATTTTTTTCTTTCTTGGCAGCAATAGTTTATATTTGTGAAATCATGACTACGCTGAAAATTCAAGCCCAAAATTTAAATATTTAAACGGCGCTCAAGAATTTTGAATGTTTTCTAGCGACCCTTGAATATTAATAATAAAGCTTCTCGATTTTTTGACCATCAGCTTGCATCACAATCAATAAAAAAATAACGGAGAAATATAAATAATAATTTATTTACATACTTTTTTATTTTTTAATTCAATTTTTCGGTTTTTTCGCTTATTAAAAACTTAGCAAATTTTATTGTTTAAGACTGCCCTGTATATTTTTCGTTATGCAAAAGTTATATTTTAGTGCAATGACAATAATTGAGTAATAAAAAAATACAAAAACTAATTCAAAGTATTAGTCACATATTATCAGTTAATACTCAAAATTTTTGAGCGCCATTTAAATATTTAAATTTTGGGCTGAAATTTTCAGCATAGACATGATTTTTCAAATATGAACTATTGCTGCCACGAAAAAAACAAAATTTCGAAGTAAAAAATCCGAATTTCAATTATTTTTTATATTTTCAAAATTCGTGAGCGACCTCTTGAAAATTTTTATCTTCGATTTTTGGAGAAGCTTCTTAAAACATCGTAAACTAACAAATTTTCATAAGAGACTCGAAAAAAAAAAAATAGTCGGTTTTTTTGGGCCACCCTAATATATTAAACAGTAAAAAAAAAATTTTTTTTTATTAAAGATATTTCAAAAGGTACTTTAATAAAAAAAATCTCAAGTACGGTTAAAACTCCAAAACTTCCCACTGGTTTCGAACTCAGGAAACAGAGTATAGATTTTCTATAGAATTTCTTCGACAGCGATCCTGATCACAATTGAGGGGTCGGTTAGATGTTTGAAGGCTTCAGGGGTATCAGGCAAGTCTTCTAAAAATAGGTCATTCACGATAAATACTGTAATTTATCATAATTCCGATCCATTAGGGTCAAATATAGTCATGTATTATCATTAAAAAAAAAATATTTACGGCATATATTAAAATTATTATTTATGGTTTATTGGTCATGAAGTTGTAATTGCTCGCAGCCATCCAAAATACAAGAGTTAAAGACACATAGTAAACATTGTTGTACACAGAGAGAAAATTATGGTAACTGTTCCTAGTACGTTTATGAAATATCATCCCATACCGTTATGGTAATGATTACTTGGGATTATGGGATATAGACCCATACTTTCTGGGAAAACTTTCCATAAGTATGGGAACAATTTCTATCATTATGGTAACAGTTTCCATATCGCATGTGAAAAAATCATGGTAATGACTACCATGCTTATAGGAATAGTTCCCACAAGCAAATAGTAAGCGATCCTATAACCACATTGTAATGGTTCCTAAGTGTATATGTAAATAAGCCCTATATATTATGGTAACTATTCCTATAATATTATTGTAAACATAACCATCATATTATGGTAATGGTTACCATAATATTATGGTAATCATTCCCATAATGTATGGAAATTATTACCATAATATCATGGTAATAATTTCCATAATAATATGGTTACCATTAACATAGTTATATGGTAACGATTACCATGATTCTATTGGAACTATTCCGATACCATATGGGAATTATACCCATAATTATAGGAATAATTACCATAATATATATGGGTGCCGTTCCTATAATCAACATTTCAAAAAAACCGGTTACCATGCAGTATGGGAACCATTCCCATAATATATTGTAACTGTTACCATAAATTTCTCTCCGTGTAATTAACATATTGTTGAAAATTATTTATATTACTTGAACTAGAAATGAATTATTATATTTAGCCCACGACAATTTGGCAGCACAAAACAATCTTGATATATATCACTTCTGTGAAAATGAGGCTCTATAATAAATGAATCTTTTTTAATAAATTATTTTTTATTTAAATACATAGTTTAATATATTAAGCAAGATAAGAAAAACTCACCCTTTATATTGTATTAGATGTTTGCACTTAATTATCCGAAATATGTAACGAACACAAACATGAAGCTTTCTCTGTAATCTAATTGGTTGTTGACTAGTAATACCAGTATATACATTGCAGCACAATAGTCAAAAATCGGAAATATTTAAATCATGAGTAATTTTTTTACTCATTGTAAATTGAATATATTACCGTACACTGATAGAAATTTTATATTGACTCAAGAAATACTTTATTGAGCCGAGAATTTATTTCGGTAGAAATCCAATTGTCTTGCTTCAAGAAATTCTTGTCTTGATTCCGATTTTCCTGGCTCTAAAGATTTTGTATCTTTGATGGATAACTCTCGTGTCTTGACCCGAAACTATATTATCTTCAATCGATACTATTGAATTTTTCAAGCAAGACCACTTGTCTCTTCAACTAAAAATATCCTATTATTATTTCAAGAATTTTAAATTTTTGGTTAAAGTAATAATTCCTTGACGGAAGATGTTTTTAAGGTAATGAAAAAAAAAAATTTTTTTTAAAATAAATTTCTACTTTAACATATTTGAAGTAAATGAATGTAGTCCTAACAAATCACTTTACAATTTTTTATTTTTAAAATAAAAAAAAAACGTTTTTTTTTCAAGCTGAGTAAATTGATATCTTGATTTAAAAATCCCGCCATTCTCGAAACAAGTCGGTAGTGCCTTGAACCTACATTTTGCCTATCTTAGTCCAAGAGCAAGAAATTCTTAAGCGAAATATGTCAGAATTTTGTTTCGAAACAAGAAAGACTTGATCGGAGAATAAAATTTTCAAACGAAGAATTTTTTTTCTCTATCAGAGAATTTGAATATTTTGATACAAAGACTTATTTTTTGAATTAAATCAATTAAAAATTTCGAAACAAGAACCACATTTTGAAGAAATAATTTTTCTTGAATCAAGATTGTTTTTCTATGAGTGTATATACTATGATTTATAATTACATCGTGCCAAAATCGAAATATAATTATTGACAATTTTTTTTTCTTAGTTATATATGAATTAAATAATAATAATAAAAATATAATAAAATATCTTTCGAACATTAATAGATTGTCTTTCGATAAACGGTTCGTATCATCTCTAACTGAAAGGCTACAATTGCAGGTGCTGCTGTCTCATTCAGCCATGCTACGAATTCCTGCCATTCTAAAGTCATCATACTCTGGATAAAAAAGTTAAAAAAAAATAATTAACACAAAATACGGTGAATTTATTAATCGATTTAATATAATTAACTTACTTTGAGTATAGAACCTCCGGCAGGGATTCGATAATTTAAATTTATGATCGAAAATCCGTAGAGCCATTTGGCTATCCTCCAATGCTGACAATCAACGACAAACATTATTGGGTCCAAATAGATCCATCTAGTTCCCAATGTATTGGGCTGCGGATACCCGATAACCAACGGTAACTTCATCAAATCCGATAAAGGTTTTCCATTGGCTTTTGTATAGATTGATACTATCTGATTAGCCGTAAAAAATAAATTCAAGTTGTGCTGCTTCCAAATTCGCTGGCTTAAAATTTCATGATGATCAAGACTGAGCTCAGTCATTACTAGGGGATTATCTATTTCGGCTAGCTTCTCATCATCAGTTAATGATGTCGAGATTGTGTCATCGTCATAATCGGATACGAAACAACTAGATTCAGGCACGTTATAAAATATCATTTTAGGCAAACTAGAGTATGTAGTGATGAAATTTTATTAATTTAGTAAATATCTTCACTTATCTGGTAATTAAGGTGCAGATAAACTTGATTTTTTTTAAGTTTGATTACGGAGAGAAAATTATGGTAATTGTTCCTAGTACAAAGTATAAAGTATTTATATATAAAATATCAACCGGCAATGTTATGGTGGTAATTATTTGGAATTATGGGGTATATACCCATAATTTTTGGAGAAAGTTACCACTTGTATGAAAAATACGTATATGGTCGAAATATATGATAAATAACAGAAAATATATGTGGCGAATTTAACTATATTTTATGATATATTTTTTATTATATTAAAAAATATAATATTCATCATATACGAGTCCGTATATGTTTAGTATATATAAAATATATATGTCGATCATATACAAAAAATATATTCTGATCATATATAAAAACATATATTTATATTGTGTATAGAAAAAAAAAGGTTTATTATTCGTATCTGTATGAATGAATATATGGTTAAGATATATAAAATCACATATATTTGCAACCAAAAAATTATATGATATATTATATTGTATATTATAAAAAATCATATAAGGATTTTCGCTGATTTTATATAAAATTATATACAGTAGCAAATATATGTATTCCATATATGTAACTTATATGTTTTTTATAATTAGCTATATATACATCTACATTTATCTTATAATATATTGTATTGATATATTTCTTTTTATATTAAAAAAATATAAAACTTTTATATGAAATGAAATATATGGTAGCATATAATTAATATTATATAATCCACCATATATTTTCTTTGTTATATTTAAGCATATATTATATTCAGTGTATATAAATGTATATGAGTATATTATATATTCGCATCAAATTAACTAATTTTGAAAATTTTATATGAATAAGAAACTTTTTTTTTCCATACACAATATAAATATATGTTTTTATATATGATCGGAATATATTTTTCGTATATGATAGAAATATATATTTTTATGTATATTGAAAATATATTTTTTTTATATGATTGATATATATATTTTTCGTATATGATTGACATATATATTTTTCATGTGTTAAATATATACGAACTTGTATATGATGAATATTATATTTTTTAATAAAAAAAAAAATATATCAGAAAATATAGTTAAATTGGCCACATATATTTTCTGATATTTATCATATATTTTGATTATATATGTTATTTTCATACGGGTATGACCCACTTCAATTAAATTAGATCTAAATTTTAGTATACTCTATTAACTGCAGATAAAATTATCGAAATTAGTTAATTTGAAGCGAATATATAATATACTCATATACATATATATACACCAAATAAAATATATGCATAAATATAACAAAGGAAATATATGATGCCATATATAATATAAATTATATCCTATCATATATTTCATTTCATATAAAACTTATATATTTTTTGAATGTAAAAAGAAATATATCAGTACAATATATTATAAGATAAATGTATATGTATATATAGCTAATTATAAAAAACATATAAGTTACATATATTTACTACTGTATATAATTTTATATTAAATCGGCGAAAATCTCTATACGATTTTTTATAACATACAATATATCATATATTTTTCTGTTGCAAACATATATGATTTTATATATTTTAACCATATATATTGTTTTTTCATACGAGCATAACAAAAAAAAAACTCACCCCCGGAACTTAGACCCGGTATCCCCTACTATAAAAAGTTAACGTGCGCAGCTCAGATACCAACTGACAGCTTTGCGGCATCGACGATTTCAAAACAATAGATTATTGATTTATATCGAAACCTAAAAGTCCGCGTGAATTATTTATTGCTACACGCATTCAAGTATCGACACGTCAGAGCGTCTCAACCCTATACTTATTTTTTAACTTCCTATTTTTTTTTTTTTTTTTTTATGTTTCGCACCTTTTATAATATGCAAGTTACAGACTGCATAAAAAAAAGTTTCAATAGATATATTTATTATTCACGTTCAAATAATATCAAAAGCAAGGCACGAAAACTAAAAAAAAATATATAAAAGACCGATCACTATACATTTCTTTTCAGTTAATGTTAAATATTATTTCGATTTTGATAACGTCAAATATATCACTCATTTTTTATACGAACAAAGGCTGGAAATAAATAAAAATATTACAATTTCAATATGGAAAGGACACCGATTAATAACCATCGTGGTTTGATGGAAAATTCCTCCTATTTATTAATGTACTCGAGATTAAAACTGTTGTTTCAAAACGGGGCTTCATCCATTTTCAATAAAGTTATAATTGTTTACAATATAAACAAAAACAAATACATATATATAATTGAAAATATTTTTTACGGTACTGTAATTATTTAAAAGATAATTTGGTCTACTGCACATGATACTTAACTACGACTTACATTCTGAGTATTAAAAACTGGTTACAAATATAGTGAATCTTTGAAAATTAAAATAAAATAAAGTTTTTTAATGTATGTTATACACTTAAAAAAACCGAGGTAAGTTTATGCGGTGTAGGTACTAATTTTCGGTATTACTTAAATTTCAACACCGCAAGCGGTAGAAATATTCTTTACCGGTGTTAAAATACATTGATAGAAAAACAATCTTGTTTCAAGAAAAATTATTTCTTCAAAATGTGGTTCTTGTTTCAAAATTTTTAATTGATTTAATTCAAAAAATAAGTCTTTGAATCAAAATATTCAAATTCTCTGATAGAGAAAAAAAATTCTTCGTTTGAAAATTTTATTCTCCGATCAAGTCTTTCTTGTTTCGAAACAAAATTCTGACATATTTCGCTTAAGAATTTCTTGCTCTTGGACTAAGATAGGCAAAATGTAGGTTCAAGGCACTACCGACTTGTTTCGAGAATGGCGGGATTTTTAAATCAAGATATCAATTTACTCAGCTTGAAAAAAAAACGTTTTTTTTTTTATTTTAAAAATAAAAAATTTTAAAGTGATTTTTTAGGACTACATTCATTTACTTCAAATATGTTAATGTAGAAATTTATTTTAAAAAAAATTTTTTTTTTTCATTACCTTAAAAACATCTTCCGTCAAGGAATTATTACTTTAACCAAAAATTTAAAATTCTTGAAATAATAATAGGATATTTTTAGTTGAAGAGACAAGTGGTCTTGCTTGAAAAATTCAATAGTATCGATTGAAGATAATATAGTTTCGGGTCAAGACACGAGAGTTATCCATCAAAGATACAAAATCTTTAAAGCCAGGAAAATCGGAATCAAGACAAGAATTTCTTGAAGCAAGACAATTGGATTTCTACCGAAATAAATTCTCGGCTCAATAAAGTATTTCTTGAGTCAATATAAAATTTCTATCAGTGTAGAGTTCACTTATCTCCAATTTTTTGCGGGCACCATGATGTTTTGAGACATAAAATGGCGGGGTTGGCCCACTCGGGAATAATATTCTCAAAGTAAAATATTTTAACACCAATAAGAATGTCTACATAAGCGGCGGCGTTATTTTAACACCGCTTTCGGTGTTTAAATTTAACACCGCCGATTTTAATAACTACACCACTTGGACTTACACCGGTTTTTTTTACAGTGTAGAACATTATTCAAAAGAAACCAATAGTTTTTAAATATTCCCTAGTCCAATATTTTTATTTGTTTACTTCGTCCATATTAGCAGAGGTGTAGTTTTAGACAATAAGATTAGATAACCTTAATTGTGATTGAAAACTGGTGGAGCCGCGGTTTTTAAACAATTACCGAAATAAAAAATAATTATTAAATATTTCTTTTCCTTTATATTAAAATTATATAAATTTTTATTCGCATTGAAGGATGTTTGGGCCTTTTCGCTATTACAGTTCAAATATATTTCTGCGAATCATTGTTAATTTATTTAAATTTGTTAATTTGGTAATGCAAGTGAGCGTTATAATAACAACAGGAATTGATACTGTTAGAAACATAAATAACATTCCAATTGTATCGAATAATATATGTTACATATTTCCAATGACAACGATATTGACTAAAGCGACATTTTCATTTTTTAATGAACAGAAAATGAAGGATCTTATTAAACGGGTATACAAACCTATTGATACATTACGTTTTTCTTCTGGTGAGTTTTTTTTATATTTTGTTATTTATTAATTAAATCTGTATTAAAAGCTGAATTGCATAGAAACTTTTTCTCAAATAATAAGTTTATAACAGCGTTATATGAAAAACGTGTCCGTATAAAAAAACAATATATGGTTAAGATATATAAAATCATATATGTTTGCAACAAAAAATTATATGATATATTATATTGTATATTATAAAAAATTATATAGAGATTTTGGCTGATTTAATATTAAATTATATACACGGAGAGATAATTATAGTAACAGTTACAATATATTATGGGAATGGTTCCCATACTGCATGGTAACCGGTTTTTTTGAAATGTTGATTATAGGAACGGCACCCATATATATTATGGTAATCATTCCTATAATTATGGATATAATTCCTATACGGTATCGGGATAGTTCCTATGAAATTATGGTAATCGTTACTATGTACCTATAGTAATGGTTACCATAATATGATGGGAATGGTTACCATAATATTATGGGAATAGTTACCATAATATTATGGAAATAGTAACCATAATATTATGGGAATGGTTACCATAGTATTATGGTAATGGTTACCATAATATTTAGAAATTATAATAATTTTTTATTTCTATAGAATTTTGCAGTGTAAATTATTATGAAGTTATTTATTATTATTATTATTATTATTATTTACAAATTAATTCTTATCTGACCAAAAATAATATTTTATTGTAATATAATTTCACAAAAAGATTAAATATACAAAAAAAATGCTTATTACAAAAAAAAAATTATTATAATTTCTAAATATTATGATAACCATACCCATAATATTATGGTAACCATTCCCATATACGCTTAGGAACTGTTTCAATGTGGTTATAGGATTGGTTCCTATTTGCTTATGGGAACTATTCCTATGAGTATGGTAATCATTACCATGATTCTTTCACATGCGATATGGGAACTGATACCATAATGATAGGAGTTGTTCCCATACTTATGGAAACTTTTCCCAGAAAGTATGGGTCTATATCCCATAATCCCAAGTAATCATTACCATAACGGTATGATGATATTTCATAAACGTACTAGGAACAGTTTCTTTAATTTTTTCTCCGTGTACAGTAGCAAATATATGTATGCCGTATATATAACTTATATGTTTTTTATATTAAGCCATATATACATTTACATTTACCTTGTAATATATTGTACTGATATATTTCCTTTTATATTAAAAAATATATGATTTTCATATGAAATGAAATATATGGTAGCATATAATTTATATAGTATATGGCATCATATATTTTCTTTGTTATATTTAAGCATATATTTTATTTGGTGTATGTATATGTATATAGATATATCATATATTTGCATCAAATTAACTAATTTTGAAAATTTTATACGAATAAGAAACTTTTTTTCCATACACAATATAAATATATGTTTTTATATATGATCAGAATATATTTTTCGTATATGATAGAAATATATATTTTTATGCATGATAAAAATATAGTTTTTATATATGACGAGAATATATATTTTCATATATTATAAAAATATATTTTTTGTATATGATCGACGTATATTTTTATTCATGCTAAACATATATGGACTCGTATATGATGAATATTATATTTTTTACAAATTTTTTTTTCTCAACTCACTTGTATCTAGATATCGGAGTATTAAAAATGATACGTACTGCATTGTCATACCAATTTTTCGACAGCGCAATATACATATTTGTATGTATAAGTGTCAGTGCATCGACATTTTTACTTGCGAATTACCACAATCGTGAGTTACCCATTCGTGGTGTGTTTCCAATAAATTCAACAGATACACCGAATTATCAGATAATATATGGACTCCAAGTGTACGCTATTTTAGTTAATTGCGTATGGGTGTACAGTTTTGACATGATACTTTTGGGAATGATAAGATGGATGACCATAGATTTAAAAATACTTCAACTTAATTACAGAATGTGTCCATATTACCAGGAACCACGTACTAATTTTGTTGTACCTAAAGAAGGATTTTCAGTAATCGAAAAATTTAGCTATTTTGCTGAAATAAAGCTAGATGATGAGATAAGCCGATTTGTGGCATTTAGTGAAAAAGAGGCCAACGTCAAAGACGATTCATTTCTAAAAAGATTTTTATCTTGTGTTATGCATCAACGTAAACTTATTGCTAATATAAATGATACTAATGATTTGTTTAGTGTTGTACTGTTTGTACAAACATTTTCGAATTGTTCGTTAACTTGTATGGGTCTTTTTGGACTCGTTGGTGTAAGAATTCATGGAATTATTTGAGTATACCCGGAAAAAATTACAGAGATATGACCATATATGTATGATCATATATAAAACTGTAAAAGTCGATACCGATGAAAATATATGATCATATTTGATATCATATATGATTTTATATGATCATTTGTAATCATGCCATAGTAACATGTGATCATACTTAAAGCTACGAAATTGAATCACTTCATCTATCATCATATTTTATCATAAATAAAATTTGTTTTCGTATCTGATCAGATATTGGTATTATCAGATAAATAGTTAAATACGACTGTATATGATCATGTCTTACATTACATATGATCTTATATGAATTAATCTAAAAAATTCGAAACAACTGCATATATATGATCATATTTGATATCATATATGATTTTATATGATCATTTGTAATCATGCCATAGTAACATGTGATCATACTTAAAGCTACGAAATTGAATCACTTCATCTATCATCATATTTTATCATAAATAAAATTTGTTTTCGTATCTGATCAGATATTGGTATTATCAGATAAATAGTTAAATACGACTGTATATGATCATATTGTACATTACATATGATCTTATATGAATTAATCTAAAAAATTCGATACAGCTGCATATATATGATCATATTTGATATCATATATGATTTTATATGATCATTTGTAATCATGTCATAGTAATATGTGATCATCCTTAAAGCTACAAAATTGAATCACTTCATCTATCATCATATATTATCATAAATAAAATTTGTTTTCGTATCTGATCAGATATCGGTATTATCAGATAAATAGTTAAATACGACTGTATATGATCATGTCTTACATTACATATGATCTACATGATTTTATCTAAAAAATTCTATGCAGCTGCATATGGTTATATTTGATATCATATGATCATATATTATCATAAATAATATTATTTGCCGTATATGATCAAATGTATCTAAAATCGATATTAAAGAATAATATTGTTGCAGTAGGCTACAGATCTAGCTGAGCTAAACATCAATCTTGTGCAGCAAAGACGCAACATATCTTAGTATTTTTTTCCTGTGTTATCTAATATTTATCTTAACTTTAAAAATAACTCAGGTCATTACCCTGAGCTTATATCGAATGAATAAATTTAATTTATCTTTCAGAGTATAAAAAAACACAGAAATCCAATGAATGACATCGTGATGCTACAAATTGGATTTTTAAATTTACTTTACTGGTGTGTGTTTGGGCATTTTTTGATAGTTCAGGTAATGTCACTAATTTATGGTTTTTGTCGAATTACCGCGAGGGCTAGAGTTCGAATCCTGCCTGGTGTTTTTGATAAAAATTATAAATAATAATTTTTTTTTTTTTTTTTCAGCATGACTGTTTGATAGACAGTATTTATGAATGTGGTTGGGAAGACCACTTGACAAATAAAAAAGTACCGCAGCTTATAATAAATACAATATTACATGGAATGCAACCGATTGTAATAACAGCTGGACACTTTTTCGATCTCTCTATGAAAACTTATCTTGAGGTAAATCTTAATATTATGGCTTTAATTTTATTTAACTTTTTTTAATTATCAATTTTTGTTATAAAATAACATAATTTTTTAAGTGCAGATCTAAAAATAGATAAAACTATTCCCTAGAAAAAAAATCAGATGTTTTGTATTTTTTTTAGGTTAAGTACTTAATTCCTTAGATTATTAATAAATAATTATTCGTTTAGGTTTTGAACAAATCATATTCATTTTTTGCAATTCTTAATACTGTAACAACCGAGGATGATTTTGAATAGATATTGAAACAATTTATAGAATAGAGAACAACTTTGGAGCCACTGTCTTTCAAGACTATTGCGATGGACATTGTCACTTTGTCACATGTACTTATTCTCGAGGGTCATTAATTTTATCTAAGCTTGTCGTGTTTGGTTATCCCTAATTTAAAAAAGGGATTTAAAAAGATTCAAAATAAAAAATTTTAAATACTTTATACTACTTTTGAATCGCTCTTCTTATGGGAATTTAATATTGCAAATCGTTTTAAATCCCTTTTTTAAATCAGGGATAGCGTAATGTACACATGCACTTTTGTATTTACTAAATAATGTCAATGAATAAAATGAAAAAAAAAAAAAAAAAAAAAAAAATTAATAAAAAAATGCTGCTGTTTCTTAATTTTTGACGTCATCTTAACCTATATTCAGTTACAGTTATCAAATTCAGTATTTACTTTGGCGAATTCAAATTAGGGCAATTTATCAAAATTTAACAGAATTTGAGATGAAAACAATAACTTTCCGAATTTTTCGAAAATCGATCTTACCTAAAAAATAAATAGGGGAGGCTAGCTTAGATTCCTATGTAGATTCCCTCAAGACGCGTATTAATAGACGATAGACACAGAAATCCAGATATCCCGAATTCTATAGAAATTACTTATATAAGAACTTGGATATATAGATTTTCCACAAAAAATTGTGGAAATATGGGAATTCAGAATTACTGTAATTTACGACGAAATGCCGTATTTTACGGTGATTCTCCTAAATACCGTAAATTACGGCAAACTTGCAGTAAAATATCGCAGTATTGCCGTAATTTTACCGCTAATTTGCCCCAAAATACCCCGAATGCCTTAAATTGCGGTAATTTACAGTTATTTGTGGTAAATTAGGGTAATTTACCGTAATTCAGATCTGCTAGAGTACCCATGCAATCTCACATGGATTTTTTTAATAGGGGTTGATTTTCATAGCGGGAGATTAAAAAAAAGTTGTTAAATAAAATACACTATCTAGACGGAGAGAAAAGTATGGTAACTGTTCCTAGTACGTTTATGAAATATCATCCTATACCGTTATGGTAATGATTACTTGGGATTATGGGATATAGACCCATACTTTCTGGAAAAAGTTTCCATAAGTATGGTAACAATTCCTATCATTATGGTAACAGTTTCCATATCGTATGTGAAAAAATCATGGTAATGATTACCATGCTTATAGGAATAGTTCCCACAAGCAAATAGTAAGCGATCCTATAACCACATTGTAATGGTTCCTAAGTGTATATGGGAATAAGCCCTATATATTATGGTAACTATTCCCATAATATTATTGTAAACATAACCATCATATTATGGTAATGGTTACCATAATATTATGGTAATCATTCCCATAATGTATGGAAATTATTACCAAAATATCATGGTAACTATTCCCATAATATTATGGTAACCATTACCATAGGTACATAGTAACGATTACCATGATTCTATTGGAACTATTCCGATACCATATGGGAATTATACCCATAATTATAGGAATGATTACCATAATATATATGGGTGCCGTTCCTATAATCAACATTTCAAAAAAACCGGTTACCATGCAGTATGGGAACCATTACCATAATATATTGTAACTGTTACCATAATTTTCTCTCCATGTAAGTTCTACTATCATACAACGTATATTTGAATTAAACTGTGCGTAATAGTATAAAAAGCATATTCCGCATGAAAATTTTTTATCTGATGAAGATATATTAAGGCTCGGCCGTACCTCACAAAATCTCGAATTTAAAAATTCTGATTAAATTTTGAATATCTATAGGGCACGAATAATAAAAATCTTCTAAGGATGATCGTCTTCTGCTTTTTGTCGGAAACTAATAAAATTGCTGTTATGATAATTATTCAATAAATATTTCGTAATCTTAAATTCGAGATTAGGTTAGGTGCGGCCCAGCCTTAAAAAATATATGTTACTGAATGAATATATATGTGACAATACATGAAATTTTATATAGAACTATATATATTTTTTGGCCAATTTTATTATATTTCTTCATATATGTTTTCTCTTATATAATTTCATATATTTCGCTATAATTTGAATATATTATTCATATATCTGAAAGCTTATAAGATATAATATATTAGAAAATAAATGTTTTTATATATGGAAACAAATAAGAATACATATATAATACACCAATATATGGTACGAAATACTGATCGAAGGATCTCTTAGCATTTAGAAATGTTGCAAACGGGATTTGTGTTGATTATATAGACTCATTAGATAAATAGGTGTGCTAATACTTATATATTATAGATAAACATTCATAAATTACTATTCCTCTCTCAGAGAATTTATGACTGTGAAATATGACATTGTTGTTTTCATTATCTGTAAAATGCAAATTAATTATATATTTTATTTGATGGTTATATATATATATTATCTTATAATATAGTATATAGTTACTGTACTGAAACACTCCAAGGATACACGATAAAGTTTACCCAATGTTATAGAACAGGGTGTTGACAACTTAACAATCATTGAAATCAACATTTTCTGTGATTTAGCTGAATATTTGTACCAATTGGTTTGACATCTTAAAAAGCATTAAAATGTTTATATTTAATATCTATTGATATCTCTAGAGTCATGTGGAACAAGTCTGCGCAAAACCATAAATTTCGGACTGAAAAGCATGAGTTTGCACAGTCTTACCCTTTGCGCACACTCGCCCCACATTACTCCATATTAACTTAGAAAGTAAATTAAATATAATTACGCGCAAAAATATAAATAATCACTGCTGTCTATTAATTTTTGGCCATACCAACAGAGAATAAAAACATCTGCTATTTCTGCTAGACCACAAGTTACGTATCTTATTACTTCAAAAAATTCGTCTTTTTTTATTATAGCCTGTTAAAAAAAATTATATTCATTTCATGGATTATTTAGAATTTTATTTTATATGAAAATCGACTATTTTTTTTTTTTCGAGTCTCTCATGAAAATTTGTTTGCATACGATGTTTTAAGAAGCCTCTCCAAAAATCGAAGATAAAAATTTTTCAAGAGGTCGCTCACGAATTTTTAAAATATAAAAAATGATCGAAATTTGAATTTTTATTTCAAATTTTTTTCTTTCTTGGCAGCAATAGTTTATATTTGTGAAATCATGACTACGCTGAAAATTTAAGCCCAAAATTTAAATATTTAAACCTCGCTCAAGAATTTTGAATGTTTTCTAGCGACCCTTGAATATTAATAATAAAGCTTCTCGATTTTTTTACCATCAATTTGCATCACAATCAATAAAAATATAACGGAGAAATATAAATAATAATTTATTTACATACTTTTTTATTTTTTAATTCAATTTTTCGGTTTTTTCGCTTATTAAAAACTTAGCAAATTTTATTATTTAAGACTGCCCTGTATATTTTTGGTTATGCAAAAGTTATATTCTAGTGCAATGACAATAATTGAGTAATAAAAAAATACAAAAACTAATTCAAAGTATTAGTCACATATTATCAGTTAATATTCAAAATTTTTGAGCGCCATTTAAATATTTAAATTTTGGGCTGAAATTTTCAGCATAGACATAATTTTATAAATATAAACTATTGCTGACACGAAAAAAACAAAATTTCGAAGTAAAAAATCCAAATTTCAATTATTTTTTATATTTTGAAAATTCGTGAGCAACCTCTTGAAAATTTTTTATCGTCGATTTTTTGGAGAGGCTTCTTACAACATCGTAAGCCAACAAATTTTCATAAGAGACTCGAAAAAAAAAAATAGTCGGTTTTTTCGGGCCACTCTAATATATATATATATATATATATATAATAATTATTCGACATACTTGCAAGCCGGTAATACACAGTGTAATTATACTTATAGTCATCGAAAAGCATAAAGTAACTGAATAAATATCCTGAAATTTTTCAACATATCTAAAAAATAAATATAATTTATTAGCATAAACAAAATTAATAATGACAATTACACTGAATTAAATTATATATTACTGGAGCATTTTTTGGTGCATTTGTTCACATGTTCTTAAGGATTTGAAGAAAATTTCATTATTAGTGCGATAACCTAAATTTTTTTCATTCATCGTTTCTTTGATCGTCATGTCAAGATTTTTGAGCCTGTAACTGTAGTAAATTTTAATTTACAAATAAATGAATATATATAGGATAAATACACCAATAGATGGACGAATATAAGACGAGTATAATTCATTTTATTATATCTTATTTATATTTTTTTGGAAAACATGAGAGTCTGCTTAACCGTCCATTTATTGGTACGCTTACCCTACCACATTTATCTATCCCGGAAGAAAACGCCATGTATTATCATGCATATTTGAAATATGCATGCTTAAAGCATGACTGCATGATATATGTGGTGTTTGATCATGGAGATTTATATTCAATGCATGACGAGTGGAGCAGTTACACGTGATACATGCATGATCCTACATGTTCATGTAGGTTTCAAACATGACTTTTCGTGATTTATACATTCATGCCTGCTCATGCAAAGTCATGTTTAATCATGCATGGTTTATATCCAGTTATGCCTGATCATGCATGACGAGGGAAGAATAGTCACATATGATCTGTGTGTGGTTCATGCATTGTCACACATGATTATACACTTTCATGCATGTTTCAATTAAGACTTTACGTAATTTATGTAGTCATACTTGATCATGTAGTTATATTAAATCATGCATGGTTCATGCAAAATCATGTCTGATCATTCATGACTATGCATGACGAGGGACGAATATTCACATGTCATCCATGCATATGGTTAATACAGGATCATCATACATGATCATGCATGTTTCAAGCATGACTGCATGATTATGCAAAATCATGTCTGATCATTCATGACTATGCATGACGAGGGACGAATATTCACATGTCATCCATGCATATGGTTAATACAGGATCATCATACATGATCATGCATGTTTCAAGCATGACTGCATGATTATGCAAAATCATGTCTGATCATTCATGACTATGCATGACGAGGGACGAATATTCACATGTGATCCATGCATATGGTTAATACAGAATCATCATACATGATCATGAATTTTTCAAGCATGATTATGTAAAATGACTGGTAATCATGCATGGATCATGCAAAATCATGTCTGATCATTCATGACTATGCATGACGAGGGACGAATATTCACATGTCATCCATGCATATGGTTAATACAGGATCATCATACATGATCATGCATGTTTCAAGCATGACTGCATGATTATGCAAAATCATGTCTGATCATTCATGACTATGCATGACGAGGGACGAATATTCACATGTGATCCATGCATATGGTTAATACAGAATCATCATACATGATCATGAATTTTTCAAGCATGATTATGTAAAATGACTGGTAATCATGCATGGATCATGCAAAATCATGTCTGATCATTCATGACTATGCATGACGAGGGACGAATATTCACATGTCATCCATGCATATGGTTAATACAGGATCATCATACATGATCATGCATGTTTCAAGCATGACTGCATGATTATGCAAAATCATGTCTGATCATTCATGACTATGCATGACGAGGGACGAATATTCACATGTCATCCATGCATATGGTTAATACAGAATCATCATACATGATCATGAATTTTTCAAGCATGATTATGTAAAATGACTGGTAATCATGCATGGATCATGCAAAATCATGTCTGATCATTCATGACTATGCATGACGCGGGACGAATATTCACATGTCATCCATGCATATGGTTAATACAGGATCATCATACATGATCATGCATGTTTCAAGCATGACTGCATGATTATGCAAAATCATGTCTGATCATTCATGACTATGCATGACGAGGGACGAATATTCACATGTGATCCATGCATATGGTTAATACAGAATCATCATACATGATCATGAATTTTTCAAGCATGATTATGTAAAATGACTGGTAATCATGCATGGATCATGCAAAATCATGTCTGATCATTCATGACTATGCATGACGAGGGACGAATATTCACATGTCATCCATGCATATGGTTAATACAGGATCATCATACATGATCATGCATGTTTCAAGCATGACTGCATGATTATGCAAAATCATGTCTGATCATTCATGACTATGCATGACGAGGGACGAATATTCACATGTCATCCATGCATATGGTTAATACAGGATCATCATACATGATCATGCATGTTTCAAGCATGACTGCATGATTATGCAAAATCATGTCTGATCATTCATGACTATGCATGACGAGGGACGAATATTCACATGTCATCCATGCATATGGTTAATACAGGATCATCATACATGATCATGCATGTTTCAAGCATGACTGCATGATTATGCAAAATCATGTCTGATCATTCATGACTATGCATGACGAGGGACGAATATTCACATGTCATCCATGCATATGGTTAATACAGGATCATCATACATGATCATGCATGTTTCAAGCATGACTGCATGATTATGCAAAATCACTGGTAATAATACATGGATCACGTGTGACTATTTTTTCCTCGTCATGCATGATTTAAACATGACTTTCATGCTGATAATGCAAAGCTGTATTCAAAAACTCACTTGTGAGATCAAAACTATCTTCAAGGAATCTATATTTTAAGCAAAGCCCCATTTTTCCCAAATATTTAAAATTAAAAAAAATAGAGCGTACTTAATTGAAAAAAAATTTTTTATTACTATTTTTTTTATGACAATCTGAAAAATTTTATACGATCAAGGTCGAAATTTTTTTGTAAAGAAGTAAAAATATTCTTGAGAATATCTTTAAGATGGAGTAAAAATGTCGCCATATACCAAATATGTAATTTTACAACATGTGTCACTTAAGCTTTGAAATTTATTTTTTTTTAAATTACTAATATCCGGATTCGACTAAATCGAATCGAAAAAGGATATTCTGAGTATAAATAAAATATTACATACCCTATTACTTCGAACATACCACAAGCATGCTGACAACAATTACAGTATAGTGATCCGGTTGCGATAATTATTATTGTTGGAAATGGACTTATTATACACTGATGGAGTAATATTACCCATGAATATTCAACAGAGTCGAATAGATACTCAGTGTGATATATTACGATTTTTGGCCGTGATTCATTGAGGGGCATAAAAAAGTCCATTGTTGAAGGTATTAATGGTACGAAAACCAAAAAAAGTATTGCAATCACGTAAATCCAAACTAATTCATGTTGTAAAGAATAAAACATTATTATATTTAGAAACAAAAAATTGAGCTGTTTTTTTTTTCGCTTATTTGACTTTAATTAACTATGAAAAAAAAATCATCTAGAAAAATAGGGGTACATGGAGAGAAATTACAGTAACCATTTTTCGTACGTTTATGAAAAATCAACCTATGACGTCATAGTAATAATTACTTGGAATATATGGAATATACGGCCATTTGCATGGGTATTCCTATAACCGAATGAAGCCATATGATATAGAAACCATTCTCACAGTATATTGTAATGATTACCATCAATTTTTTTCCGTGTACTGCTAGATGCTTGTAATCGTAACAATAAAAAAAGCTTAAAATAAATAATTATATCATAAATAACTTACTCGAATAAGCAAGAACAAATAGTCGGTTTAACCTTCCGGTATCTCGTAAAATCTGGTGCTCATCCTCAGTCAATTCTGCAGATAGATTATCTGATTTTATTACATTGAGCAAAGCTATAATCTGTAAGAAAAAAAAGCTTCTAAATTTTGTTTATTTAATATTATTTCGGAAATTGTTAGTATTATTTTACCTTATCCATATTTACAACACAACACATCCACTTAACAGTACACACACAATGGATTCCTATTAGTGGAAAACAATCAGCAAACTCTTCCATATCACGCCAAATATATGTGAATTTAATAACCTTCATTTGAAAAATAAGAAAGGTATGCATATATTAGAAATTTGGATTTGTTACTTTGAAATTTTTTCTTTGTGGTAGCAATAGTTTATATTTGAAAAATCATGTCTATGCTGAAAATATAAGCCCAAAATTTAAATATTTAAATGGCGCTCGAGAATTTTGAGTATTAACTGATAATATGTGACTAATACTTTGAATTAGTTTTTGTATTTTTTTATTACTCAATTATTGTCATTGCCCTAAAATATAACTTTTGCATAACCAAAAATATACAGGACAGTCTTAAACAATAAAATTTGCTGAGTTTTGAATAAGCGAAAAAACCGAAAAATTGAATTAAAAAATAAAAAAGTATGTAAATAAATTATTATTTATATTTCTCCGTTATATTTTTATTGAATGTGATGCAAATTGATGGTGAAAAAATCGAGAAGCTTTATTATTAATATTCAAGGGTCGCTAGAAAACATTCAAAATTCTTGAGCGAGGTTTAAATATTTAAATTTTGGGTTTATATTTTCAGCGTAGTCATGATTTCACAAATATAAACTATTTCTGCCACAATAAAGAAAAAAATTTGAAATAAAAATTCAAATTTCAATCATTGTATATATTTTCAAAATTCGTGAGCGTCTTCTTGAAAATTTTTTATTGTCGATTTTTTGGAGAAGCTTCTTAAAACATCGTAAGCCAACAAATTTTCATCACCGACTCGAAAAACAAGAAATTGTCGGTTTTTTTGGGTCACCTTAATATATATATATATATTTATTAGGGTGCTACATTTTTTTTTTTTTTTTGAGTGCTTTTAGAAAAAATCATAGTTCACCAGAAAAGAAAAATTTTTTAACAAAAAAAAATTCTATATCGATTACAAAATCTCCTGAACGATTAATCCGATTCCGAAAATCGGACCGAAACCAATAACTTTCGTATTTTTCAAAATTTCACATTTTCTTAGCGGAAAGTTAAAAAAATATTCGGTTTTCTCAGCACAATTCAATTTATATTTTAAAAAAAAGTAATGTTTTTTTTTTTTATTTTTAAATTATTATTTCACCTCTGGTAAGGTAATGCTTTGGACAGACAGAATAACAAAGAACCCTATCGCCTTTTGGAGAATTGATTTTTGAAAAGGCCATACACCTAAAGTACACAATTGAAAACGTAAAAAACGCCAGTCTGAATTTCTCCAGAAATCCATGCTTAGATCTTTATCAAGGTTTATAAACGAGTGATAATTTTATAAAACCATAAATAAAAGCTTACGGGGTGAATATTGACCTTTGATAATAGTTTAATTAAAAAATTAAATATTCAAAAGTTTTAAGATCTAACAGACTTTATTCAAAGTTATAAAGTCAATTAATATTTAATCCTTCTAAAATAGCTTTTGCTGACGTGTGTCACGCAATAATAAATAATCAATCTATAGTTACAGTTGCCATAACACTTGACTTGATGTTCAGTTTGTCAAGAACCCTCTTTAAGTTTAAATCATATCGAGAACACTAGATATATAGTGGGCAAACAGGTGTCAAACAATTTTTTTTTTTTTTTTTTTTTTTTTTTTTTTTTTTTTTTTTTTTTTTTTTTGTAAACATACTTTAAAATACACATAAATATTTTTTTTATACATGTTATCTTGAATACTCATACTGTTTATTATGAATAGACTATTATTAAATGAATATTTAATCGAAAAAGTAGACTTGGGCGCCATTACTGTTTAGATGAGGTACCATTTTGAGCAACGATGACAAGTAATATAATCTATGGGTGTAATTAATCTGATGGATTACTCTTACTAATAAGCTATCGGAGATATCGTAAGGTATTGTAATTTTCCAACCCACAGTTTAATAAAAAAAATGTTTGAATTATAGAATAAATGATTTTAGGCACGTTTGTGGTTGGACATTATCTTACATTAACAGATTAAATTATTTAATATAATTAAGAGTTGTTTTTATTTTTAACACGAAATAGGGTCTAAACGTCACTAAACGATAAAAATAATGATTATCATTGAACATATTATTTTCAATGATTTACTGTATTATAACTTTGTTACTTTTAGGCGTATTCCATTTAATGGAGCCAGCAGAAACAGCTTTTCATCAATTGTGTAATTCACGTCTGTTTCATCGCAAACATCAATTTTGAAATGCTGGATAAGTTTTATCACAGCTATTTTAACTTCCATCTTTGCGAAACGTAATCCTGTTTTAAGAATAATAAAATTATTTTACTATTTCAGATTTTTTAAACCACATGTAAAATAATAGTGAATTGTGTGGCATATATGATCACGTGTGGATTATGATCATATGTAAGTATTATTTAGTAGATAGTATACTTTATTACTAAAAAGTTGTATTTCCTACCGATACAATTTCGCGGGCCGGCGCCAAATGGCAAATAAGACATTTGAGGACGATTATTTATTTCCTCGGTTTTAAAACGCTCGGGATCGAATACATCGGGGTTTGGGTAGTATTCGGAATTGCGGTGAATCCCAGCAATTGGAATCCAAATTATTGTACCTTTGGGAATTGTTAAATTAGTACCGGAAAATTTATATGATTGTGTAGATCTTCTCAGTGTAAAATTTATTGGTGGATATTTTCTCAAAGTTTCTGAAATAAAAAATATATGTACATATTTATTTATTTATTTATTTACTTATACTCACCACAAACAACTTTATCAAGATATTTCATATTTTCAATTCCATCATATGTAATATTGCCATCACAAGAAATTAATTCACAATTTATTTCATCTCGCAATTTATTTTGGATTTCGGAATTTATTGCCAATTCAAAAACACAATTACTTATTGTCGATGCTGAAGTTTCATAACCAGCAACGAAAAAAATAAACAATTGGGCTGCCAAAACTGAATCTGTTATTGCTACAAAAATAATATATATTTTTATCCTACGTCAAAAATATATGATCATATATACTCTTAGATATGATCCTGCTTCGTAATTTATAGTAATGCCTGATATTAGATATGATCATATATGACTATATTTGGTATCATGTATGACCATATAAAATTTTATCCGGTATTACGTATAATCATATATGATCATATTTATAATCAGGTTTCAATTCATATACAATTATGTGATCATATTTGGTATTATCTGATATCATATATTACCATTAAAAATTATATCTGATACGATATGTGATCAATCATCCGTAGTCTTATCTGATATTATATATAATCAATCAATGATCATATATGTATAGTCATACATAATCACATATGATCATATCTAATCAGGTTTAATTTCATATATGACTGTATGTGATCATATCTGGTTTTATTTGATACCAAATATGTGATCAGTCATCTATAACCATATATCTGATAATATGTATAACCATATATGATCAATGATCTTATATGACTATACACGATCACATATGATCATATCTAATCAGGTTTGAATTCATATATGACTGTATGTGATCATATCTGGTTTTATCTGATACCAAATATGTGATCAGTCATCTATAGCCATATATCTGATAATATGTATAACCATATATAATCATATCTAATCAGGTTTGAATTCATAAATGATTATATGTGATCATATCTGGTTTTATCTGATACCAAATATGTGATCAGTCATCTATAGCCATATATCTGATAATATGTATAACCATATATGATCATATCTAATCAGGTTTGAATTCATAAATGATTATATGTGATCATATCTGGTTTTATCTGATACCAAATATGTGATCAGTCATCTATAGCCATATATCTGATAATATGTATAACCATATATGATCATATCTAATCAGGTTTGAATTCATAAATGATTATATGTGATCATATCTGGTTTTATCTGATACCAAATATGTGATCAGTCATCTATAGCCATATATCTGATAATATGTATAACCATATATAATCATATCTAATCAGGTTTGAATTCATATATGACTATATGTGATCATATCAGGTTTTATCTGATACCAAATATGTGATCAGTCATCTATAGCCATGTACCTGATATTACGTATAACCATATATGATCATATCTAATCAGGTTTAAATTCATATATGATTGTATATGATCATGTGTGATTTTATCTGATACGATACGTCATCACGAAAGATCATGTCGGATACCAGATATGTGACCATCATCCATTATGTTTTATATTAAGTATGATCATATATATTATTTCTGATGTTATGTATGATCACATATGATCTCATTTGATAAATTATATTTGATCATATTTATAAATAGTTTTACCAAGGAATTAGTAATTTTAATTAAAAAATTTACCTGTATCATATGAATCCTGAGAATTTTCTTTTAATGTCATTAATAAATCAATAAAATCATTACGATTTTCATTAAATTTTTTGCGATGTTCAATATTATCACGTGTGAGTGTAATAAAAAATTTCTGAAGCTCCCAGTCTGTAAACCACCCGCCAATAAATTTGTACAAAAATGGCGCGTATGATTTGAGTCTCAATCTTAAGAAATTTTTAAGAGTTGGTTTGAAAAATCTGTGACCCATTTTATAAAAAAGGTTATCGTCATCGAGCAGTGCGTCAATTTTAAGACCAAATGCGCAGACTCCAATTACATCGATTGCGTATTTCTTCATCACCGGTCCTATGTCAACAACATGGCCGTCAACTGACGTGAGATTTTTAATGAGAGGATCAGTGCAGCCAATCAAAAGACTGAACATTTTTTTTAGTTTCGTTGACGAAAATACCGGCGTTAATTGACGTCGCAATAAGCGCCATCTACCTTCATCAACTAAACCGACATTTGCTGACAATGGCTCATGTTTGTCGTGATATCCTAACCCTCGATCGACGAAACTGGAAAAATCTTTTACCATAACGTCTCGAATTAATTCTAAGTCACGCAAGATCAGAACTTTTTTAGTTCCCGCGTAAACGCCGACCATACGCTCGCCGGGATACTGATCGTATATTTTTTTAGTGTAATTTCCTATTGACAGTTTGCCAATAAGAACTTGAATTATCGTACCGACAAATGGAAATGGCTTTGGTCCATTTATTTTGTTTAATTTCCAATAGCTATAGTTTTTTATATAAAAATATAATAACAATATTGTTATTATTAACAAAATGATTATAAAAACATCCATGATAATTTTTCGGATGAAATTTGAAACTTTATCTAAAAAAAAGAAAGATTATATAAATTTCGAATCAAATTTTACTATTTAATTCGACCTAATAATTACCAAGTTCGAATTGTTTATATACCCCTAATATAATACGTATAATATATATATATATTAGGGTGGCCCAAAAAACCGACTATTTTTTTTTTTTCGAGTCTCTTATGAAAATTTGTTTGCTTACGATGTTTTAAGAAGCCTGTCCAAAAAATCGACGATAAAAAATTTTCGAGAGGTCGCTCACGAATTTTGAAAATATAAAAAATAATTGAAATTCGGATTTTTTACTTCGAAATTTTGTTTTTTTCGTGGCAGCAATAGTTTATATTTGAAAAATCATGTCTATGCTGAAAATTTAAGCCCAAAATTTAAATATTTAAATGGCGCTCAAAAATTTTGAATATTAACTGATAACATGTGACTAATACTTTGAATTAGTTTTTGTATTTTTTTATTACTCAATTATTGTCATTGCACTAAAATATAACTTTTGCATAACCAAAAATATACAGGGCAGTCTTAAACAATAAAATTTGCTAAGTTTTGAATAAGCGAAAAAACCGAAAAATTGAATTAAAAAATAAAAAAGTATGTAAATAAATTATTATTTATATTTCTCCGTTATATTTTTATTGATTGTGATGCAAATTGATGGTAAAAAAATCGAGAAGCTTTATTATTAATATTCAAGGGTCGCTAGAAAACATTCAAAATTCTTGAGCGAGGTTTAAATATTTAAATTTTGGGCTTAAATTTTCAGCGTAGTCATAATTTCACAAATATAAACTATTGTTGCCACGATAAAGAAAAAATTTGAAATAAAAATTCAAATTTCGATCATTTTTTATATTTTCGAAATTCGTGAGCGACCTCTTGAAAAATTTTTATCTTCGATTTTTGGAGAGGCTTCTTAAAACATCGTAAACTAACAAATTTTCATAAGAGACTCGAAAAAAAATAGTCGTTTTTTTTGGGCCACCCTACTATACATATATATACGTCTAATAATTACCTGAACGATTGCCGATAGAATGTTTTACTATGAACACTTCGAAAGTTGAATGTGTTGTAATGTCTTACTACAAAATCGATTGATGTTTTAACCAAAATAAAATAGTATATCGGGTGGTTGAAAAAAAACTTTTTTTATTAGGTCTTAAATAAATGAATTTAGTTATGATAAAAATTAAAAGCATTACAAACTCAGTACTGACGCATTAAATATATTAAATTTATAAAAGGTTTTTTTTTAGTCCCGACCTGAATAATAAAATAAGTCAAGGATCTTGGAGCATAAAAGTATATTATAGATACTTTATAAAATTGCTAGTATCTAAGTATTACTTTGTTGTGTAATTATCTATAATGGGATCATATCAATATCAATAAATAAAAATTATTAGTTTTTAGGAACTGTAATATTTATTAGCGAAATAATTTATTTTATTATTAATAACATTTTATGCTTTAGGTCAAGCAAATAATTTTATCTGAACAAATTCATTTGATAAAAAATTTCTATGTGACCTCGGGGTGACGTCAAATTGAATACTATGATTATCAGTGCGTGAGACTGGAAAAGAGCCTAAAAAATTGTGAAGGATGAAAATTAGTTGGTAAAATAAAAAAAAAATATTAAATGGACCGACAGAGCAGATGACCGACATGGATCTCACGAGTCTCGGACTCTAATAATTTTTTTCCTCCAGTATTTTCTATTATTTTACATTGAAAGTCTTAGAAATGATGTCTGCTGTAACAGACCTGATTCACCGCAAATTACCGTAAATTTACCGCAATGTGCGGTAAATCGACCGTAAAAAAATTCGGGCATATTTACCGTAATTTACGGTAAATTGGTAAATTGCTGTGGAAATACCGTAATTTACGAAAAATCCACCGTAAAATACGATAGAGTGCGTTACAGCCTCCGTAAAATATGATAATTTCACAAAGATACGATTGCGAAATCCATCTAAAATTCCCTAATGAACCCGAATGAAGGTAAATGACCGCAAATTACGATAAAGTATTTATTTACCGTACAATGCGGTAAGTTTACCGAAATTTACGGTAAGTTACCGTAATTTGGGTCCGTTAGCGCGATGATAATCAATAGGTAAAAAAAAAATTGAAAGTTGTCTGACTGCTGGTCAGCCCCGAAATTTTCCGGTGTTTTCGAGCTCAAGAAGTTTGGTATCATCGACAAACCACTTTTGATCTTTTGAAGCTCGAAAATAGTAATGTTGCATATTTCATTGCGAAAATTTGAGTAATTAACAAGAAAAAAATGAAGTAAATCGTTTATTTCTATCACCTTATGGATCGGAATTACGGTAAATTACCTTATTTTGCGGCAAATTCGCCGTAATTTACGGCAAAATGCCATATTTTACGGTAATTCTTTTCAATACCGTAAATTACGGCAAATTGGCGGTAAACCGCCACAATTTTACCGTAAAATTGCCGTAAAATAAGGTATTTACCGCAAACTACCGTAATTTGCGGTAAATTACGGCAAACTACGGTAATTTACCGTAATTCTGATCTGGTAGGGTCAGCAATGTCTTTTGAAATAATAAACCGATTTTGACGTTCAAGGTAATATTCATCGCAGTTTTTTTTTCTACTAACGTAAAAAAACAAAATTGTCATCAATTAGTTTTTCGAAATTCTTCCGACTTTTTTTTTTTTGCACTAATGAACCGATTTTGATAATTTAGGTAGCATTTGACGCGACTTCGAAACTTTCTGAGCTTATTAGATTTTAGAATTAATCCACCGAGTAGATCACAAATTATCCGAAAATATAATTCTTGAAAAAATCCAATTTTCGGAATATCTCCGAATACAATGTACTGATTATGCTCAATTTTTGAAACTAGTAAGCCGGTTCAAACGCCCTCAAAAAGCCAAATTGGTTCATTTTGTTCAAAAGTTTTAATATTTACATACATACATATACATACACTTGGACATCATTCTGAAAATGGTCAGAATAGGTTCTTAGGATCCCAAAAATTCAAGATCTGTTAAAAACTCGATTTTCAAAAATCGAAACGAAACCAATATTGTAGGGGGAAGTCAAAAAAATTAATTAGAATTAAAGTAAAAATTTTAATATGCTATCACTAAAATTTTTTTTTCTTATCATCAATATGATATTATTTTTTTTCTTGTAAAAATAATTCAGCCTCAGTAAATTTCTTTAAACTATTTCCCACTGATATTAAATATGTACATATTATATTAACACACCCCTCTGAGGTGTGAAATATTATTTATTATTCATAAATTTACTGTGAGGTAGAGGCGGTTTTTTATAGTCTAATCCTTATAAAAAGATATAAGAGGTAAAAATACTTTTGTTTAAACTAAAACGTTAGCACATTGAAAAAAAAAAAAATATAATTTCAATATGGAAAAAACGCCAATAGATTCACACTGCAAAGTTTTGGACATTGGGTTGCGTTTCGCAAAGTGAATAATAATTTTAAAAATACAACGTTTATATAATTTATAATTGTAATTTTTTAAAATTTTTAATTTAAAGAATTTGGGGATTATTCGAATTTAATAATGAACCGCCAGGTAAATATATTGCGATAGTTGCGTTTCAAATATTCAATTGGGTGATGACGACGGTTCTCATCATTCTAAACACCGCTGACTTCATTGTTAATTTTGCCGACCTGGGTGAAGTATCCTATAATTTGGGTTATATATTCCCAATGGTAACGGCAACTATGAAAGCTTACACACTTATTAAACATCAAAAAAGTATTCGTAAGCTCCTTGATGATATTCATGAGCCTATTACGAAATTGAAATACTCATCAGGTAAGTTAACATATATATATTTAGTTTAATTACTTTTTTATCTTTGCACTCTTTCAACGCTGTGGTATGATCATATATGATCAATTATGACGACACATTTTATCATATATGATCATATGGGAAGCTATATTAGCTACTACAGCTTTAAACATGATCATAAATTACCATAATTAATCTTATATGATCTTCCATAATATCATGTGTGATCAAGTATGATCACAGTAAAGTAATGGTGTTTTCACCATGATTTCACAGTAAATTAATGGTGATTTCACCATGATTCCACAGAAAATTTATGATGATTTGCCTATAGTTTTATGGTGATTTTAGAATAGCAAACAAAAAGTTGTTCAAACATTCTTCAACTTTTTTATGTAATTTTTTTAAATAAACTGAATATTTGTGTCATGATGGCCATTTTTAATTTTTGTTTGTATTCTTTTTTTTTTTTATTTCAAAGTTCTCTGAACACTTAAAAATTTTCAAGATGTGTTTTGAGAAATGAGTTTAATGGAAAAAATTGCAAAAAGCTTCAAAGTTTGATATTATAGAATGACAAAAAAAAAATAAAAAATGATAGTCATTGAAAATTTTTGTTTTTTCTTTTATTTGAAATAAAAAAATGATGGTAGGTTTTAATAACTTTTTTGTATTTTTTTTCCACAGTGAATTTCCAGTAAACTTACAGTAAATTCACTGTGAATTTACTGTAAGTTTACTGGAAATTCACTGTGGATTCACTGTGAATTGGCTGACCTTTGCAAATTTAGCGTCTCATCGAAGAAATTGCGAAATCAAAATGACCTGAATTGAGAGGTCTACGTTAGGTCCGTATAGGTCCACCAAAATTATCGTTAGGTCCCCTACAGTTTTTTTATGAATAATTTTTGAAATTTTGCAAAAACAAATATTTCATTTTAGCATGAAAAACTAAAGACCAATACGGACCTAATGATAAGGAATGCAAAAATGATCAAATTTATTGGTTTCTTTCTGAATGAGGTGCTAAAATGAAATTTTTTTTTTTTGCAAAATTTCAAAAATTATTTATAAAAAAACTATAGGGGACCTAACGATAATTTTTGTTGACCTATACGGACCTAACGTAGACCTATCAATCCAGGTCATTTTGATTTCGCAATTCCTTCAATGACACGCTAAATTTTCAAGATGTGTTTTGAGAAATAAGTTTAATGGAAAAAATTGCAAAAAGCTTCAAAGTTTGATATTATAGAATGACAAAAAAAAAATAAAAAATGATAGTCATTGAAAATTTTTGTTTTTTCTTTTATTTGAAATAAAAAAATGATGGTAGGTTTTAATAATTTTTTTGTATTTTTTTTCCACAGTGAATTTCCAGTAAGCTTACAGTAAATTCACTGTGAATTTACTGTAAGTTTACTGGAAATTCACTGTGGATTCACTGTGAATTGGCTGACCTGTGCAAATTTAGCGTCTCATCGAAGAAATTGCGAAATCAAAATGACCTGAATTGAGAGGTCTACGTTAGGTCCGTATAGGTCCACCAAAATTATCGTTAGGTCCCCTACAGTTTTTTTATGAATAATTTTTGAAATTTTGCAAAAACAAATATTTCATTTTAGCATGAAAAACTAAAGACCAATACGGACCTAATGATAAGGAATGCAAAAATGATCAAATTTATTGGTTTCTTTCTGAATGAGGTGCTAAAATGAAATTTTTTTTTTTTTGCAAAATTTTAAAAATTATTTATAAAAAAACTATAGGGGACCTAACGATAATTTTGGTTGACCTATACGGACCTAACGTAGACCTATCAATCCAGGTCATTTTGATTTCGCAATTTCTTCGATGAGACGCTAAATTCGCACAGATGAATTGGCTGTGGTGCCACACTAAAATTACTGCAATACCACTGTGAGGTAACTATGAATCGACTGTGATAACATAATAAGATCACTGTGAAACCACTATCGAATCACTGTGAGATAACCATAAAACTACAGTGACCGAATGGCACAAAATCACTGTGATTTTACAGTGATTCCAGGTCCGCGAGGGCATGTGTGAATTCACACATGGTCATATAATTATTTAAATGATCATAGATAATTATTTGTTCATATCTAAAGCTCATTATTGAACATAGATCTAGGAGCGTTAACAACTGTCAGAATAGGACTAACATACCAAAATATGGATTTCATTATATTTATAATTGCCTGTACATTTGTTGTGTTAACACTTGTATTGCCATTGCCAATAATATTGAAGACACGTCAATTACCAATACGTGTTGTTGTTCCATTTGATAAAGAACCGGATCCGATATTTCAATTAGTATATCTATTTGAACTTTACGGCTTATGTACCGAATGCATGTGGACTGTTATATACGACCCAATGGTTATGGGACTTATAAGATGGATTGTCGTTCAAACAATTATACTAGAAGCCAACTATGGTCATTGCAATAGTCTCGAGATACCTCGTGCGACTTTTTCAATGGACGAACAAGAATACAGAACAATTAAAAACTACAAGTATCTCGACGTAACTTCAGAACAAACAAAAATACATGCATTCGTACCTTTTTCATCGAAAGAGGCCCATGTTAAAAATGATTCATTTGTAAAAAGATTTACACTTTGTGTTAAGCATCATCGTCGACTATTAAGTCTTATCGATAGATTTAACAGTACATATAGCGTTGTATTGTTTGCCCAAATATCATCAGATTGTTTATTAACATGCATTGGACTTTTTCAAATGGCTTTAGTGAGTATGATTGTTTATATATTTTTTCTAATGTCCCTGATTGAGAAATCCGATTAATTTCGATAAGATTCTTCTTCAACAACAACCTAACCTATATTAGCCGCGCGCATATGGCTCATAACTTTTTGACAATATTGTAGCAGGTCAACTACCTTAAAAATATAATTTTTTATTTTATAGGCACTCAAGAAAAAAAGAAACATTTTCCGAGATGTTATTATGCTCGGATCCGGTTTGATCCATTTAGTTTATTGGTGCATTCTTGGAAATCGATTAATTATCGAGGTGTTTCAAAGATATACAAGTGATAAATCATCATTAAATTAACATTTTTCGTTGTTACAAAAAAATATATAGTTACTGATGTTTAGAGTCATGGCTTCACCTGTTTTTAATTAGAAAAAATCAAATTTTAGATACATCACTTTAAAACGAATTTTAACATCTTAAGCAACAATAATTGATAAGTTATACAAAAGTTATAAAATATGATTAATTTAAAAAATATATATGAAAATTTTTAGTTCAGTTAAATTTAACATGGGAAAAGGATTTATTTATGAATATTCAGAGTGTGAGCACTTGGAACATTGATAAATCTGTGGAGCCACGCACCTAAACAATATTAACCAAGTATATTTTCATTTTTCATAGTCATCATTAGAAAATCATTATCAACCAACGTCCAGATAATCCTATCAAAAAAATCCATGTGGGATTGCATGGGAATCCATAGGAATCTGTACAGAAAAGTATGAAATTATGTACGGATTCATGAGGTTTAATATAGGAGTGTATGAATTTATATAAGAATCCATTTAGGAAACCATGGGTTTCTATATAAGTAATTTATATATAATCTGGCGGATCTTGATTTCTATGTCTATCATTTATTGATACGCGTTTATAAATAAAACAACAGATTAATATTCCTATGGGAAACCATTCGAAAACGCCATGTGGGAACCCACTAGGAATTTCGACTGGATTTTCATATGGACTTTTTGATAGGGAACTTCAAAATTGTAAACCAACCAATTTTTATAAGGAACTCGAAAAAAAAAAAAATAGTCGGTTTTTTTGGGCCACCCTTGTATATATATATATATATATATATATATATATATATATATATATATATATATATATATATATAAGTAAAGAAATTAATCATCATACATGTAATTATTCATTTTTGCATTTACCATGCATTAAATAAGCATTGTTTTCACGTTTGGAATTTTTTTTTTTTTCTGAGATATCACATTATAATTAAAAAAAAATTTTTTCGAACATAGGATGATAAATTATGGAAATCTATATATACGAGCGGATGGGAAAATAATATTGGGTCTAAATCGAAGCAGCTTGTGCTGAATGGATTATTACAAGGGTTGACTCCCCTGGAAATGAAGGCTGGCTATTTTTTTGTTTTCTCCATGAAAACATATTTATCGGTAATTATAAGCAGCTATCTATACAGCGAAATTCAGTTAACAATATATGAAGATCTAGTGAATGGTTGAATTTTTATTGGTTGCGAATCTATACCAGAACGACCATTATTTGAATAATATATTTTTTTTTAGGTTATACAGAAGTCTTACTCATATTTCGCGATTCTTAACACTGTGATGGATGACGAGGAATAATTCGTATCAGAAATTATTGGAGAAATAACATTATATACGAATAATGTATTTTAATAAAAAAAATTCAGCACGAAAATTTATTTTTACATAATTATTTTAAACAATAAATACATAATTTTAGATTCTTTTTTATCAACGGCACTCTCGGTGGCGGAATAAATCTGTAGAGCAATCACACATATACATATATATATATATATATATATATATATATATAAGTGATTATTAACAATAATTTATAAATTTATAATACTTGTTTATCAATGGCATCAAATTGCCATTTCCACGTGTGATTATAAAGAAATGGACGATGATCGTAACGATTGTCGTCCGGCGAATAAGATTCGATGTGACAAGATGGCGTCAGTATTGTCATTTTATGACGATTTATTGCGTAGCAGCGATAAAAATGTTTAACCTAAAATAAATAAAATTTATCGAATTAGGTTGGAATTTTTTTATGATCATATATCATCATATTTTTCAATGCAGCCTTATATGATCATATAGTATCATATACTGACATAATATAAAATTAAATATGACTATATACAATCATATATGATCACATCATCATATATGACCAGATAATGTCCTATGTAGCCACATAAAACTCTATATGATCATATAGTATCATATATTGACATAATATAAAAGTATATATGACATATACAATCATATATGATCATATCATCCCATAGACCATATAATGTCATATGTGGCCGCATAGAATGCTATATGATCATATACAGTCATACTTTATCATATATAATCATATTCCGTCATATATGACCATATAGTATCATATAGTACATTACTCCTGACTTGTAATAATGTAATATAAATTAATGAAACAAACCTTATCAGCAACTTCTTTAGGTGTACAATTGTTCCAAAGTGGTACCAATTTGCAAAACATTGAAAATGGGCCAGCGCAATGAATTTTTCTCAATTTTCCATAAGTCGAAAGTTCCGAGTAGGTCATGCCCATATCAATCTCATCAAGTTGTGCCAGCTGTCCATCCATCAGTGGCTCGAGTTCAGCAGTCGCTGGGGCCTTGATAATTCCCTCTAAAGCCGTTAGATTAAATTTTTTACCAAAGTACACTATGAATTTTTTTAAATCCTCTTTGGAGATTCCACCAATAGGATTTATGTCAGCGCTACTGCAGTCGTATTTTGTGAAATAACCTCTGAGTGATTCATCGACGTTGCTGGAGCCCAGGACGAGCAGACCACCAGGTCGCCCACGTACCCAGAGCATCAACTGGGCCAGCAAATACGATATCACCATACGCAAACGCGCCTGGACATTTTGCAAGGCCAAATTTTCTCTGGGCGAGCCGCCATGGACTCGGAATCGGGGGGTCAGTTTTGAAATCTGTTGGAATATTCCAAGTACCGCAGAAACTGCAGCGTCGATTACTATGTTGTGGTGATAGGATCCTATTTGGGCGGCTAATTCACTGGCACGGACTTTTGTTTCGGCGCTGGAATTTTCCGTGCCCATGTAACACGTCACTAATAAGGTGTTGCAGAGTTGCTTTGGATCTTTGGGTACGTATTCATAGTCGCCGACTATTTTCTGTACATCTGCCAGAACTTGATTGTCTGTAAATATGTTTAAAGAAACTTATTTCCTGTTCAAAAGGTTCTGGGTTCAAATTCCTGATGGATTTGTTTTTAAAAATACCTCCATTTTCGATAGCATCGACAATCATATTACACATGGAATAAACTAAGCAAGCAGTTGATGACGAATCAACACCACCACTTAGAGGTAAAAAAAATCCTCCCTGACAAGAACGTCGCAAATAATCCCACATCCAGCACGCGGGCGCCATTGAAATTTCTTCCTCAGCAGAATGAAACTTCAAATTGTCCTCGAGATTTTTATTTCCGGTGCCCAACTCTATTGGTTCGTTGGTCAATTTAAAAACAACGTCATCGGCTGACAATGAAAAGTCTATTTTAACTCTCGGATACGGACTGCTACGGGCGGCCGAGTGTGTGCGAGAGCGAATATTGTTTCTGTAGGTTCTAAAATATTAAAATCAGTTAATTGGCTAAAGTCCTCAAGCGAGACGTCTTATTTATTAATAATCCAAACCTTATATCCTCAAGATCGATTGTAGCAACAGTAATTTCGACTTCAGCAAGCGAAAACTGTTTACCTGCGCTTATTATTTCCCCATTCATTGAAATCGATGACGAGCCATTGAAAAACATGCGGCCACCATCACAGCCACGTAAATTGCTGTACAAATACAACCCACCAGATTTTGCGGTTGCCGATTTAACACGATCGGTTATCGTATAGGCTTTACGGATTACAAAAACAGAACCACTGGAATTAGATATTATTTCAACGCCATCTAGTGACATATTTATGTGATTGGACGCCGGATGCCATAGCTCTTCGCATATTTCAAACCCGATACACGTGTCACGTGTCGATATCACAGCGTCACCTATCGGTACGACTGTTTGACCGGTAATTTGAGTTATTATAAGAGGTAGAAAGTAATCTTCAACAGTTCGTTCCTGTAACATTAAAATTTTTCATGATTTCAATGAAAAACTTCTTGTATATGATGGTATATGACCGTGAATATCTGATCAGATACAAGAAAAGGTATTATCTGATCAAATATGATCATATGTGATTATATATGACTAGCAATATTTGATCAGATGCAAGAAAAGGTATTATCTGATCGAATATGATCATATGTGATTTTATATGACTAGCAATATCTGATCAGATGCAAGAAAAGGTATTATCTGATCGAATATGATCATATGTGATTATATATGACTAGCAATATCTGATCAGATGCAAGAAAAGGTATTATCTGATCGAATATGATCATATGTGATTATATATGACTAGCAATATTTGATCAGATGCAAGAAAAGGTATTATCTGATCGAATATGATCATATGTGATTATATATGACTACTAATATCTGATCAGATGTAAAAAAAGTTATTATCTGATTGAGTAACGTCAAATATGACGACATATGACCACATATTTCTCATTAAATACCAAAAGTACCCTATCTGATCATATGTGATGATATGTGACCACTTATATCTGATCAGATAAAAATAATAGACGTATCTGATAATAAATGATAACCCAGAATAAAATATTTAAATATGATTATATACAATCACTAGTATCTGATCAGTTACAGATATATTTGATAATATTTGATGTTATATATAATCATTCACGATCATATAAGGTCATATAACTGATAATAATTTACCAGATATGATCATATATGACAATATCTGACCATTTTTACCCAAGTGAGTCAATTATTTTACTAACTTTGGTCCATGGAGAAAACCATCTGCTCTCACGATACATCATTGAGTCACATAATTGCATTTTTGGGCGTATCAATAAAATACGTGAATTTAAGAATGCAATACGGCAATTATATGTTACATTTTTGTGCATCACTGGCATTCCAACATCAACAATGATATCTTTGCAAACACTTGACGACAACAGTGTCGCCAATACTTGCCAACTGTGATACCGAGTATCACTTTCGAAAAAATGATCCTCGCAGTTGTATCCTCTGTAAATTTATTTTTCAAATAGCCTGATTATTTTTATTATGATTTCTATTAAAACAATTAATTAATTACTCACGTTATTTCTAATTCAGGCCCACTGCGAAATTTGGCGCCAGCCAATTTAGCTTTTTCAATGCTTTCTAATATTCGACGTAAATTACCCTCGAAATCCATTGACCACTGGTTCAAAGTACTTACAGCGACTGTTACAATTCGACCCATCTTGTTTATTTATTTTTATCAAAATTACTAGAAGAAATTTTTAAAAAATTCGGTTAAAATAATTTTTCTTAACCTCAAAAATAAAAAAAATTTAACTATGCTTTAATTACATTCTAAATGCAGTAAGTTCGTTAAAAAATCACTAAATTCCCTTTGTTCACTTCTGTTACGTCAGAAAAAAATTTATTTTTAAATTAATCAGTCTAATTAAATTTACTATAGTCGTTTGAAAATTCCAGGTGACACAAAATGGCCGACGTATTTATTTTTGTATAGGGAATTGATTAAAAAATTCAGGTTTTTTTAAATTTTCAGTAAAGTTAAATGAAAATTTGTAATACGGAACTGATATTAAGTATCGCTACGTACGTTGTTAGACAGAGTAGGGTAAACTGATTGATCGATACGCGGTTACATAAAGTAGTAAACATAAAATCAGAGTTCGGATGGATTAAAAAGTTTTATCACGTGAAAATATGGATAAATGGATTTATTAAGTAGTCAAGTTCAATTATTACAAGCTGCCTTATTTCCGGTTCATCCTATACCAGGTAATTGTACTAAATAAATAACTGATTTAAATCAACAATAATTTTTCATGAGTCAAAAAAATAAAATGTATTAATTTACAATGAGCAGAATATTAAATAAATTTTTGAGGAAATGAAAAATTAAAGAAATTATAAATATGAAGATATAATGCAAGAATACTTTGAATCCAAGACTGCCGAAGAAAATGCTGGTGAATAATTTTTTATGTAAAAAAAAATCGGCATTAAAATCGGCATATTTTTTTTTTTGTAAAAGTAAAATTAAATGTAAAATTTAAAAAATTATTTACAGGAGGTCTTATATCATCGGAATGTATTCAAGACCGTTTTGGAATAATAAGACGTGATTTAGATTCAGTGTTGCCAATAACAACGAGTGTGTACAAGTATCGTGAAGTTGACGTTCAATTGACAGATGTAGTAGCGCAAGAACCACGTTGGCCAACAGAGTGTAAAGTTTGTAAAAAAAAGCAGCATAAATTTATATAATTTAATTGAATTTTTCTCTGCATTTGTGTGTGAGCTTTAATATAAAGCATATAAAGCTAAAACACTTATGCAGAATAAAATTCGGTAAACGTCAGCGAAAAATTTTAAATTGCGCACATCAAGTGTGGAAACGCTGAGAGTGCTACGATCGACTCATTCACTTAAATTAGATTATCTCAACACCTTAGATGACACTAAAAGTGCTCGAATTATTTATTAATACACAGAAAGATAATTCCACTGAAATTTATATTGTTATCGTAATCCTGGACTACCCTAGCGGATCTGAATTACGGTAAACTACTGTATTTTCTCGTAAAATACCGTAATTTACGGTAAATTGAGTGAAAATGCGGTAAATAACCACAATTTGCCGTAGATGACTGCATTTTTACCGAAAACTGTTGTATGCTATGATAAAAAAAGCCGTATTTACGGTAGTTTTTCTCAAGTATCATAAATTACGATATTTTGCGGTAAAATACCGCAAATTCACCTTAAAATCACGTAGTTAACGTAGTTTACCGCAAAATACCATAATTTACGGTAAATGCAGTAAATAATCACAATTTGTCGCAAATTACTGCATTTTACCGAAAGATGCTGTATGCTATGGTAAAAACACTGTATTTACGGTAGTTTTTCCGGAAGCCGTAAATTACGATATTTTACGGTAAACTACCGCAATATTGCCACAAATTTACAGTAAAATACCGTAGTTGCCATATATTACCGCAAATTACCGAGTTTTGCGGTAATTTACGGTAATCCTTCTGATCACCTTACAGGATGCTAATTTACCGTAATTCGGATCTGCTTCTTAAATGAAGTTTTCAATACTACATCGTAAAAATTATGCTTTTAAAGGTATTGTCGTCCGCTACAGTAACTATTAGGACAAATTACCATGCTAGCATCGTAAATTTGACTGGAATTTTTTTTCGTGTACTACATCTATACATTTCAGCATTGCAGCTCTAAAATATATATATGTATATATATATATTTTTTTTTCATGGAAAAAAGTTTTAATTATAATGTTTATGCAATAATTATTTTATTGATTATTATAAGGTTATAGCTGAACGAATACGACATATTGATTACATTCCACCAATACCAGAGCCGTATTATATACCAACAAATCGTGAACCTAAACCTAAACCAGTTAGTGATGAATTTGGTACTGTTATATTTAATTATTGTCCGACGAGTGTTACTAATTATGTGCGTATTATTTAATTATGATCAATTAGATTTAATCGAATTATTAAATTTTATTAACTGATACGTATGAGAAAAAATAAGCAGATATTACCTATAAAACAGAATATGATCAGATACAATCGTACAGAAGTATATATGGTCATATATAATCAGAAATATTTACGTATGACCTTATCTGTTCATACATGATTATATAAGATCACATAGAACCAGATAGGAACATATCTGGACAAATATAATAATATATTACGGTGATCATATATAATTAGATACAACCATATAAAATAAGATATTGTCATATATAATAAAAATACTCACATATGACCTTATATGATCACATATAATCAGATACACCTATATAACATCATATATGGTCATGTATAACCACATGAATCATATTGAACTAAAAATAGATTTAGTTAGTCATATATGACCAGATATAATCATATATAACTAGATTTTATCATATATTGTCACATATGCTTATATATGACCAGCTATTGATTCAAGTAACAAAGTATGATCATATATGACTTTATATGAACATTTACACTAAATTCGACTAAAACTCATTCATGATCATATACGATCATATATAAATTTATATCTGATCATATTTATCCATATATCTGAATGTTTTTTCCGGGTATCAAATTTTAGACAGATGAAGGATAATCTATATAGTTTTCAAATCAACAATTATTTCACAGTTTAGTAGATCTTGTATCGGTGGTACGTCAATCGATTCAGTATCGTCATATTTAGTTGACATCGATGACCATAATGATTTACAATTCGAATCACGTTTCGAGTCTGGTAATCTAGGAAAAGTTATTAAAATAACTGATACTTATTACCAGTTATATTTACGCAAAGATCTCTACACTCAACGTCACATGCAGTGGTTTTACTTTAGAATTTCTAATACTCGCAGCCGTACGATATATCGACTGTCGATAGTTAATCTATGCAAAGAAGACAGCCTTTACAATGAAGGACTCAAACCGTTGCTGTATTCTCTTAAAGACGCAAATCTTCATTCCGTAGGATGGCGGCGCTGCGGCGAAAATATAAGTTACTACAAAAACGACTCGTCGTAAGTTCAGAATAGCCATCAACAAAAAATTACCACGACTTTTATATAAACTTCATTCATATTTAGGGATGAAGAACGCGAAAAACACACATTAACTTTCAATATAACCTTTCCACATGACCAGGACACAGTTTATTTAGCACATTGTTATCCATACACGTACAGCGATTTGCAAGAGTATTTGTCAAAATTATCTAGCGACCCTGTTAAAATAAAGTTCACAAAACTACGGCTACTTTGTCGTACACTAGCGGGTAATTGTGTTCATTACTTGACAATAACAGCACCGAATAATAATGATGAGGGTAAAAAGAAGAAGGGTATTGTTATAACGGCACGTGTACATCCTGGTGAGACTCCTTCAAGTTGGATGATGAAAGGAATAATTGATTTTTTGACTGGCGAATCAAATCAGGCACGAGTAAGTTCATTTTAGTTGACTTTATTTAATTTATTGGCAGCCGAGTGGAAGGGGACCGCAGCGCAAAAGAGGGGATCGAAGCGGAGTGGTGGGGGCAAGAGAACTCGCAGTCTGCGGGCGGACGAAGTTGCGGTAACATCGTCCAGAAATGAAGATCTTACTTTATATTGGTGGTTAACTGTCTAGAAAATGTTTTACAGATAAAAATGAAATGTTTTCGATGTTGCAGGAACTGAGAGAGAGATTTATCTTCAAATTAGTGCCGATGCTAAATCCAGATGGCGTAATTGTCGGCAATAATAGATGCTCTCTAAGTGGAAAAGACTTGAATCGTCAGTACCGTACAGTAATGCGGGAAAGTTATCCATCTGTTTGGCACACGAAGCTGATGATTCGCCGTCTGATGGAAGAGTGTGGGATCGCGATGTACTGCGACTTGCATGCGCACTCGCGAAAGCACAATATTTTTATATACGGATGTGAGAGCAAACGTGCTAATTGCTATGGGAAATTGGCTGAACAAATTTTCCCACTTATGTTACACAAAAATGCTGCAGATAAATTTTCATTCGAGAATTGTAAATTTTATATTGAAAAGGGCAAAGAGGGCACTAGTCGCGTTGTCGTTTGGCTGATGGGCATTCAGAACAGCTACACAATGGAGGCTTCTATGGGTGGATCGAAATTAGGTTCGCGCAGCGGAACCCATTTTTCGGCTCAAGATTATGAACAAATTGGAAAGGCCTTTTGCGAAACTCTTATTGACTTTTCGGATGACGATCCTATGAAGGTGGAAACTCAATTTTTTCTAATAATGTGTTCAATAAATTTGAATATTTTTTTTTTAGGAAAAATTGCGTAATAAAATATTATTACGGCTGATCAAAGAAGGATCAAGTGCCGACGAGCCGACGAATATAAATCTTACAGACTACTCGAGGTAGGGAAAGACCTTCAGCGAGTAGTTTATGAGATTGTAAATAAATAAATTTTTTAGCGACGAGGGGGACGACAGCGAGAGTTCAGAAGAAGAAAAAATTCATTTAAACAAAATAAGTAACGAAAATGATAATTTTTACGAGGATCGAAAACAAACTAAGTTTATGTGCGTTCCACCTCCGTCTCCTCAGATCACGAAACCGCAAGCTTTGAATAAATTTAAAAAAATACGATCGAAAGCTCAATTGCGTGAGACTCATCGCGTTAAGAGAAAACATATGGTAATTTATTCAAGGGATTTTATATCAATAAATCGACTAATGATTAATCATTGACAGAATCGTCGGGCATTGGATTTACCATCAACCGATCCCGGGAGTGATATGTGCTGCGATTTAATTGAGGACGAGTTTACTACCCAGGAAACTCAAGTACGGAAAGAATCCACAGTTACTATCACGACAGAGCTTACTACTAAAAAATTAAATGATGATTTTCCAATACGAGGAAATCCATCACCATTTCTTGATGATTTACTTGATGACAAATCAGTTAAATTGCGATTACGAAGCCCCCGGCCTAGGTAATGAAGCTGCGTTACTAAAAATTAAATTATGAATAAACTGTTAGAGATACGATAAAATTATATTAGATCAAATTTGTAGAGAATTAAATTTCCTATAAAATTGATTCTGGGTAATTTTTATGTAAGTCCATTAGTTTAGACAGAAATTTAGTTTAAAGTTAGCTATGAGGTTATAACTGATTTTTCAGATCGATACGACATCTATCGCCCGTATTACGAAATAATGACATACAGATGAAACTGACGTCTTTGAGGCAGCAAATATGGGCGACAGGTGTCTTGATGAATCAAGATGTTGATAATTTATTTGAAAAGAATACAATTGATAGTGAGCTGTCTGAATTTGCGTTGGCCAATAATGAGAGCGAAGCTGTACTCAAGTAATTATTTTCTTTTTTAATTATTTTAGAGGGAAATAGTATAGGTTAGCATCACAAGCCTGAGGCTAATGCTGCCAACACTACATAGAATTAATTTGTACTGATAGCAAGATAAAGAGTAATGAAAAACTATAATTTATCTTTAAAAATAACTCTTAAACGTTCTAAAGTGTGTTGGCATCGCGAGCCTTAGGCTAATGCTGCCAATGTAACCTAAAAACACTTTTTACTTTGTTAGCATGAAAAAAATTTTTTCAACGATATTTGTAATACATCTTTATAATGTTTTTTGGCCTCACAAGCCTAAGGCTAGTGCTGCCAACACATGAGTTACACTTTTTTTTTACTGATCTCGGAGTAAAGAATAATAGCAAATTATAATTAAACTCCATAGATATGAATTTATGAGCTTTTTAAAGTCGGTTGGCATTATCAGCCTAAGGCTATTGCTACCAACATAGAAGTCAAAATCCCTTTTCTGGGTGGGCCTAGTAGAAATTGATATCCGAAACTTAACAAAGAAGCTTTTTGGAGTCTATTGGCATCAAAAGCCGAAGGCTAGTGCTGCAAACGCAAGGCTCAAACCATTGAAGTTTTGGTAGTGAAGTAAAAAAATTTTTGTTTCAGATTATGTTCAAAAAAATTAAAATCACTAGAGTACGCGAATAAATTAGAAGCGAAAAAATTGAAAAAATTGACAAAAAAATCAACAAAAAGCGATAGAGCAGATGAAAAAAAATCTAGTGATAAAAAGAAATCTAAACGTGATAAGACTGAAAATTTTAATTCTGCTGAAAATTTAGCGCCTAAAAAAAATGATTCATTGGATGGATTAAAATTATTTGGAATAGCTAAATTACCCAAAGCACAAAAAATGAATAATAAGCAAGACTCACGGAATAAATTTCGTAAGACTGGATTAGTTGCAAGTGCGGCTGTTCATGTAGCGAAGGTTAAAAGCAAATCGTCAGAAATTTCATCTGATTTAGGAGGTAAAAATTCAAGTTCAAGTTCTGATGAAATTTTGGTTCCGATTTCGACTGCCACGAGGCCAAGAACAAACCGTAAAAAAATAAATGAAAGACGGAAACTTCACGCTTTTAGTGCAAATGTTTTGTTAATTAGTTCAAGTAAAAATCGTGATAAATAAATCGACTTATTCAATAGTTGATAGTTTTAGATAATTTATAATTACTGTTATAATTGAATGCACAATTTTTAAGTTTTTATTTCAAGAGTAAAAATGTATCAAAGCAAACCTAGGCTTGTGGGTACTCTTTCCAGAAGATTTTTGATGCAGATTCTCTAGGAAGTTGATCGGAAGTCGTAACTCTTATAGTTTCTAAGATAAAAAGATTTTTTTAATTTTCACTTCCGGTTAAAAATCAATCAAAGCAAACCTATGCTTGTTGGTACTCATTCCAGAGAATTTTTGATGCAGATTCTCTAGGAAGTTGACCGGAAGTCATAACTTTTATATTTTCAAAGATAACTGAATTTTAAGAATTTTCATTTCCGGTTAAAAATCTATGAAAGCAAACCTAGGCTTGTTGGTACTCATTCTACAAGTTTTACGACGCAGAACCTCTAGAAAGTTAACCGGAAGTCGTAACTCTTATAGTTTCTAAGATAAATAGATTTTTTTAATTTTCACTTCCGGTTAAAAATCTATGAAAGCAAACCTAGGCTTGTTGGTACTCATTCCAGAGAATTTTTGATGCAGATTCTCTAGGAATTTGACCGGAAGTCATAACTTTTATATTTTCAAAGATAACTGAATTTTAAGAATTTTCATTTCCGGTTAAAAATCTATGAAAGCAAACCTAGGCTTGTCGGTACTCATTCCAGAGAATTTTTGATGCAGATTCTCTAGGAATTTGACCGGAAGTCATAACTCTTATAGTTTCAAAGATAACTGAATTTTCAAAATTTTTACTTTCGGTTAAAAATATATCGGAGTAAATCTAAGCTTGTTGGTACTCATCTCAAAGAGAATTCAATGACTAACACATTGAACATAATTTTACAAATAATTTTTTAAAAATCAATGATTGAAATTCTAAAATTTCTTTGCTTTGAATTTTAAATTTACAAAATTGTGCATTCAATTATTTTAATAAACTAATTAAAATTAAAATTAGCTAAAATTTTGTTATAAAAAAAACACTGCCTGTTGTTACGACAAATAAAGAATTGAAAAAATACATTTTTTTTTTTTAATCAAAAAATTCAATTATAATTTACGTTAATAAATATTTATTCAGAGGTTAGAATATTGTAGATAAAAAAATTAATTTTCAATTAATAAAAAAAAAATTTAGTCTACTATACTTACAATCATAAATTACTCTTCTACATTAACCAAACACATTTGATTATTTCAGTATTAATTTTGAATAAAATTAAATAATCACCACGTAATTGATCAACTAAAATAAAAAATAAACAAAGATAAAAAATGACAATATTATTATACCGGCATAATAGCTCTCGACCTCGACACCTTACCAGTACCGCACTGATAAAAAGAATCCTTAGACAAAAAATTTTAACTGTGCCGCCATCTTTGATTTTAGTTTGTACTAATAACTATAAGCTACCTCCTATAATAGCCACTTTAAATTGAAATTTCAGGTTATTTGATGTTAAAATTACCTGAAATCTGCTGCCCGAATTTGCAGATAATTTTACAGCAAAAGTTTAAAATAAAAATTTGCGGCTAATTTTTCTTCAATTCAAAGGTAAATTTTTGCGAAAAAAAAGTCGGTAATGTTCATTCTCACCATTTCAGAAGGTAAGCAAATTTATACATGAAATTTGAAGGTAAAAATATACTTAAAAATTTATCAAGTCAAATTAACGATAAATTGACATCAAATTTGCATATAAATTGTCGTAAAAAATGAAAAAGTCCGAATTTGCCGGAAATTTTATGAAAAATAGAACAAGAGTGCCAATGTTGAAAACAAACTTCTTGCTCACTACCGATCATACTGTCAGCTCTCTTACCGATCTTAAAAAAATTTTCCAAAAAAACTTTTCTACAAAATTTTCTTCTTTTTTATTCAAAAATTAAAATAAAAAAAAAAAAGTATTATGATTTTTTCTACCGATCGTTAATCGAATCGATCGTATCGAAATCGTGCAGACCTCGAGACTCGAATCTCGAGCCAATCGAGCTATCGAACAGCAACGTGTCGATAAGTGCCAAACCCAACTTCAGTTGATCACGGAATTTTTTCGTGGGCGATTCACTATTTAGGAATTAATTTTTTTTTATACAATAACTTTATAGTAAATATATAAATATATATATAATAATTATTATTATTATTATTGCAATGGATTTTTAATATTTTTTTGATATTAAATGCTTTTTGTAATAATTATTATATATAATAATAATAAAAATAATAATAATAATAATAAATTATAGTAACTAGTGTGTCAATATGGTAAAAAAAAAAAATATTCTATAAAAAAAAAAAAAAAAAGAAAAAAAAAAATGAAATAATGAATAAATGAAATTATAATAATTCATTACTGTGTTGCAATAACAGTAAAATGAAAGTTGTTTTTATAATTTAGACATTTATTGTTGTTACAATACGTATATATTATTTATATAAATAAATAAATTAATTTATATTTTTAATTAGA